>NW_012137191.1:367703-457412 GCF_000956105.1 Propithecus coquereli | reverse complement strand
GGGAGGCCGAGGCGGGCGGATCATTTGAGCTCAGGAGTTCGAGACCAGCCTGAGCAAGAGTGAGACCCCCCGTCTCTACTGAAAAATAGAAAGAAATTACTTGGACAACTAAAAATATATAAAAAAAATTAGCCAGGCATGGTGGCGCATGCCTGTAGTCCCAGCTACTTGGGAGACTGAGGCTGGAGGATGGCTTGAGCCCAGGAGTTTGAGGTTGCTGTGAGCTAGGCTGCCGCCACGGCACTCTAGCCCGGGCAACAGAGTGAGACTCTGTCTCAAGGGGGAAAAAAAAAAGATTAATACATAATCTTTCTTTAACATAAGCAAATGCACCTCTCTTGAGGATCCCAACATTTCCATGGAAAATAACTTTTCCTCCAGTTTGTAAGTTCCCATCAATAAATTTAGTCCCAGAGTAAAAAAAGTATTATATATGGATTACCTGAAATATCCAAAATTAAATATCTAAATACTTTGTTGAAAGTTTGACAATAAAGTTTGGTCCAATATTTTGTCTTATACTAAATGGGTTATTCTGTAGTACAGGTGGCTTGCTTTTCATACCAGGAGAATACAGAACTAAAAATTGAGGCAAAATTTCCTGTATCTCTTGTTTCACAGAATAGCTGCAATCTTCAACATCTTCTTTGCAATAAAGTAGGAAGGGGAACTCTCACTTCATGTTCTCCACTGACCCAGCCTGTGGCCTGGAGGGTTGTTTAGAAGGGTAAAATTGCCCAAGCAACCCAAGTGGAAGTGGCAGTAGAGGTGAAAAGAAGTGGGGCTGGGTGGTCCAAAGGGCTGGTGGGTGAATGGCAAGCTTACAATGAACACAGATTAAAGGATCCTGGTGATCCCAGCAGTAGCCACACGGAGCAGGGAAGGGTTAGGAGCCCTGTACCCAGCTGTTATGCTGCTGCTGTTCGCTTCACCACAAAGTATTTCTGTATTCCTTAGGCTATCTAGACTCCAATATAATCACAAGCCCCACAACTCTAATAATAATAAAAAAAAGCATTTATGTATATAATAGCTCATATATACTTCATACAAAATTTAATAGCACAAAAAGTATAACAAAAAATAAATCTCCCTTTCATCCCTGTTGCCCAGCTTTTATTACCAAAGAAGGCAAATGTTGCCAGTTTCTTATCTACCTTTTGCCTTGCTAAATGATATAATAGTTCTGCCACCTCTCCACTGAAAATTTTAAATTCACTACAAACTTAAAACCAAAAATACGCATAGCATTTTTACTAATCACATCACAAATATTAAGTTTTGCCACCTACGAAATCTTTGATTATCAAATTATGAAATTATTTAGCATATAATGCCATATTCTTGACTCCATGCTCAGTAAGCTCCTTTGGGCAGGAAGTACATTGGTGTGTTGTATAACAGAAAGCATACCAGACTAAACCTCCTTAGAAGATCTGGGTTTTAGGCCTGCCATTTATTAGTTGTGACCTATGACCTTTACTTACATGGATATCACCTCATCTCTACCTATTTCACTGCATTAAAAGGATTAAACACAATGCATGTAGAAAGTACACTGGAAACTCTAATGCTATATAAATGTAAGGTCATAATTATTATTAATTTGTATCTCTACAGCAACCACTCCAAAGCTGATATGTAATTTAACAGATATAAGCACACTTCCTATTGTGCAAATTATATGCTATATTATATTCACGGAATTGACTTTTTCCTTTAGGTTTACTGAATAAATATAACAACCCAAATGTCAATTGAGCTTCTTTATTTTCAGGAAAGTCTGTGACCTCAAAGAAGAACTTACTCATAATGAAAAGGATGTAAACTGTTTAACTAGCTTCTTTTTCTATCATATTGAGCAAAAATTGCTCCTAGTGAGGAAGGCAGGTATTTTACCGAATCAAACTTTATCAAAACAAAAACTGTTTAGCAAGGCTAACAGTTTTCCCACAGGAAACGAGAGTTTAGGAAGGGTCTAAAAAAGAGAGAAGAGAATTTGGTGTATGAGAATCTATTCGGGCAGTACTAAAGATTAAAGTTAGCCATCCAACAGGAATAGAAGACAATAAGAAAAATATTGAAGTCCTGCTAAAGCACTTCTTTAATTCCTTTAAAACAGATGATAGCATTCAAAAAGTAATTCAGAAAGAAAAGGCACAGAAAGTATTAAATAGAATGGTTAATAAACATCTAAATCAGAGGGAGCAAATGGCTCAATGCAGAAAAAGATGCTAACTTTTAGTAGCTTTTGTTGCAGGTTTTCCTTACCTCTTCTGCTGTACTAACATGTCGCCTCTGAGTTTTCTTGGGGCTCAAAAGGCTTCGACGACATGAACCACTCCAAGATGGACTTGGAATAGGCTTAATAGGAAATGATTTTTCATATGCAGATGCATGGCAGTGATGGTTTGACTTTCCCGTGAAAGTGTTTGATAATCCACTAAAAAAAAGAGTTTGTAAGAAAGAACAGTTAAGATAAATCTAATCTAGTGATTATTTTTGTTTTCTAGAAATAACAAAAACAAACAAAAAAATTTAACTGGTAGAATGACAGATAGATATACCATTTGAGGGAAATATGTAAGAAATGATATATGGGGTTGCTGCATCAGATTCTGCCACTTAAAAGGTCTTACATTGTCAAACTACATAATTATCAAACACTTAAAATTGTATTTCTTGGATCCACAATCTAGAATTCCCTTTAGTTAGGAACCATATAGCTGTGCAGTATTATAGAAAGCATATCAAACTAGACTTCTTCAGAAAACCTGGGTTCCAGGTATGCTACCAAACACATACATTTTTCTATTACTCCCTGCAGCCCCCTACCCCAAGCCCACTGGAGAAAATTACCTTAAGATAAATATGTAAAGATGAATAAAGTTGAAGCCTCTCAACTAAGCTTTTAAACTGAATTTTAAAATTTCCTGAAAGACCAGCAGAGGGCTCTCATCCATTATACAAAAAACAGCTAGAAGGCTTTCTATTAGGCTGCATCACTGTGAATTCTGCTTCTAGCTTATTTCCTTCCTCTGAAAAATTTTTGTTTCTTTATATTATTTGTACCCTATCTAATGGGAAAATTTGGCATGAAGAATATTGTGGACTCAAAACTCAGTCTTCTAAGGCTTAATAATTTCAAGTTTTTTCTATGTGTTTTTTTTGTCTATCATTACTCCCAGCAAGTCTGAGGTACTTAATCTTAGCATAATTAAGTTTCCCTTTCTTTTTTTTTTTTCTGGTGAGGACCCAGACTAGAAGTACACAGCTGACTAAGCTGAATTCAATGAAATCAATGAAATCAGCTCTTTAAATCATTACATGTGGTCTGGATCCAAATAAAATCAGAATAGATCTAAAGAATATCAAAAAGCATATATACTCTCTCAACTCTTCACATTCTAATGATTTCTATGTGTGTTAGAATGGGGAAAGGAGCAAGGACTCAGAATTTCAGGAATAGGCTTATTTTCTTGGGATGAGTGTATGCAGCCAGGAAAAGACGGCAAGGGCAGTATAATTGTTTGGTAAAGATATAATGGATTCTCCACAATGTCTTTCGTATTTGTGCTTCCCAGAGTGTGTGTGTGCATGTTTTTAATATAAATAACTCTTCTTCTAAAGAAATAGTACAAGGGTATCTTGCAATGCCAGAAAGCAAGGCTGTTACCAAAAATTAAAGAGGTTGGGTCAGATGGACACAGAAGCAAGCATGAAGGGGCTCCACACTGGCCAAAGTTCTAAGAATCTGAGTATTAAAAGAATGAATGTAGTGGATTGAAACACATTGAATCCATAATGACACTCAAAAAAGAACAGAAAAAAATTATTTGAACCACATGAAGTGAAGTAGCTATTTTTTAAAAAAGCTTTACTTCAAAAACTGGTAACGAAAAAGAAAAATCTAATAATTTATCCTGCCTTTCCTATAGGAAATGTATTTCAAGGTAACCAAATGGCCCCAGCTAATGAAAAAAGCAATCAAGTACCAATTAATAAGTGCAGGAGAAACAACAAAATTAGAAAAGTATTATTTCATTAATACTAATAAAATTTTCAGGTAAATATTATCAATTGATATTAATAATGGTTAGGTGAAAGGCTGATGTGAAATTAGTCATTCATATAATGCCAGAGTAACATCATTTGGCTTACATTCTAGTCACAGGGGAAAAACCTAACTGTATAATTAGCCATCAGACTGTCATCTCCTCAATCCAGAGGTCTATCTAGCACCACTAACAATAGGAGAACCAAAACAAGATATCGTTTTCTAATGTGATCTAACACAGCATCATCTTTTACCCATGACATGCAATTTGACAAAATAATGATACCATGAGGAAGCAACCTGTCAATTACAAAGGTGGAACTTTATGCAGAAAAAAGTCATGTCATAAAAGAAAGGTTACGGGGGAAAAAAAAAAATTAGTCAGGTGTGGTGGTACACCTGTAGTCCTAATTACTTGGGAGGCTGAGCAGGAGGATCATTTCAGCCTAGGAGTTCGAGACTGCAGTGAACTATGATCGCACCACTGCACTCCGAGGCTACAGAGTGACATCCTATCTCTAAAAAAAATAAAATTAAATTAAAAAATAAAGGGCGGCTATTACAGATTACAAGAGACTTAAGGACAATAACTCCCAGATGCAATTCTAGATTGGATACTGGTTTGGACAAACTAGCTATAAAAGATACTTTTGGATCAACTGAGAAAATTTAAATATAATTTAGTGTATGAGACAAAATTTACTGATTTGGAAAAGAAGAGGTGATTGACTAAAACACAGACTACAAAAGATTATGTACAGTATGACCTCAGTCTGGGAAAAATATATATGTGTAAAGGCAAAGAAAAATATCTGGAAGGATATGTACTAAGATATTACAGAATTGATCTCAAGCTGGTGGGAATGTGATGTTTTTATTTTTTATTTTTGCTGATTTGTATTTTCTGATTTATTATAAAGCACATGTACTGTTTCTGTAATAATGTTATTTTAAAAAATAACAGTATGGCAATATTGAGTAAAAAAAGCAACTTGTTAAATGATGCACAAAGAAAATCTTTAATGAAGACAAAATAATATCATACATTTCATTTTATACATAGCATACATATCATGCTATATATTAGTGAAAAAGAGTGAGAGAAACAATCATAGGAAAAGGTCTGGAAGGAAACACACCAAGGAGAGGGAATTGAGATTATGGGTAGTGGTCAAGGGATCTTTAGCTTTATTGATAACGTTTTGATTTTTACAATGTGAGTATATTAATGAATTCTTGTGTAATTTTTTAAAAGTTAAAAATGGAGAAGATGATCACTGGGAGCACTGACATATGTATGTTCCCAGAGTCTATGTGCTAATAATAGTAAGGTAAAATAAAAGCCATCAACACCAGAAAGCTTAGCCTCATATAAATAGAAAAATGATCCCACATTCCTAAAATACATCACCAGAGCAGAATTTAAGTCATAAACACCATTTTAAAAAAGAAATAAAGCACCTGAGGGAAAAGTTTCTAAGCCAAACTTCATCTGCCTTTAATAACCATTATAAATTTGGTGAGGGAATTGGTAGGGCTGATGAAGCTGGAATAACTAGGATAAAGTTCTCGGCTGGGCGTGGTGGCTCACGCCTATAATCCTAGCACTCTGGGAGGCCGAGGCGGGCGATCGCTCAAGGTCAGGAGTTTTAGTCAAGCCTGAGCAAGAGCGAGACCCCGTCTCTACTAAAATTAGAAAGAAATTAATCGGACAACTAAAAATATATAGAAAAAATTAGCCGGGCATGGTGGCGCATGCCTGTAGTCCCAGCTACTTGGGAGGCTGAGGCAGTAAGATCGCTTGAGCCCAGGAGTTTGAGGTTGCTGTGAGCTAGGATGATGCCACGGCACTTTGGCCCAGGCAAAAAGAGTGAGACTCTGTCTCAAAAAAAAAAAAAAAAAAAGAATAAAGTTCTCTGTGACTCTCTATTTCCTAATAGATAGAAGTAGCTTAATAGTTTAGGTCTAGTTGACTAATGCCATGTGGTAAAGAGAGCTGCTCTGGTTTAAGTCAGGTCTCATGTGAGAGTCTGCAAAATGTGCTTTGTTACCATTGCAAAGAGTAACCGCTTTTTCACTTTAAGATTCATAATAGCCGTATTTATCCTGAAGGAGCCCAATAGTCTCATAGTCACCAAGATTCCCCGCAAAACTGTCTCCTCCAATGATAAGATTTGGCTATCATCAAAATTCACCACAAAGTAAATTAAAACTTGAAAACTTAAAATAGATTTGTTCATATCTCTATGAGTTAAAGTCCAAAAACAGTGTTACTCTTTTAAAATGCCAATGTAATAACTATCTTATAGCCACTTTCTCTTATATCTGAGAAAGGGCCTAAGAACTGAGCAGTCAAAATACCAACCTTGAGGTCTTTCGGGTTTCGAGGTAAAGACTTCGGCTGTTTCTTGATTTTTGTAAAGTTGAGCTTGATACTGGAGTGGAATTTCTCCACTGGCCATTCGCACTCTCGCCAAAGGTTCTTAAGTTGCCTGAGCCAAGAAAACTGTCTGAGGAAGGGTTGTCTAAAAAAATAAAAGTTTGAATAAATTAAATAAATAACTACAGCTGGTTCTCCTTATGACTGCAACCATGACCAACATTGTATTCCAAAGCACTGTGGCATATCACCATGTCTCTCATGGAAGAAAGATCCCAGTCTCAACTGCCAATAAAGTCTGCAGTAAGGGAACTTCTACAAACTATAATTGATTCAGCCATACTAACCTGAAAATTGATGAAGGAGCTGAATCCTGCCACAGCCATGTGCCTTATCTGCATCAATGTGACTCCGTGGTGTCCACCAAAAGTCAACATTTTACCCCAACTATATCTTGCAAGCACTCCCAGGCCTGGGCCTGAAAGAAGGTAGGCCAGACCAGTAAGAAAGCAGGTGGAGGGCCAAGGAGAATTGTAATTCAAATGAACAACAGTTATTGCTTAATAAGCAGCTGGTGTCACTTTCTTCATTCTAGTTACCATGTCAAGACTCAGGGCCTCCCTCAAAGAGCAGAGATAACCTAATTGCTGCTTATTCTGGCTGGCTTATGGCAGGAATGACCCATCATACACATCTGGTTCTGGTATGATAATCTTCAGTGACTTAATGCCAAAATCATCAGACATATTAATACTCTAATGCTTGCTACTACAATCAGATTGAGAATTACTTATTAATCAAATTTTCTACCTTGTAGATTTCAAGCTAGGGTGACAAAAACCTCTTGAAGTTTCAGCTAGGAGTGGTAGAATAATTTCTATACCCTCCTCTCCCTATAAGCAGGATTGGACAACTTAAAACAGCTCCTTCAAAGTAACCTCAGACATTAGGCTACAGAACTTTGAAGAGCTCCTGAAAAAAGAGTGACAATAATTCTCTATTTCCTGAATTTTTTTCTAATGCTGACGTCATTTTGAAGATCCTCTTTAAAAGGATAATACCACAGAAGTTTTTACAATATTGTACATTTATGCTATTAAAAATATTTAATGTATCTTTTGATACTCTATCCAAAAAGCAAGGCAGCCTTCAAAAATATAATTTTGTGTTTTCTTAAGATAATCATGATATCAGGATTTGGGGTAAATAAGATAGGAAAAAAAGAAGCAGTCGGGGTAGTGTTAGTACTAATTAATTCACTAATGGATGAACTTAGTCTAATAATTAAAATAAGTTAAATTTACTTTCAAAATGTATTATAACTTTTTTTGCTTTTTAATCAGTAGTTATGCTTAGCATCTACTACTATTACTTAAAGGACAGAGACATGAGGCTAATAGAAATGAGTCTCAGTAAAAAACCAGAAAATTATTATCTCTAAATGCAAAGTAATACAGTAGAAATCCTTGTCTCTCACACCTTTTTGCTAAAATTTGATTAGGGAATGATCTAACTAGAGATATCTATTTGAGGAATAAGTCTGTCAAAAAAATGTAAATTATTGTGACACGTGTGAAATTTGAGACCAAGGATAAGCCAGAGTAGCCTTCTCAATGGCATGGCACCTGACAGAGACTACATATTTAAAATAAAAGGGAAAAGCACAAAATCAGTCTGTTTGACCAGAATAAAGTGGTTCCATCCCCACTCAATGAAATCACTGAATTGTCTTCTGTTACTGAGGAGATCATGCAAAGCTAGAGGGACAAATAGGGGGCTAGAGATGCTCTTTTACAGTAAGGGTTTAACCCAATAGTCTGTCATTACTAAGTAATCAGAGTTGCAAATGCCACAAATAAGATTACTTATTACATCCACAAACATACAAAACTAGAAGAAAATACACCTAAACTTTAATTGTGGTTATGTTCTAATGATAGAATCATGGGTTATTTTTCTACTTTTCCCTACAAATTTTTTGCAGGGACAGGCAATACTTCTATGAACATAATAAACTTTATATTAAAAAAGAAGAATGTGTCAGGTAACCACTTACTATGAAAGTAACCATCAAATTGTTCCTGTTAACTTTAGGATTTATTTAGTTAATATGACAGCAGAATGCTTTAAATCATCTTACTTACTAAATGCTAGTTTGGCAACCTAATTTAACATATTTTCCAAAGACTCCAAGCATAAGCAAAATCATTTCTTTTCATCTTAATCTACTTTTCTTTGTTTAGGGTTAAAAAATGTTTTGATTTTCTTTTCATTGTGCTGTTAATAAAACTGTGAGGCCTTGAAGCCTGATCATCACTAAGTTATTAAAGTGAAATAGCATTGCATTTTTTTCTAAAAATTTTTTTTCAAAATCTATATTTTTAATCATCTGATCTTGAGTAGACTGAGAAGCAGATTTTTTTTAAAACACTTGATCTAGAGAGGTAAATCCAATAAAGCAACAAATGAGAAGTTCTAGACCCTAGATTCTAAAGTTTGGGCTTTCCTGCTCATTGCCATCCTGGTGGAGGAGAAGACAGCAGGCTCAGAGAGAAGACAAATACCAGTACAGCCAGGATCAGAAGACTAAGGCAGGTAAACTGGGGATCCATGCCTAGCCCAATCAAGAGGTAAGGCTCCAGGTGACTGACTACAGAAATCAATGTGGGGATTATTAGAAAAGAATATATCCAAAGCAGATAGCGGAGACAAAATTCTGTAGGACTTACAATGAACTAGAATGGGTATGGCAAAAGAAAGAAGTTTTAAAAAGTACATAGTTTAAAAATAGCTTTTAATTAAAGACTTTTATTATAAGAAAAAAGTATATAGACCCTTGGCATTCAGAGATCTTAAAATTCTGATTGTTAGGGAGCAATCGTGGAGATCATTGTTTTTCCTTTCCTAAAAAATGGTATTCCAGTGAGAGACAAAACTTTAGAGTAATATTTTTGATATGGGAACCAACTTGTGGTATGAGGATAAACATAGGAAAAATGGAACTCTCAACAATCACGTAACTAAGTAGAAAGCTGGGAATCTGGTCAAATATTACAGGAGAATTTGAGATGATCTCAGATATATCCTTTGTGATTATCCAGGGTCTACTAAAATTTAAAAGAAAAAAGCTATGTATACAAATGCTTTTAAGTCATGTTATTAATAATAGCTGAAAATGGTAAGGATGAAAATGCACCTAAACCATAGGGAAAATAATGAAGCAAATGAAGGCACAGGCCTATTTTTCCAAATCATAAACCCTTGAGTCCAGTTATATCTCTGAATTCAAAATTTCTGGAATTTTAGAAAGATACTCTGGTATACTAGGTAATACTTTCAAGTATAATCTGGAGCAGCACTCTGTAACCAAACATATTGATACACCTGCAGCAAAATGTGTACTTATACTTACATGGGTAAATAAAGACAAAATATAAACAGTTTCATGTCAGTTAGGTTTTGCCAAGGAATGAATTCAGGTCAGGTTTTGATGCCAAGTGATTTATAAGATTTTTTTTGGTTTTTAGAGCTTTGTGGATTTTGAAATTGCACATAAGATATTGTGAATGTATGTGGCTTGAAGCTCTGACTCAGGTGGGGCAAGGGCAATATAAGTAACCTAAACATTTGTACCCCTGTAATATGCTGAAATAAAAAAAAAAAATTAAAAACAAAAGGGATTGTGGATGTACCTATCAATTTCACAGATTAGAAATTAAGAGAAAATGATAAATATGAAGAACATATAAATAGATAAAAAAGTAAAATTCAAAATATTAAGTTAAAAAAAGATTACATGTCTCGAATTATACAACGTGTACCAGGTACACACGGAAAATCAGAAGAGGCCAGAAAGGTGAGTTAAATAAGAGTTGAGTTATGATCAGGGGACTCTGAGTATAGTCTTCTATATAATTATTATTAAGCAATTATTTTAAACTTAAAGCAAAGATCTATCCAATGGTAAATCAGCATATGAAATTACAAGTAAACATAGCCTGAGTTCTAATGGAAATACTGATGATCTGATTTCATTAATCACTTAGCTGTTCTTCCTACAGGATTAATAATGAGCTATCAAATCAGATTTTAGGCTCTCTCTTCATCAAAAAGGCCTTTTCAATAATAATGATAGTAGAGTTACTTTCTCAGAAAATTGATTTTTCTATACAAATTATGCACATACTATGTGGAGACCACTGCCCACCCCAAGACAGGAAATCCAGTGCCCAGGGTAAAATAAAGTACCACCCACCTAAATCACATTTAAATACAATATAAATCTAAAAGAGCATCATACTAACGTCTTTTTAGGGGAGGAGATCTCATCTTGCTGACAAAGAATCCTGAGGAAGCCAAATAACAATAATTATTATTTGCATTTCATATTTATCATCCCAATTTATCCTTATAAAAATCTCACTGAGACAGGTTCAATGGTATTACAGGTTTTCCCACATTTGTGGTAGGTGAGGAGATTGAAGCATGAGGAGTGAAAAGACTTGGGGAGACCACTATAATTTTCCTGAGTCCTACTGCCAAAAGGCTAACCAACAAAACTCTGAGTTTCCCAAGGCAGAAGCAGAAGATGGTTGGAAGTCCAAACCTTAGGAAGGGGGCAGATGATAAGTCAGGCAGGCCATGGGACAGGAATAGCCTAGACTAGAGAATGCTGACTTCTGTCATGGATCACAAACTGAATAGGCAAGCCCTTGAATATGCAAGCATATGGCTGTGGCAGGTGCTAGACAAAAACATGTAGTTAACATTTCCTGCCCTGAGAGAGGGACAAGTTTGGGTAGAAATAAATTTTCAGGTTTCATGGTTTCAAGCAGAATAGAAATAAACTTGCTCTGTAGTTTAAATTAATGCAAAACAAATATCCTTTACATCAATACACATATTTCCAAAAAAGTCAAAGACAAAAACAAAACAAAAAGTATATTGCTATTTACAATGGCAAATGGACAAGAAGAATAGATTCCAAATATACTTTTCTACTAACAAACTAATATTTGCTTGAGACTAGATCAGTATTGTAGCAACCACATACATACACACAAAAAGCTATCAAAATGACAGAAATGACAAAAATGGAGAAAATACTATTTTGCTTTTAATAATGTTTTTACTTTTAGAGATGATAAAAGCAAAGTATTTGCTAAGAAGAAATCTGAGAGGTTTAGGTGCCCTGACTCCAAGTAATATGTCATACCTGAGTAGTAATTTGGATTATAAGCTGCACTTCTTATGGAACATGTAAAAGATCGGTCCACATTTCCTTGCCTGGAAGGTAAAACCTAAACAAAGCAAAAGATTTTTCTTAAATCACATTTTTGACAATATAATAGAGTAAAAATTTATACTAGGAAAAACGTATCATTAAACAAGACTATAACATATTTAGAACTTATAACATTATATTTATATATTATAAATATTAGTATTGCATACTAATAAGGAAAAAACACATAGACAATCTGATGAAATGATTCAGGCTTCAAGGGCAAAAATGGGCAAAATATCTGTTATACAACTTAAAGAATGCCCATTAGAAAGTAAATATATATTTAGTATATCCTGTATAACATATATTAAGAAGGCTGAGAACAGGCATGGTGGCTCATGCCTGTAACCCTAGCATTTTGGGAGACCAAGGCAGGAGGACTGCTTGAGTTCAGGAGTTCGAGACCAGCCTGAGCAAAAGTGAGACCCCCTCTCTACTAAAAATAGAAAAAATTAACTGGGCATGGTGATGCACACTTGTAGTCCCAGCTACTCAGGAGGCTGAGGCTGGAGGATCACTTGAGCCCAAGAGTTTGAGGTTGCAGTGAGCTATGACAACACCACTGCACTCTACCCCAGGCAACAAAGCGAGACTTTTGTCTCCAGGGTAGGGGGAAAAGGCTGAGAAAAATCAACCTGGTTTTGATTCTTCTGATAACTTTTCAGAGACAGTTCTTAGTCAGGAGTAGTGCTGCATCCCTAGTACAAATCTGGAAATGTGTGGAGATATAATCACTATCAAAATGATTATGAGGGGGGTGGATGGTATAGGTATTTAGTCCCTAAGGGCAAAGGATGCTAAACATCCTATTATGCTTAGTACACACAGGAAAGAACTATCTCTTCCAAATTACCAATGGCTTTCCTACTGAGAAAGACTGCTTTATTAATAGTGTTCCTCAGACTTCAATTTGCATATAAATCAGCTGGGGATGTTTTTAAAATATAGATTCTTATTTCATAGAATGTGGTGAAGCCTGAGATTCTGCATTTCTAACAAGTTCAACAGTGATGCTGATGCTGCTAGTTTCTGAACCAGCCCTTGAGAAATTAAGTTCTATAGCACAGTCAAATCTTGGAGCTGCTGTATATTTTCACATTCCCCCCAACCATTCAATGCTGAATAATTTTTTTGTTTTTGAGACAGAGTCTCATTTTGCTGCCCAGGCTAGAGTGCCGTGGGGTCAGCCTAGCTCACAGCAACCTCAAGCTCCTGGGCTCAAGCGATCCTACTGCCTCAGCCTCCCAAGTAGCTGGGACTACAGGCATGCGCCACCATGCCCGGCTAATTTTTTCTATATATTTTTAGTTGTCCGATTAATTTCTTTCTATTTTTAGTAGAGACGGGGTCTCGCTCTTGCTCAGGCTGGTCTCGAACTCCTGAGCTCAAACGATCCGCCCGCCTCGGCCTCCCAGAGAGCTGGGATTACAGGCGTGAGCCACTGCGCTTGGCCAGATCAGTGTTCTTTTAAACTAGTGTCTTAAAAATTATTCAGCATTGGGCCAGGCACGGTGGCTCACGCCTGTAATCCCAGCTCTCTGGGAGGCCGAGGCGGGCGGATCGTTTGAGCTCAGGAGTTCGAGACCAGCCTGAGCAAGAGCGAGACCCCGTCTCTACTAAAAATAGAAAGAAATTAATCGGACAACTAAAAATATATATATATAAAAAAAAAAATTAGCCGGGCGTGGTGGCGCATGCCTGTAGTCCCAGCTACTTGGGAGGCTGAGGCAGTAGGATCGCTTGAGCCCAGGAGCTTGAGGTTGCTGTGAGCTAGGCTGACGCCACGGCACTCTAGCCCGGACAACGGAGTGAGACTCTGTCTCAAAAAAAAAAAAATTTCAGAGGAACAACTAAGAGTTTTCTAAAAGGTACTATTCTCAGGGAACTCATACATAGCCTGGTTGCTCTTAACTTTCTCATCTTTAATATATCAAACAGAATTCTAAACATTAAAATTATTGATTCTAAGAAATTTATATATACACTTGTATTTTTGAGTGTGGCATTTAAACTACATCAGATAAAAACTTATGATGAGCCAAAACAATTCATTAAGGGAAGAAAATTATTCCTAACCTGCTGGTCAGAAAGTGATAGCTGGTCCTCTGGAAAACCTGTTTGTGGCAGGAGGTGAGTTTTGAATATGGAGTTGTGGTTCACTAAAGTTACTTCTCCAGCATCCATCCTCATCCTATCAGCAATATCATCTGGAGAAAGAGTCTGGATTAGTTCAAGTCACATACTTCTTCAATAACTTTTTTCTTATGAACCAATCTTTTCACCTAATAAAAATGATTCCCAAAGAACAACTCTACAGTCAAATAAAATCCTTCCTTCATAGCTAACCATTGGCAAGAAATCTCAAAACATCATTGTCAAAAGAGGCCCACGTGCAGAAATTGGCTCATTTGGAATTTACTGAGAGATCATCTACCAAGCAGTTGAAAATTTGTACATGTATAAAAACAATGTAAAGTTTTAAAAATAATAAAATTTTCCCGAAAGAAATTTTTCAAATGTTATAACTGTAAAAAAAAATTAAAAATTAAAAAAACGGGGGAAAATGTCACCATGCAGAAATAAACACTGTTAACATTGGTTTATTTCCTGTTTTAACTTAAAAAGGTGCTTTAAAAATTAATCCGCCAGAAAATTTTTTTCTGTAAAGCATACCTTATTCATATGGCTCTTAACAGATAATCAGCTCAATTACTGTAATATTGTGACAGAATCTTACTCTAGAACCATTTTTGAGACCTTTGTTACTATAAAAGAGATAGAATAGGAACAAATGAGAATACGGGAACTCAATGACTTACACTGACATTCGCAATGAGAGAAAATGGAAACAAATGACCGGGGGAGAAAGCAGAATAAGCAAGAGGAAAAAACAGAAAGTAGAGAGAAGGCTAATGTAAATTTAAAAGGAACATATGGGATCATTATAAGGCCTAACTGTATAGATTTTTCAATTTATTCCTAAATTGGCTATTAGTCCTGATTTTATATTGATCCCCTTTACAGACATGAAGTACTATGAATGAAATAGTGAAAGTGTTCCAATTAATCACAATTAATTCCCAATTCACTAGCTAAATGAAATAAAATATTTACCTTAATCAAATTATTTATCATATAGAAGGCAATATAACACAGTACTAAAGAACAAGGACCCTGGAACCAGAGTGCCTAGGTTTAAAACCTGGCTTTGTCAGTTGTAGTATATGACCCTAGGCAAGTTTCTTAACTTCTATGTCTCAGAAGTTATTATATTAACTGTGTCAATATAGTAGGGATAATGACAGTACCTACTTTGTAGGCACCATTAGGTACCCTTGTAAGGTGACTGTAAGGATTAAATAGATTAATACATTTTAGATACTTAGAACAGGGGCTGACACATAGTAAATGTTTGTTAGTGTATATTTGGCTTTTTCAATACAATGAATGAGAAAATGTTCCCAAGTGACTTTGTAAACAATGTTCTAACCAAAAGAAAATTATGTTTCATATATAGTATTACACAATTAGGATTAAGATCTCTCTTAAAATTATTAAGCACAAAGATACAATTATTAAAAATGTTAGGAAAATCCATTCTTTTACTCTAGCTTTCACTCCAACCAGAGTAGCTAAAAAGATTAAACTGATTAGTCTTACCCATGTCAAGTCTTTTCACATCACTGACTTTAGCAAAGATACAAAGTCCTATAAAAAAAAAAACACAAAACAGAAACATTACATACTGAAAAATCTACTTCATATAATTATAGAACAGGCAGCCACTCAGAAGTGACATTTGTTTGTATTGTTAGTGGAGAAAAATCTAAGGTGATAAGGAGTTGACCTGATGGGAAGAATAGAAACTAAAACTAGCCCGAGGTACTTCCAAACCTTTCTGCAACCTGTGCTACAGCAATTAGAGACTATCCCCAGAATCACAGAATAATAAAGCAAGAAGCAAATTGGGAGAGCCAACCCTTAGGAGACTGAATGATTTGCATAAGGTAATAGTTAGTGACCATACCAAAATTACAACCTAGAAATTCTTCCCAATCCATTGCTCCATTTCCTCATGCTAAATTATTTTATAAAAAAAGGACAGACCTTGTGAGGGTACTATTAAGACTTCTCTTCCGTATGTCTTACTCAGTGACCAAATATAAAGCTACTAATATTCTGAGGACAATCAAGGACTACTTCACAGTTGTACAAAGTACTACCCCTCCCCACATCTTCAATCAATCTACTACAAATCAAAGCCCGTTTGCCTATATAAAAGTTACTTTCTTTATTTAATGTATCCACTTTTCCCAGGAAAAAAGGAAGTCAAAAGCCTAACTGCTTAGAGCAAGGCTAATAAACACACCCTTGGCACATATGCTCTTGGCAGATTTCCAAGAGGAGACTAGAGATGGTAATAGTCAAACCTATATATATTTACAATTTTAGGGCCATATTTTTTAAAAGATTGAGCACTTCATCAACTACACAGCAATAACTAAGGCTTAAATGTATTCAGGAGACTGGATAATAATGGGCATTCTTTATGGTCACAATAACGAGGTACACATGAAGGAAGGCTGCGTGAGTTTTTCTTGGCACAGCTATAGACTAAGCAGAGTAATTATCTGATTACATAGTCTTACTATTAGATTTAGGCTTCAAATATATTTCCAAATGTTCAAGTTAATAAAATCTGGAAATTCTCCAGGCTTCCCTTCTCTCTTCTTTAATAGAGCAGAATTCTCTAGGTTCCAGATTAAGGGGGAAAAATCCTATCAACCAATAAATTAGAAGGGCTTTTTTCACATTTCACTCTTTCAGGTGATTTCATAATTGTCATCTTAGTCTCTTTTTAAAAGCCTGGTGCCCAGTGGAACAATCCCATGTTAATTTTCTTTGCATTTTGCTAAGACCGATGTGAAGAGGGAAGCAAGCTCGAAATTCAAAAAATTTTACAGATTAAGTCCAGAGAGGTTAAGTGATTTGCCTGCAATCACACAGATGGGGCAAAGAAAATATAAGAATCCAGGTATCCTGACTCTAGGACAAATGCTCATTTCCAACATCATACAACTTCAAATCTTTTAACACAACCTCATTCAAAGATTCATTCACACTGGCAATGTAAAAGTAATCTCTAGCTAACCCTGGAGAATCCACATTGACTTATAAAGTTAAATAAAGCCCCACATTTACATTTTAATACAAATATAACTGGTTTGTTTGGTGTGTTTATGGTATTTTCTGTTAGCCACTTTGCAATTATATTGGGAGAATGGATATTTTACCCTGAGGTTCTCCATGAAACACTGGACTTGGAAACTTTGATGCCACCAAATTCTTCCAAGTGTAAGAATTTTTTTCTTTTAAGAAAAGCATTCTAATAATTCATTTCTCAGTACACACTGGTCATGTAATTTAGTGAAATAACACAAACAGTTACAGTTATTCAAGTGAAGTCAGCTTAATAACTGAAAACAAGGTAATAGGAAATCTGAAAGAAAAAAAGATGAGTCTTGACTGTAATAAAATGTAACAAATCTCGTAAAATACAAGCTTACACACAGGCAAAAAGGTGATGATAAAAGACAATGTTTAGGGCTATGATGAAATACATATTGAGAGGCATTGTTGGCTTTATCCAGGACCAGTATGTGATTAGAAGAATTTATGATATGAGAAGGGTGTGGAAGTGATCATATGAATCACCCTACCCTGAACTCTGCTCATTATGTATATGATACAGTTGGTACTACATCATCATGTATTTGGGCTTTTTTCCCCTTCTATTTTTACATGTAATGTCTCCCAATTAGACTCCAACACCTTAAACACCTTAACACTCTAATGCCTTAAACACTAAGTATTCAACTTCTTTCATACACATACATTTACTGTGCACCAACTACTTGTGCAGGGTACTGGGGATACAAAAATGAATAAGAACTGGTCCCCGCCATTGAGAAGCTCAAGGTCTGGTGGGAAAAGCCAGATTCATAAACAGATACAGCAAGACAGTAAAGCTGGTGCAAATGGTAGGAGCGGTGGAAGAAAAGGAAGGACTTCCAAAGCAGTAGTTAAGAGTTACATCACCTTAGCCAGAAGAAGCAGAACCTGTTTTTGCATCCATCCACTCCCTCTAGAATTAACTAATCAGATGGGTGATATGAAAACCATCTTTGTAGTTGGGATAGTATTGAAATCAGGTAAAAGTGAATGAGTCTTCTCAAGATAAAAATAAATAAGGCATCCTAAAAGGGACTAGAGAGGAAAAAAAAGAAGGGAATCTCTAAATTGGAAGGTGGTTAAGGGATATGCTTAAAGAGATGCTTAAGGTTTCACTGTAACTGTAATTCCAAAGTCAGTGTAATCTAAATTTCAACACAAGTCCTTAACACACATTATCTTTATGAAGAATAAAGATTTAGGAGATGATGTGGCCTACTCCATCCAGAATAACCAATTACAACAAAGACCCTAAATCAAATAGTTGGTAGTCTATAATAGGCTTTATGTAAATTTTATAAGAATCACCACCACCCCAAATATAGTAAGTGTACCAAACATGAGGTGAAATGACTTTAACAAGGCTGACTTGAAAGTGATAAAGGTGCAAGTTATTGCCAACAAGATAGTGGAAATACTGCAGAGGCACCGATAAACAGAAATCACCTAGCTCAAGAAAAGAGAAACTGGCCATAGATCCAGAAAGATCGCGTTATGGTACACCAAGAAAGAGACGGTTCAAAAGAATTACCAGGAGGCGATGAGCCAGGTAAGCAAATTGCGGCAGTTAAGGGGATTTTCATAACCTGGGCAGGAGGGTCCAGACGTTTCTTTCTGGTGGTGGCACTAGCGATATCGCATCTCAGGGAGATACCACAGAGTAAAAGAGTTGGAGAAATGTTTACGTGAGACGCAGTAGTAGTCGAGAAATATCATTCAGGTCTCAAAGAAGGCGGGAGGTGAAGCAGGTGGTGATAGAAAGCTGAGCTTCCAGGTCAAAACAGCTCTCCCTAGAGAGGAGACTCCGCTCTGGCGGGAAAGCCCCGGAATCCCAACCGGCCTTTTCCCCACAAGTAGGGTTAGGCGCTGAGATGGGGCCTGCCGTAAGGGCAGAGAAGCTGCCTTTCCGCGGCCCAGGATAAAAGGGGGCCTGAAAGAACAGCCTCAGCTAGCCTTACTAACGGCCACTGGCCAGACGGCAGCCGCCGGACGGCAGGGGGGAGGTGAGGTGGTCCCAGGGGGCGGGGCAGAGGAAAAGCCACCGGCCCCGCAGCAGTCCCCGCTTCCGCCCAGCGTAGTCCAGGCCAGTTGGCCCAGTCCGACACAGCCTCCCGGCCCAGGCTCCCTCCATCCTCACCCCTCCCCCAGCTTCCCGCCGCCACTCACCGAACCGGAACCGGCTGCCAAGCGAAGGAGTTTCCGGCCGGGCGCGGAACGCAAAACCCGGGAACCGCCGCGAACCGGAACCGCCTTTACAACACCGGAAGAGCCGCTCGGTGGCTGCGGAGGAGGGGGGGGTGAGGCAGGAGGTCAAAGAGCGGAGTAAAGGACCAGTGGAACGCCTGCGCGGTGTGGCGAGGCCTGAGAGGCCAAGGGAGCAGACTGTAGTCATAATTTGCTAGTTAACCTTTCAATCTGGGTTTTTTCTCTTTCTCATACTTGGAATACTGTTAGTGCGCCCTTCGTCCTTTGCTGTTCTCTGTTCCCTCGCCTCCTTTACCCGCCGCCTTCTGGTTCCGCACGGCGATTTTTGCTTACGGTCCGATTTCCATGGCAGGTTTTTGCTGTGGCCCTAGATCAGCTGGAACCTGTGGCTTCCCCAACAGATGGAGACCTGAGATCTAAATCGATCTCAGGCTATATTGTGTTTTATTGAGGATCACAGAACATTAGTGCTTGTAGAGGTTATTTTAGTCTAACAAGTTCAGAAAAGCGAAGTGATTTTCTATTTTAAAGTGTGTGGCAGATCTAGGACTAGGAAACAAGTTTCTTAACTTGCATTCCTATCCTCTTTGCACTACAGCATGCTTGATTGCTCATCCGGCAAATAAAAAAAAAAAAAAAAAAAAAGGAAAAGAGACAACTTGGGGACGGCTTAAGTTAGACTCTGGCAACATGTAGAATCTTCCAGCACTCTGGAGAAGTTTGAAACTCGGGCAGAGATGTGAGGAAAGCTATTGTGGGCCCATCAGAGATCTATTTTGCGGGGGTAGAGAAAGGACCCAGGAGTCTGACCTCTGAAGGGCCTTGATCTTGTTCCTGGGACCACATTGATTAACTTGTAATCTGTGCCATGCGTTCTAAGAGAAAATAATGGGAAGAAATATTTTGTTCGTTCGGACTGTTTACCAAGCCCCTCAACGTGGTAGGCCTCTGGACCCAGGCCCTGTCTAGAAGTCTTGGAGAAATGCTCTGAATAGGCCCTCTAGATCCATATGTCAGCCACAGTCTGAGCTCAAGACTTAAAGAAATGAAGCTTCTGGAGACCCTCCCCCCAAGCCTTTTTGATACTCTCAGCAGCTTGCCGAGTTGAGGGGATCCTGCCCTGTCAAATGTTTAAAAGTAGATTATTTGTATCACCTCATATGCTGATTTTTTTATATTTTCAAGTGCCAAGGCCTAGTAGTATTGAATATACCTGGTCCATGTCAGTCATTGACATCTTAATCATTCCATAAACCTGTTCATTTGAATTAAATTCTGTCTCTATTTCTAGGAGACAACCATGCATAAAGAGGAATTTCATCTGAAATTTTTCATGTGCGTGATTCAATCTCGCCAGTTAGTCAGGGCTCCTCAGAGAACAGGTACCATTGTCACCTAATCATACTCCAGTGATAGAGAATGGGTTCTCTCACAGGGAGTCTCAATATAGAATGTGAGACTTTCTAGTGTAAACACATACTTTAGGGGTTAACTTACCTCGTTTATTCCATTCTCACTATGGTAAAGTATTTGTTATTGAATAGTGTCTTTTCCTTTTATAGGTAGGATTTTGGCCTAGTTTGGGGGATAGGCCCCAGGCAGATAAGGAGAACTTGGGAGTTGAGGGGGAATAAGATTTATAGCTCATGAGGTAGTCTTTAATTTCTATGTCCTTTGTGAATTATTTCAACCTATCTGGGCTCATCTGTGGGAATCCTTGTTGCCACTGTAATTGACACTCCAGAACCCATAAAATACATCAAGCCTCAAAGAAAAATGGCCCTCTCTTCCACCCCAGCCTCAAAATATCTAGTTATAGATTCTGCTTTTCCCTCATTTATGTCAAAGGAATAGAATCTTTTTGAGGTAAGGTAGTTGTCGAGAAGTTATCTCTTCGGTAATTTTTCACCGGATTTTTGGAAAGAAACCCTGGACAGCTAAGAGTCATATGGAAAATGAAAGGGAATAAGGAGCACTCCCCTGAATCCCACCTTGAGGGTAACCTAGGGCTATTGCTTTTCAGCTGGGGAAGCTTCAACTTCCAGCATGCTTATACGGAAGCCATCAAGAAAGACAGATGACCTGAAGAGTCTAGATACTATGGATGATCCAGACATCGTGGGAGACATACCTATTATGAAAACTGGTGAGGCATGTGGGTAAACAAGGGAGAGGAATGTGGAAAGGAGTGTAGCAAAGTGAAAAGTGTGTACATGGTATTATAAATCAGGGTAGACCTACCAAAGCTGAAATATGAGTTTAAGACACAAGGGAAAAAGTGGGTGTGTGTGTATGTATGTGCGCGCAAGAGAGAGAGAACATCTGGGAAACTAGAGAGAGGGACACTTTTCTCTATGAACAATAACATAATTTAGTCAATATTAAATCATTTGGCACCCTCATAACTGTAAGCTACTAATCTGGCTTATCCTGTTGTTGGCATCCTTGGTATATAAAAATGTGAAACTTAAAAAAATGAACTAAATTAAGGAGTTGCTGTATTACAAAACGATTCTAAATGTTGTCAAAAATTCACCTTAGGAATCCATTTAATAACAAATTGCTCTTGTATATTTTAAATAATGTTCGATTCACAAACAATTTATATGAAGCTTCAGAAACACATCTATGCATTTCTTCTCAACTCAATACATCTATATTGGAGTCAGTTCACTGCAAACATTTATTAAGTTCCCACTATGTGCCCAGTAATATACTACAAATGATATAGATGTTGTAAAACATATATATAAGACATAGTTTTGTCATTGTCCCTATAGTTTACAGTTTGGAAATGCCTTAGTAATTCCTTATGTTTTCAGAAGGAATTCAAGACTAAAAACATTTTCCTCAAGAAGTTAACAATTTCATTTAAGTAATCACTCCTAACACCTGTGAAATATATAGCAGTATTTATTCATAATTTTTTGAGCACTTACTATTTGAAGTCAATGTGCTGGACTCGGTAGAAAATGAGAAAATGAACTAGACACCAACCTTTCCTGTTCCCCAGGAGCTGATGATCAAGGAGGGGAAATAAGAGATAATGTGTAAGTTAAGAGCTTGATAACTTTAGTTCAAAATGTTGAATTTTAAAAAATGATGCCATCAAGATGTAGGGAAGGGAGGAGCCAAACAAATATTTAGGCAGAGCTTCACTGAGCTCCAGCATGGAGGCAGGTACCATGGTTCTGCATAAATTCTAACTTAATGCACTCTTGTTAGTATTCCCAGAGTTAATCACACTCACAAGAAAATGGCTTATATACAAGAATACCTATTTATTTATATACTGGAGCAATATCTATCTAACTATCTATCTATCTATCTGTCTATGGCAACTATATGTGATCTGTGTCCCTTTAATCAGACTTGTTTTGTTTATGCATAGAAAGCATCTAAGAACAAGAAATAAACCCAGTTGGTGGCTTTGCCATACTATGTCTTGAATTCGTACAGATTATTTTTTATTTTCCCTCATCTTTCCTCCTTTTCCCATTCTCATTTTGCTCTGTACCTAAACTCACCTCAGACCCCCTTTGCTTTGATGACCCATTTGGACCTGCTTCTGTGGTTTGAACTCAGCATTATCCCTGGACAAAATTCTGATGTTCAACTTCTCCCTTTAAACACTGGGACCTCAGGTAAGAGCCACGCTTAACTCTTCCAGCTTTCTAACTCTTCCAGCTTCCCAGCTCCAGTGGGACCTCCATTCCTCCTTTCCTGGCTGCTTCCCTCCTTCCTTCCCCCTTTTGTTCCTTTGTCCCTCCTCTGTCCCTCCTTCCCTTTCCACCTTCTTCTCCTTCCAAGAAAAATTGTTGAGCACATACTATGTCAGGTACTGTACTTGGCACTAGGAATAAAGTAGTAAACAAAACAGCTACATTACATGAGGATGAAGTTTATAGTCTTGTGGGAGTAAGATAGTAATCACAGAATCACACACATGGTTATATAATTAGAAAATAACACCATGTAATAAAACAAGGGGCCTAATCTGGCCTGAGAAGTGAGAAAAATCTTTCTCAGGAAGGACTGAGGGATAGGTATACATTAGCCAGGCCAAGGGAGAAGACCTTCCAGGAAAAGGGGATAGTAGGCTCTGAAACAGGAAGGAGTTTGGCTCATTGGAGGAGTAGAGTGGGCCATATGACTTGAGTGATTGGAAGCATAGCTGGCGCGTGAACTATAAAAGCAGTATGAGAACTGGGTCATGCAGTGCCTTCAAGGTTCTTATTAATACTTTTGAGCTGTGGGAAATCACTGAAAAGTGACAGGATCATATTTGTATTTTAAAAATATCTTTCTGGCTCCTGGGTGAAGGATAGATTGGAGGGGGACAACAATGGTTACCTGGTCTGGTAAGGTGGATGCCACTGTCTTGTTCCATTCCTTGCATCTAGGTAACATATCACTATAGGGCACCAGTGAAGAATTCACATCATCAAATAGCAGAGGTGGACACGGCACTACTGATGCCAAAACATGCAAACCCCCTAGCCTGACCTGATGTTCCTCTACTGCTTCTGCCAGCCTGGAAAATTCCTGCCTGCTTCCCTCCTTCCCTCCAGGGTGTTCTGCTCCTTCCTCTAAGTGCAGTTCTATAGAGAGATGCTGGGCTGTAGTCCTCAAGAAAAATGGAATACATTTGTTTCTTGTTTCACACCTGGTAGGGAAGCAGCTGAAGCTATTGTTTTCTCCAATTCCTTTCCCATCAGTATAAACAGCTCTGCCTTTACAATGATGAGGCAGGCTGTCTATGTGTGTGTGTGTTTGTGGCCCACAGAAGATCAACTCCCAACACAAGGAATCCATTTGGTCCTGCACTAGGGCACAGCAAGAGAGTGAATCACCTAGGTCTCACCCTTTACCCCTATGTCCTGGCCCCTAGGCTTTATAAAGAAAGGTAGCTAGCGTGCCAAGATAGGTGAGAGTGTGGGACAACTACCCATCAGTCTTCGTTTCACCTAGGCCATCTGATTCCAGCATTGCCCATGCCCCCTGCTGCCCTCCTGTTTCTCTGCACCTGAGTGTTCTGTACACTCAAACCCAGGTGGGTTATGCAGACCAGGATGCAAAGTTGCTCCAACTAGCATTGTGAGTGCTACTGATAGGTAAAAATTATGACTGCTGTCTATGGCCTAAGTTCCTCCCAAGCAGTTATACTTGCTTTCTGCCTCAGAGACAAGATTTTCCATATATATGCTATGTTGTAGCAATCTAAGAACCTGTACTGTTGCTGAAGAAAATTCAGTGGGAATTCTGCCTCTATGAAGATTGCCTTAATCTCAACATAGTCACCATTCAACATTGACCACTTGATCCCAGACTTCCAGGATCAGTTCCACAGAACTTGAGTCTTCATGGAGCTAAAACTCTCAGGAGTCTTATAACATCAACTGAATTGGGAAGGTCATTGAGTGGGAAAAATAGCCTTACAAATGCTCTTCTTTCAGTCAAATATTCAATGATACTAGTAGACCTGTGGAATACTTCTTTAACCTTACATTGATTGATAGAGATTATAGATAGATAGATAGATAGATAGATATTTTCTTGGACCACCCTATTCTGGGTGTTCCCATATCAAACTACCTCTAAGTTACCCAGGGAAATTATTTAAGAGCTTAGGAGGTATATGCCTTCAACTGTGTATTTAATAAATAGCTAAGGCTATTACATTTGATGAGAGGTTAGCAAATCTGAAGAGGAAGGCTCCCAGGATTGTCTTGTACAATAATTATTTGTCTTCTCTGCTCTGCTACCCTCAAAAGCTTATTTCTTCAAGGAAAGAAAAAGTTTATCTGGCCCAAGGTTGAGGCTACATACCTCAGCTGAAGGGTTTGTTCATCTCTGCCATAATCAAGACTTGAAAGTAGTGCCTTCAACATACAGTTGGGGTCATCTTGTCACCTGTGACCTCTTCCCTGAGCTATCTTTCTCAAGAGGTCGAGCCTAGTTGGTGTAAGTGACCTCCTAGGAGTTGTCCAGGCCTTTGAGGCTCACAGATTCATTCTTGAAGTGATGATCTTCTTGGATCTCCACAGCTTAGAACTTCAGCTTGTGTCAGAATCACCTGGATAGCTTGTTACAACACATTGCCGTGCTCCACCCCCACAGTTTCTTATTCATTTGGTCCCAGGTGGGGCCCAAGAATTTGCATTTCTAACCAGTTTCCAGATGATGCTTATTCCGTTAGACTAGAACTGAGAATCATTGTCTTAAGCCAACTAGGGTACATGGAGAAACTTAGCCTGTCTATGCCAGGTGAGGTGGAATAGCAAGACAGGTACCCTGTGTCATAAACCTTAATATTAGTGACTGCTGGAGGCTACTCTGTCTCCAGGGGTCACCTTAACCCAGCTAGAGCTAAAGATGGCTCTCCAGTGCAGACAGTGGCTTCATGCCTGTGCCTGGGTCTGTCCTCATGGAGTTTACATTCTAGTGGGGGAAAGCAGATAATAACCAGTATATTAGTCAGATAATGACTAGATAAGATCCAGGGTTTGTGTAAAAGTGAGAAGGCCAGATAGATATTTGTTTCAACCCAGAGAGAGGCCCATATCTAATGGCTGCAAGTGTTTCACAACATCAACCCACCAAGTCCTTGTAGTCCATTTACAGTTCTGATTCCAGTCCAGAGGAAGTCTTGGTGGTCCTCTGATATGACAATCCTAACTTGTCCCTGTCTCACTCAGACCTTGCCTTTTTTCCTTAAGAGACAAGGTCTCTCTCTGTCGCCCAGGCTGGAGTGCAATGCGATCATAGCTCACTGCAGCCTTGAATTCTTGGGCTCAAGCAACCCTCCTGCCTCAGCCTCCTGAGCAGCTAAGACTACAGGCATGCGCCATCATACCTGGCTAAATTTTTAAACATCTTTTGTAGAGATGGACGTCTCACTATGTTGCCCAGGCTGGTCTTGAACTCCTGGCCTCAAGCAATCCTCCCACTTTGGCCTCCCAAAGCACTGGGATTACAGGCGTGAGCCACCACACCTGGCCAGACCTTTTCTTAAATGTCATCTCCTCAGTGAGGTTTTTCTGGTCTATCCTACTCAAGATGGCACCCTTGTCACCCTGCTTCTCTGCCCTGCTTTATTTTTCTTCATAGCACTTATTGCTACTTGAGTAATTTATTATGTGCTTTGCTCACTAGCATGTAAGCTCCATGAAGACACACAGTGGTTTTTGTTTTGTTTTGTTTTACCTATTTGGAATCCCCGTGAGCCTAGAACAGTGCCTAACATGCACTAGGTGCTCAGTATTTGTTGAATGGATACATTAAATCTGTTATATGCTATTTGCTTTTCTCCTGGCTTGTAGTCACAACTGGGTGACTGCCATACCTACTTTGCATTCTAAATATCCTGGTACATCACTAGCATCATCATCTTCTTCACCTTCTCATCAAAGTGGCCTTAATATCTGTACCCATCCCATAGTCATGATACTATACTAATGGAGGTGAATGGACTCTTTGGTATTACATACAACATCATCTTTATTGCCCCCTCATCTATGTCAGTCTCTGATAATTATTGTCAAAGAGATCTTCTATCTACATGAACTACTCAGCTGCCTGGCAATATTTAGTTTTATCCTAGTTTGCAGGGCATCGTCCAAAGCTCTCTATATATTCATTTACCTATTCACGACATATAGAGTTAATGGACAGAGCATATGAATCAGGTGTTTTAGAATATCTCAACTGCTCTACCCAAGGGCTCTACCTATCCATCTGTTGGAAAATTCTCCTTAAATATCTTCTTATACTTCTCTCCCTCATAATGCTTCTTTCATAATAATTATAATTTTTGCCCCCACTGTTTGCCTGGACTTCACACCAGTACCCCAATTAGCTGGCTGATACCTGGAGAGCTCTGGGAAGCCTAAGAGGATCTTCTAAATATTTTACTGTGCACTGAGGATCAGTATAAAGAACATGCCTTTCATTGCTGGATACTGGGGTATGACATGTAAGCTGAGATTACCATTTGGCTCTCCTCTGGGTACATTAGCATTACCTAGTATGCTGAAAATAGGAAGACCACCACCAGGTAATTGAAGGTAGAGGGAATTGTGGACTTTAATCTCATGGTCTTCTGGCTCCAACTGACCTTTTTCTTATGCATTCAATCCTCCTCCCCCATAACCTCCCCCGCACTGCTGCCATGTCCAGCTACCCCAAACCTTGAATTCTAGCTGCCAGCCTCAACAACTGAAGAAAAGTGGGTATATTTTGGACAACATTCTAGATTTCCAGTAGTATCATGGCTAATTCCTATACTTCAATCACTGGAATAGACATAGGCCCTCTCGAGAGGCCTATCAGAGGGGCCTAGGTTCTTCTCTAGCACAAACCCAGGACATTTCATCTTTCTACTCTGGATGAAGGGTCAAGGGTGTCCTTTTCCAGCCCCTTTAAACCGTAACAGCAATGAAAATCTTGGAATGAGTACAAATCCAGCTACTGGCTTAGTTTAGTTGCAAGAATTTGTTGGCATCATCTTTTGTTTGACTATCTAACTTGCTGCTTTGCTCTTGTGGTCTGTGGAACTCTAACTCTGCTGAGCTCTGCACTTTAGTCCTGACACTCCTGACACTTTCCTGAGGCACCTTAGCTTGTATGACAATGTTGAGACCATTTCTTAAGCCCACTCTTCCTTAGTCACAACACAGTATTCACCTGTAGGCTTCATGCACCAACACTCTGCCCTAAGGGATGTCCTCTCCAGCAGAGGAATGGGGATTGGATATACCATATTTTCTAGAACTGCTCAGATCTCAGACATTCTCTCCCATCATCAGTCCACCGTCATTAAATTATGAATCCAAATTTCAATTCACAAGTCTACATTAGCTAGCTAAAGTGCCCCTTCCAAGTTGTTAAGGTTCCTGGTAAACTATATTTGAAATTTAAAAGTTGTTTGATGAACAGAAAATTCAGAAAAGGGTAAATGTATCATCCTGGAGTTTAGGATTAAAAGGAAAGAAAACCCATTTTTAAGGAGCTATCCTTGTTTCATCATATCTTCCATCACTAATGCTGGAATATTTATGTCCACTGGTATCTTTCCCTTAAACAGTACTGAATAAACACTGCCAAATCCTTACTATCCAGGTCCCATTTTTTTTTTACTTCATTTACACTCAACTAATACATTCATATATTACATTACAGATGTTAATGGGGTTATTGATTTTTTCAATTATATTTTAGGTCCAGTGAAATGTAAACTTCCTATGAACTCTTGATAGTCCCTCTAAATTATTATATAGCTTATTATATAGCTCATTATCTGGCACAGTGGCCGGCACATAATGAGTCCTCAATAAGTATTTGTTGAATATATGAATATGAATGAATTAAGAATGAATAGGGGTTTCCCAAGATTCTTGTCAGGAAGACATTTACAACCATTTGTTAAAATGAAGTATTTTTTCTATTGGCTACTGTATTTTATGTTGGTTTTTACCAGTTTAACTCTCAGGAAGTAATAAGGTTTAGGGATTGTACTGAGATGACCATAGGCAAGGCCTCAGTACTTCTGAGCAAATTCTCCTTTTCTAGGACGCCAACGTCAACTGACCTGAATGTTCCCCGAGTGTCCTGTGAGATGATGTTTCCTTAATTTGCACTCATTGAGTTTTCCAAGAACCCCAGAGGATGATTGACCCCTTGACAAAGATTCTTTGCTTGGCCAAACTTTAGTCAGGCTCCTGAACCTTCTTCTAGGCCCATCTGTGCACTTCCTTGTAAAATCCAGTTTTAGCAAAGAACCCTGCTAAGTCAGTTTGGCAAGAACTACCCGTCCTTGATATATGATTATTCTCGATATCTGATCAAGTTTTTCTTCCTCCACTATCCCCCAGGTGATGTCTGATCACCCTGGTCTGTCTTCAGCAAGAATCCTGTTAGATTGGTTTAGCTAGAATCTGCCTTACCCCTGAGGTTTCCTCTTAGAATTTCCATCCACTGTCCCCTGCTCTTGGCTATAAATTTCCACTTGTCCATGCTGCATTCGGAGTTGAGTCCAGTCTCTTTCCCTGACTGCAGAATCCTATTGCCACGGTCCCTATGCCCATCACAATGGTCCTGAATAAAGTCTCCCTCACTGATTTAACAAGTATCATTGAATACTTTTTTCTTTAATGTTCCAGACAGAAAAAGCGATCTAAGGGATCAGATGTCTTGGAGTAAGAGTATTAGTAACTGAGTGACATTTCCTTGCCTTCATCTAATTAAGGTAGACTTATTAATGCAATAATTCATTAAGAGCACTTTTAATGGAGACATAGGAGTTGGTAGTGATTAGAGGGAGGAAGGGCTGGATTGCCTCTCAAATTTCAGCCTTCAGCTTTAGTTGGAATTAGAAACCTCAGAATGTGCGGGGAGTGTAGGGGCAAAGGGAATTTTCCCTCTACCCTTCTGAAGGTTTGATAATTTGAGTCTATAAAACAAACCAACTGTAGATTAATAGAAGAAAAGGTATACATATTTATCATGTGCACATGTGTCTATGGCAACCACACAAAATATGAGATTCCAAAAGAGCCAAATGACTGAAGTTTTTAACCATCCTGAGTCTACAGAAAAGAATAGGAGCTTGTGGCTTCTCAAGGGGAGGTGGCAACACAGGTCATGGGAGCGTGAGGGGAGGAAAGGCATGATGAGCAAAGGCTGTCTTCTTATGCAGATAAAATCTCCAGGTAATCTCAGAACTGCCCTTGGAAAAAATAGACAGGAACCTGCAGTAGAAGTTTCCCTGATCTTTAAAAGTATCAGACTTTAGTCTCTTTTTCCTCTGGGTTAATCTTTCCTAGATCTGGATAGGACAGATAACAGGGCCTCAGAAAAAGCCTTTTCTACTTCACTAATGTAGATTTCCTCTACAGATGGAAATCTCCCCAACAAAGGATGGTTTTTCAGAGCTATTCCGTGTCTGCAGCCCCTCTGAATAGCCATCTCAAAATATGCCAAAGAATATAATTTGGGGTGGTGTATTTTGGTTTCCCACGGGAGCTTTCAGGCTTTTTTCCCCAATATTTTTTAATGTCTTTATTGAGATATTAATTCATTATCATAAAATTCACCGATTTAAGGTGTACAGTTCAGTGGTTTTTAGTGTATTCATAGAGTTTTGCAACCACTCCAAGTTTACTACATTTTCATCATCCTCCAGAGAAATCCTGTACCCATTAGCAGTCTTTCCCCATTTCTCCCCACTCCTAGATAACTGCTAATCTACTTTCTGTCTCTATAGATTTGCTTGCTCTGGACATTTCATATAAATGGAATCATATGACATGTGGTCTTTTGCTAATGGCTTCTTCTAATTAGCATAATGTTTTCAAGTTTCTTCCATGTTGCAGCATGTATCAGTACTTCTTTTTTAATGCTGAGTAATATTTTATTGTGTGGATATGCCACATTTTATTTATCCATTCATCAGTTAATGGATGTTTGGGCTGTTTCCATGTTCTGCCTGTTATGAATAATGCTGCTCTGAAAAATTGGCATACAAGTTTTTGTGTGCACATATATTTTCATTTGCCTCGGTTATATACCTAGGAATGGAATTGCTGGGTCATATGATAACTCTGTTTAACTTATTGAGGAAATGCCAAATTTCCACAGCAGCTACACCATTTTACATTCCTACCAGCAATGCACAAAGGTTCTAATTTATTCACATGATCACTAACACTTTTCTCTCTCTCCCTTTTTTTTTCTTTCTTTCTTTCTTTTCTTTCTTTCTTTCTTTTACTTTTCTTTCTCTCTTTTCTCTTTCTCTTTCTTTCTTTCTTTTTTCCTTTTGATAGGAGCCATTCTAATGTGCATGAAGTTGCATTTTCACTTCTAATGAAGTAAAGTGGTTTTGGTTTGCATTTCCCTAATGGCTATTGATGTTGAGCATCTTTTCTTGTGCTTATTGGCCATTGTATATTTTCTTCAGAGAAATGTCTATTCAAACCTTTTAAAATTTTTTAATAGCACAATTTTATTTGATATTTCATTAACAGAATATATATTTTTAAATTAATAGACTTCTTTTTGAGAGCAGTTTAGATTTACAGAAAATTAAGCATATGGAGAAGAAAGTTTTCATATACCCTATCTCTCCCCTGCTCAGTTTCCCATATTTATTAACATCTTGCATTGTTATGGTACATTTGTTACAATCGATGAACGAATATTGATACATTATTATTAACTAAATTCCATAGTTTACGTTAGGGTTCAGTCTTTGCGTTGAATGGTTCTGTGATTTTTGACAAATGCATAATGTCATGTGTCCACCATTACAGCATCATATAGAATAATTTCACTGCCTCACAAATCTACCTATTCATCTTTCCTTCTCTATCCCAAGCCCCAGTTAACCACTGATCTTTTTACTGTCTCTATAGTTTTGCCTCCTCCAGAATGTCATATAGTTAGAATTATACAGTATTTAGACTTTTCAGACCGGCTTGTTTCACTAAGCAATATGTCTTTTCATGGCTTGATAGATCATTTCTTTTTATTGTTGAATATTATTCAATTGTCTAGATGTACCATGGTTTGTTTATCAATTCACCTTTTGAAGGACATCTCAGTTGCTCCCAGTTTTTGGCAATTGTGAATAAAGCTGCTATAAACATTCATGTGCAAGTTTTTCTGTGGATGTGATTACCAACTCATATTGCTAGATTATGTGGTAAGACTATGTTTAGCTTTGTAAGAAACTGTCAAACTGCCTTCTAAAGTGACTGTACCATTGTGCATTCCTACCAACAATGAGTGAGAGTTTCTGTGGCTCCACATTCTCATCAGCATTTGGTATTGTCAAGTTTTTTTTTTTAATTTTAGTCATTCTAATAAGTGTGTAATGGTATCTCATTATTTTAATTTTCAGTTCCCTAACGACATATGATGTTGACATCTTTTCATATGTTTATTTGCCACTTGTAGATCTTCTTTGGTGAGATGTCTGTTCATATCTTTTGCCCACTTTTAATTGAGTTATTGTTTTTTTATTACTGAGTTGCAATATTATTTGGAGCACAATTTTTTTTTCGTATAGTCAAATGGTTTTATCTCTTAGTCACTTAGAGATAAAACCTAAACACTTCTTAATTGTTTGTGGCCAGAATGTACAGGGGCAGAAACAAAAGTAAGCGGGAGAAAGGGCAGTAGGAAAAGTCACAAGAAGAGACACGACTATGGAGCAAAGGCTGGAGCAAAGGCGTAGGTGAAGCAAGGGAAGGAGAAAGGAGGATTTGCGTAAGGAATGCACCTCCTGCTCTGGGGGGCCACTAACCCGTGTTCCCAGGTGGATCTTGTTTGCTGTGAAGCCCAGCTGGTATGCTTGTTTCACTGCCAGAATCCTGCACCCGCCTCCTACCGCAGGCTTGAGAAGGGGCTTTCACAGCAGCCGTCTTGCCTCTTGGTTCTTCCATTCCAAATAGGTAGCTTTTGTGTATTTTCTGAGAAAGGTAACGTAAAAGGCGTTTTTTGAGGTTATTCTATAGAAATGTTCATTGTTTAAACATCAGTGTTCAGTGTTCCTCGAAGTCAGGGACTCTGTTTCATTTATCTTTTCATCTCTCAGCCCCGAAAACAAAACCTGGCCCACAGACTCCCAATAAATGTTTGTTTAGACTGATAGGGGTCAGATGGGGCCAGAGGGGGACGTTTTATTAGCAGTTGCTGAAGATGTTGGAATGCAGGGTGTCTTGGCTCAAACTAGGAAAAAGTTGCTGTTGAAAGCAAGAGAAGCAACTAAATAATTTCTGATTCCCACTACATTCAGGAGCTGATGGCTCCCGAGATAGTTATGAGGGCCCAGGACCCTCTGATTACTGAAAACTAAGCCGCTGTCATATCTGAGCTGAGTTCTTCGGGGGAGGAGGAAGAGGAGGAGAAAGGCGAGCAGGAGGAGGCGGAGCCTTTTTGTCAGCATCTGTTAGTGGAGGCTGGGAACCCTTCCCTCCTTTCCCCTCCCTGGTCGCCTCCACCTGGCTCCTCCCCGTGTTCGCCAAGCTCCCCTCCCCCTTCCCCAAGGACAATCTGCAGGAAAGCTGCGGCCGAGGAGAGCTAAGACTAAAAGGCAAGAGGGGCTGTGGGCGAAGAGCAAGGGGAAAGCTGGGAGGGAGGCGGGCGTGTGCGGGCTGGGAGGAGGTTGGGGGGAGAACTGAAAGGAGCAGAAGGGAAAAGAAGAGGCGATGCGGCATCAGAAGCCGGAGCCGAGGGGGGATGGGCAGGGCAGTGGTGAAGAATCTAGCCCCTTGGCCCACCTCCCTCCGCTGCGCTGCGCGCTCGTTCCATTGCCGGGAGTCAGGGATGGGCGGCGGTGGCGGACAGTTGCCCTTGGCGGGCTGACCCTACCCTGGCGCTCATCCAATTCAAATCCGTGCGCCTATGATGCTGCCTCTCCGAATTTCTCCCTCCCGTGTGCTTATATACACACACGTGTGATTTTCCAGATACGTTTTAGTATCTGTGTCTGCTCATCTCTGCGTGCGTGTCGCTGTGGGTCTGTAAAGGATGCTTACATATGAGTCTGCATGTATTTGTGTCCTGTGCCTCTGTAACTGTCTTAGAGACTCAGGAGAAGAATTATGAGCTGGTTTGTTGTTTTTTTTTTTTTTTACAGGTCAGCACTCCTAACCTTCCCCTTGTTAGGGTGAATTTCTTCCTCACCGAAGCCTCCAGGGGTGGACAGTCCCTGTATGGGCTTCTACCCAGTGATGAGTTGCAAGAGTGAATGAAAAGAAAAAATTCAGGGAAAAAGGGATCAGCATACTCTGATGTCTTGTTCTTTCCTTTACAATTTTTTGCTTTCCTATTTGCTCCAGCCACTTAGTCTTTCTTTTCCAAAAACAACAGAAATTTGGACATGAACATTCTAGTTAAATAAGAGAGTGTCTCTATTCAGGTGTTTATGTCCCTTTCACTGTTTGTCACTATATGATTTCTTAAGTCGTAAATGTGTCGTTAGAAGTAGAGAGAATATAGAGGTATATTTGTATTCAAGCCTGTTTTGAAATTCTCATATATTTGTATTTTGTGTCATTCATTAGTTCATTAATACTTTCACCAAGTATTTATTGAGTTCCTGTTATGTGCATGGACTCACCAAGCTTTGGCAGGCTGTGTGAGATTTTTTAAAACATGAACATTAACCTTTTCTGGAGGAGTTTTGGGTCTAGTTAGAAAAAGTGACTTTAGCAGTCATCTAGTCCGGTGGCCTGCAAACTTTTTCTATAGAAGACCAGATAGTAAATATTTTAGGCTTTGCAGACTAGTGGGTCTCTGTCATAATATCTACTCCACTGTTGGAGCACAAAAGCAGCCATAGATAATAGGTGAATGAATGAGGATAGTATAGACACTGTAATTGGAATTTCAAATATTAATATTTTCCACATGTCATGAAATATTTTTTGCAACCATTTAAAAATGTAAAAACCTTTCATAGCTTGCTGCCATACAAAAAAACATGAGAAGGTCTGGATTTGGCCTGTAGGCTGTAGTTTGCTGACCCCAAACTAGCCCAACCCTCTTTTCAGTGCATAAGAAGCAATTAAAATGCCACATAAAGTAGTATTTAAGTGCTAAATGAATGATCCAGTTCCAGACAATATATGATTAGAGGAGGTCCAAAAAGAAGCCTTCCTTGACCTGTGGTGATCAGTGAAAGTTGAATAGGTTTAATAATGGTATGACACGGACTGGCCTTAAATAATGGAGTAGGGTATGGATCTGTGGAAAGGGCCAGGGTAGCCATCTGGACAAGGGATGCTGTGTGCCTGGGCACAGAAGTGCCTGGGGACAGCAAAGTAAAGTTCAGGTGACAATGGAACAGAGAATCCATGGAAGCAAAGGTTGAAGCCATAGAAAAGGGTTAGACTGTGGAAGCTTTGAATGCCAACCCAAGAAGTTTGGACTTCATCTGTCAGTACTGATTATATGTAGTATGTTTATTAATCTGTATCTCTTAATAACACTATGTGTTTGTGTGGATGTCTTCATATGTGTTTCATTGATGTGTTTTATTGGCATGAGTGATTTGTGTGTTTGCCTGACCTATGTCTCTCTAGGCAGCTACCCTGATTTCCTCAGATGCAGGGCACAAACATGAGCTGCCCTTAAAACTCCTGTTCATGTGAATGAATCCTTTCTCTACTGAAGCCTCAGGGACCTCTGACCTTCCCATGAAGGTTTATTTTGTGTGTTTAATAGAGTGAAGAAGGGAACACAAGCGGAGAGAGACCAGCTATTGTAGTAAGCAATTCAGGTGGAAAGAGGCAATGAGGATAGAAAGGAGGGGATGGATGAAGGAAGATAATAAGGAAGGAGAATGATAGAATTTGGTTACTGTTTTGATTCTGAGATGGAGGAGATAAATTTTAAAATAACAGGTTTTAGCCTGGAAATTAGGAGAGTGATGATTCCATTGGCATTTTATGGATACAAAAGTATGTCTTATGTGTTCCTTTGAGAGAGATAATCTCTAAAGACAAAAATATGAAGGGGTTCCCATGTCATGTGTACATATCTGTGTACACATGACAGTGATTTTGTGTTACTCTTCCCATTCGATAGTGCATAGTGTGAGGGACAAGGCCCAAAGACAAAGGATCAAGAGATGTGCAGGGGGCTGAGAGCCTGAGAGTGATGGGAAGAGCCAAAGAAAGTCCCTAACTGTCGCGAGATGGACACCATTAACTTGCCCAAGCTCTCATGTGCCTTTATAACCTCAAACTCCAGTTTCAACTCCATATCACCTAACCCTACTCAATTCCCTAACACCCAACCCTAATTTTAACCATAACCCAAGCTACCCTTGCTTTTCTGCTTCTATTAATACTTCGTTCTCAGTTAATGCCCTAAACCTCATCTGATTCCTACCCTCTGCAACAACCCTTCCCTTCATTAAAAGAGAGGAATCCTCAAGGCTAACTTAACTTTCTTCTTGCTTTCTCACTACTGTTCAGTGAACTGCTCTTCTCCCTGACCTTAGCTTATTCCCCAGATAGGTTCCACTTGGGGTGGGAGGGAACAGGGAGGGATTAACCAGGACTTTTGCAGTCTTGGGCTTGATTACGGTGACATTTCAGCTTGTCAATCTGTGAGGGTGTGGCCCTCCTCTGGAAGAAGTCCAAAGCTCCCAGGCTGCAAAGTCCAGACTTAGTGTAGTGGGAGAGCCTGACTGAAGAGGCTCTAGCCAGTCTAACAGAGCCAGTTCTTGAGGTAGTAGCACATTGATCCAGCTGCATTTTAACTGACTATTGTCTTAAATTCTAGAGTGGATCATGACCCACGAAGAGCACCATGCAGCCAAAACTCTGGGGATCGGCAAAGCCATCGCCGTGTTAACCTCCGGTGGAGATGCCCAAGGTAAGGAGAAGGGGACAAAAAAACATGATTAGTAGGTCCCTTGGAGTTTCCTGACTCCTTTAGCCTGCGGAATAGAACTATCCTTCTGTAGGTTCACTGGAATCCTGGACTTTCCTAAAAAATCTCTGTCAGGTCTGAGTCCCCAAGTTCATTTGGATTTTATTGCTCTACTTTTATTTACCCACATCTTCATAAAACTTCTTTCCAAGTTTCTCTGAAGATTTGGGGCCATTTTGGTCCTCTCTTATCTAAAAGAGTGGTGTTTTCTCGAGCAACATTAGAAGGAGACTAAAGAGATAAAATTGTTGAGAAGATGGTAGGTAGATTCACTTCACATACTTTGGAAATGGTGGGAAAGGGAGGAGACCCAGAATTGGTATTTAGCGGGCCCCGACTAGGTCTTCAGGTATTACCTCTGATGTCTGGAGAGTTCCTGCACTGACCAGGGTCAGCCAGGCACTCTCTGTTTTCTCTGGCCTTTCCTCCCCTTCCATTCTTATAGCCCCTGAACAAATATGAACAGCAGCAGTTAATCAGTGCAGATCCATTGAGAGTGGAGGGGCAGAAAATAGAGCCAGAGAGAACCCCCCTCTAGGTCGAGTCCAAGAAACCTGGGAGTCATAAAAATTGAGTATATAAGAAAAATGAAGTGGGAGAGAGGGGATATGTGATTTTGGTTTTTTTAAACTTTTTTCTGTTTTGATCTTCTTATATATTCTGGTTTATAATACATTGAAGAGGGGCAGAATCTCTAAAAGGGAGGCCAGGACATGGAGACCGCGACGGAAAAAGAGAGAAGGAAAACGGCCCCAGCTAGCCTACCTACCTCTGCACCACTGTCCCTAGGCTTCCCTAGACTTTGTGCTAAGGACTCACTTTGTGTAGAGCCCCATCTTGTGTGCTGTGAAGAAATTGATTTTCTTTGGGAACTTACAGTTTAATGAGGAAAGTATCATATATCACTAGAATTTTTATGTGAGGCGCATAAATAAAAATAGCCAAGTATGCATTAACCAAGTAGAATCAGCCTATATAATGAAATGGAAGGCCCTGGTTGGATTAATCAGGAAAGACTTCATGGAGAATATAGATTTCAAGAAACTGAACTCTTTATTCAAGTAAGGTTCTTAGAAGAGTAGCTGGCACATAGTAAATAATACATTCATTATTAATTAATTAAAACTTAATGAGCATCTACTGTGTGTCAAGTAGGACGATAGTCGCTAAGGATTCATCAGTGAAGAAGTCAGACAAAATCTTTGCCCTTATGATACTTCTTATTAGTATATTAGTAAAGCTAGACTTTATATTTTTAATGTTATTTATAATTGTGATATATGTTATGAATCAGAAAGTGCTAGAATGAAGAAAAACTCAGGAAGGAGGGCACAGAGGTCAGAATTTGGGAAGAGTGACCAGGTTAGGAATGCAGCGCCCTAGCTGAGGTTGTAGAGACTACGGACCTGGCTTTTATAACTTCTGTCATCTCTCCTGGTGGAATCCCTTGCCAACATTGAGCTCTTCAGCATACGCTATTGAGTGTTGATCCTGAAGCCTTGGTAGAATGGCCTGTGGACTTAGATTGTCAGGTTAGGGGAAGAGAGAGCGTAGTAAAAAGTGCAAACAGAGTTATGAAATGATGGAGAAGGGCTCTTTGGAGAGGGACAGAGGGAAAAAATGCCTAGGATTTAACTTGGGTCTAAGAGGAGCAGATACCTTCCAGCTTCTGATCCTGAGCAGTGAGACCCTCTTGTTACAGGGATGACCATAACCTGCCTGCTGTAAGAGAAGGATCATCTTTCATGGAGACAGGAGCTATAGATAAGCTAATTTCTGAAGGGCCCAGCTGAGCCAAGGTCTGTGGGATCCTGCGATGGACACAGTGTATCCAGGGAAATATCCCACCCTCAAATCCATATAACCTCACAGGCACATGCGGTAGGGACTGAGAGTGGCAGAAAATGAAATTCTCGGGAGGAGGGAGGCAAAACAGAAAACCTGAAATAGAGCTGAGAGGTCTCAGCTGAAGGAGTAGCTCAAATTCAGAAGTGGGCTTCCCAGGGATAAGCTAGATGGGCCCTAGTTCTCCCAGGGAGAAAACGCAGAAGTGCTTTTTTCTCTAGGGGATATGGGCCACATGGGAAAGTGAGATTGAGCTCTGTAAACTCCACAGGAGCTACAGCTCTGTCCTTCCTGATTATCATCAAAGCTGATAATCTCTTGAGGTAGAAAAATGGCCAGGAATCAGACATCCTGGGCTCAAAAGTCAAGGATTCTGGGATGCTGAGCTGATTAAATACCAAATCTTAATTTCCTTTCCAGCCCAGGAATGGCCTCAGCCTGTCAAAACCATGCTACAGTTAGCCTTATGAAATTGTTGTCTTCTGCCTCTGGAAGGGACCTCAGTCATCTGCTCTATCCCTCTGTCTCCAAACAGGCAGTCATTCCAAATGCACGTTTTAGCCTATTTTATTTTATTTTTTTTTAGAGATGGGGTCTTGCTACATTGCCCAGGCTCGACTTGAACTCTTGGGCTCAAGTGAACCTCCTGAGTAGCTGGGAGTACAGGTTTATGTCACCGTGTCTGGCTTATTCTATTTTTAAAGGTTGATAGGAACAGGGATTCTTTTACCACTCTGGATAGCTATTCTAAGGTTTATAATCTTTAGTTATATATCCACTAGAAAGTGTAATTCACATCTAACACACGTTTAGTCCTCATAAATCTTTGTATCTTATTCCAAGTTAAGGTGGAAAGAAACTTTTTAGTATCAGCTTTCAAAAAAGTCATGATCAAGTCATTAGTTTTTTTCTGTTTAGTCTCATGGAGACCCATCAGCCGTATTTTTCTTCCCAAAACCTCTTCTCAATAGCCCAATAGGCTATAATTGGAGACTCTAAACTATGTGCTTATGATGTTCTACAGAACATCCCCGCCACCCTCTAGCACCCAGAATACAGGTGGTGCCTGTAATCTTATCCCTCGTCTTGCTTCTAATAAGTCAGGCGGCTGCTCATCGAGTGTTATTTAGGGCAACATGGAACAGCCAAGGAGACTCTGGCCAGGACTGGCTTGGGGCCAGTCTAGGCCAGTGAGTTAGGATAGGAGAGCCCGAAGGATTACTGGGACTCCGTTGTATAAACCAAACACCCCAGTCTGGGTGTGTAGCTGAGGTCTTTTCCAGAGGGAGAAGAGAAAGAATCTTCCTTATTGTGGAGTTTTCTTTATGCCCAACAGATTTGAATATTCCCTGCCTACCACCTATTGTTTGCTTTGCACTGAAAACCTTTTAAGTCATTTATTTATCTTAAATTTCCCCACCCAACTTATTCAGCTTGGAAGCAGGAAACAATGTTCCAACCTATACATTTCAAAGTAATTTTTTCCATTATTTTCTAAGATTAAAAATTCATACTCCAGAACTCCAGGTATCCAGAAGAGAATCTCCTAGGCCTTGTGACAGGCTGGAAAACAAACTCCAGTTTCCCATCTGTTTTGATCTTATTGAGCTGACTTTATTCATCTTTCCTGTGGAATTGATGGCTTTGTGTTGACTCTGACCTTGTTCCTTTCACACACACAGGCTTTTCCTGAAGCTTCTAAGAAGCCCCTTCACTTCACAGACTTTTTGGTTTCGATTCCTTCCACTTAAGGGCGTGAACTTCTAGGCTTCATAGGGCTTTGTCTTAATGACTTCTTATGTGAGCTTTGTCTCAGTGCTCAGCAATGACCTCTTACTGACAAGCCTAACCTTCCAGTCCTTATCTTAGATCAATTATCAGAAGCTTTGGGCACTGTTCCCACTTCTTGAAACTGTCCCCTTTTGGCTACCAAGACATTGCTAAGCCCTGGTTCTTCTTTTGTCTTTGTCACTGCTCCTTAGTGGTTCCCTTCATGGAGCCCCTTCCCCTGTCCATTCTTTCAGCCTTTGTTTTCCTCAGGGTTCCATTCCTCGCCCTTTTCCCCTTCTGACTCTACATGTTCTCTTGAAACAGTGTCTTCCAAGTCCACATAGATGCCCACAAGAACTGCAAACTCCACATGTCCAAATGTGAATGTATCATCCTCACCCCCACCTTCCCAAACCAAAACTTGCCCTGCTCAGTTAATGGCATCACAGTTTTACCCTTTGCTTAAGTAAATCATGGGGTATTTCCTTCTTTTTCTCCAAAACCTCGAAATGTAGCCACACTGCTGATTAGATAAAAGTCCTCTTGCTTCTGTTTCCTAGACGTCTTTGTCCAGTATTTGGTTTGCCCCAGATACTCCTTTTCCAGTCGAGGCCCTCCACATTTCTTGTTTAGGATGCCAGGTAGCCTCCTAATTCTAGTGACACCTCTCTCAAGCTATCTTCCATTTTGCTTCCAGAATTACCTTTCTGATATGTAGATCTCATCGTGTCCTTCTGCTCTTCAGGGAGTCATTTCTCTGTAACTTTTTTTTGTTTGGGGAGTGGGAGGCAGGAATCACAGACCCTTTTAAGAATCAAATGAAAGTTGTGGACCTTCTCCCAAAGGAAATGTCCTTGCCCACAAAACTGTTCACACAGTTTTATGGGGTACACGGATTCCCTGAAACCTGTCATCCATGAATCCCCAGTTAAACCCTGGCCTACAGAATAAAAGCCAGACTTGTTCACATGGTATATAGGTAGCTAAAACGTGTCACAAGAAGTTGATCGCTCATGGCTGGTATTCCTTGAGCATTACCACTTGTCACCCATAAAGCCATACTTAGCGCAGTATTAGTAGCATTGTTCCTAGTATGAAACAATTATGGAACAACTGCTGTGTTCCATAAGTGCCCCTGCAAGAGTACTTGTCATTGAGCAGCCACTGGCAGAGGGATAATGGTCATCTGTGAAAAAGGGGAAAGGCTCTCCTGTCTGTTTTAGTCCTAATTTTTTTCTCCTAGTGGAAGCAGAGAAAGAAATAATTTATAGCGTAATTTTTAAGTTCTGCCTACACATCTTATATACAGGGCCACAGGAGGAGGCTGGTAAGTATTGTGTTGACTAATTGAGTGAATTGCAGGAGAAGGCACTGAGAGAATAGAGTCCCCATGAATTCTTCCTGCACACTTGGTCACAACCTCCTCTGGCAGCTTGGGAGCTAGCAAATCACAACACATTGGAACATATACCAACACAAATGACACGAAAAAGTTGTGTGCTTGCGTGTGCATAGACTGGGAGAATCAGCCATCTAGCAATAGGCATGCTCGTGAACAGACTGACTCATCAGGTCACTGAACCACAGAGATCATGTCTTTGTCCCGAAAAGCCTACCAAAGCTAATGTCTAGATTCAGTGCAGAAAGCAAGGAAAAACCTAGTACAGCCATTGAGATTAGCAGGGCAAGGCATAGAGGTCAATAGTGTTGAGTTAGGTATTTTAGAACTTGAATTCAAATCTGAACTTTCTAAGAGTACTAGCTCTGTGACCTTGACCTTTTTGAGCTGCAGGTTCCAAATCTGTAAAATGGAGGCAACTCCAGGGTTGTGGATAGGATTAAATAAGGGGGTGTCTGAGAGGCTCTTTGCAGTGTCTGACCCACAGTACACATTCAGGAAAATGCTTGCTTCTTCCTGTTGTTGTTATTTCCAAGATTGTCCTGTCAAGGAAAGGTCTTGGGAAAGGCAGGATATTTTTCTCTGGGGGGGAATGAATGGGGGCTCCATTAACATTGAATGTAGCGATTGGGAGTGGGGAGGCCAGAAGACTTTGATGAAAGAATTATTCTTGATTCAGAGAAAAGCCTAGGAAAAGGACTGACCCATGTCTTTAGCCGGTATAACTTCTTTTCTTAGGAGCAACCTCTCCCTGACTTCTTTCTCCTTCCTTGCAGGAATGAATGCTGCTGTCCGGGCTGTGGTTCGAGTTGGTATCTTTACCGGTGCCCGTGTCTTCTTTGTCCATGAGGTTGGTTTTCTACTTTGTTCTTCCTCCTTCTTTCTCTGTTCTCTGCTTTGTGTGCCTCCCACTCCCTTCCCACTTTCTGTTTCCTCACCTCCCAGTTCCATTGCTGTGTGTGCTTTTCCCTGGCTCTCCTGTCTCCATGAGTCATTCCTTCCCACTCTTGGCTCCAGTGGTGATGCTGGGACCCAGGGATCTGCAAACTGGGTTTTCATGTTGCCTGTTCAATTTAAAGGAAGAAATAACTCCTGTTCTTCCTTTACTTCCACCAAAACAATGAGAGAAGCTGAAGTGGGTAGTATTTACAGCAAATTTAGTGTATGTAGGGGTAGAGTCCCAGGAAGGAGGAGTCTTGCTGTATTTCTGTAGTTTGCTTAACTTTCTGAGTTTCTGACCCCTCTTTGGCTCCCTTCTCTCAGTTCCCTGTCATGCTTCACCCACTCTTCTTTCTGTAAGGTCTGTCTGTCTGCCTTTCTTCTCTCAAATTTTATAGTCTCTTGTCAAGTCACCTCCTTCCCTCCCCCTAACATCCTCTTCTCTGTTTCCCCATTGTTGTCAAAACCATCTGTTGTTATGTGGTCCCTGGGGAAGCAGGTTAGAGGAAATAGGATGAGCCCGAAATAAGAGGAATTAAGATTAAATACTAGGAAGAACATCTCGATGTTTCAAAAATGGTAGAAATTAGAAGAGCATATTAAAAAAGTTACTATCTCCTTCTTTGGACTATGTTAAATATGACAGTCTCATGAGCATCCAAGAATCACTAATGGTACAAGGTGACTTGATTCTCAGAGAACCTCTTCCCAGGGGTCCTGTCTTAATCCTGGGATTTAGGGGGAAGCCTAGCAGAGGCTGAAGGGCGTACTGTGTCCCACAGGGTTATCAAGGCCTGGTGGATGGTGGAGATCACATCAGGGAAGCCACCTGGGAGAGCGTTTCGATGATGCTTCAGCTGGTATGTTCTAGAGAACTCCTGTCCCATATTTGTCCTGTCCTTGTGTCATCCCACTCTGGCTTGGGCTCACGGTCTCCCAAAATCCCTGCCACATGGTTTGATGTGAAGTAATTCAGTGACAAGGGAGGGGCTATATTTGCTCTTTACTCTTTGCATTTGAAAATATCACCGTGGTTTCCTGGGGGGTGGGGCAGGGGTGAGGGAGTGATCACAGGATGGTTTGCTTTTTATGGAAAGGTCACAGGGAAGACTTCGGGAACTGGCACGTAAGCAGGTCCCACTCTGGGGTCATAGGGAAGGTCCGGCCCTGAAAATAACCTTACCAGAAGACTGGAGCCAGAGCCAGAAGCAGAGCTGAAATCTGCCAGTCCTCATGTGACGGAGATGAAGTGACTTGCAGCCAGGCCATTTAAGGGAAGAAGAAACTGAGACAGTTCTTAAGAATATCGTGATCATATCTACAGTTCTTTATGCTACCTATGCCCCTATTATTCTAGGCTCCTTCTAATATGTACCCACTGTGGGCTAGCCCAGTAGAAATATAATCATTTGCTGATTTACTGAAAAGTTTGCAAATTATATTTCTGTCCATATTCTTCACTTCAATCTCCTAAAAATTCATGGGAAGAAATTTGATGTGCAGTGCCTAGTGAAGGCTTTACATAGGCAGTGGTGCTTGCCATAAAGTGGCCTGAGAATGAGCCAGAATTCTTTCTCCACCAGTATCCCGAAGTCATGGATGCCTAGGAGCTTATATGATGTGTGAAAACCCTAAGTATACTTACCTCTCTTGTATCTGTAAATCCCTGGGAATTTAAGGCTTTCTGTACCCAGAGCTGTTTTTCCTATGAATAGCTGGGTATTGTGGCTCCTGCTACCAGCACCATAGATCCCCAAGGAGCCAAGGGGAAAGGATTGCCAGTGCCTGGGTACAGTTAGAAGTCTCAGTGTGTTGGAGAGGAAAAATACTACCAAGCACATTGGGGTGAACTCCAAAAAAATAGTTTGGACACAGTCCAATAATGTCAGGCCACTAGGGAGAATTTCCAAAGACTGAAGTCACTGCTACTTGTTATGCTTCTAAGAAGATGTGAAAGATGATTATTCCAGGAGTTAACAGACACGAATGTATTCACGTATTCTCTTTGAGGATAGTCACTTTGATAATAAAGCCTTTAATGAAATGGGTTCTTAGCAGTCTTCTGTTAGGGACTGGGCTGCAGAGCTCCCTCCCACCCCATCCATCCGTCCATGGAAAAATTGTCTTCCATGAAACTGGTCCCTGGTGCCAAAGAGGTTGGGGACTGCTGTTCTAAGATACACGGCAGAACATGGGAATGACCCTATGATGTTTTAGCCAGCATCGTTTCCGTTTCCTTTAGAAGGGCCAAATGACTCTCGAGGGTGTCAGGGAACTTCCTAGGGAGTCACATGGTTATGTTGGCCCATCAGTGTTGGAATAGGGGCAATCGTAGCATGTTGAGCCCAAATATGGCTATGTCATCTGGGGAGCTGACACCTACCTCTTCCCCAAGGGAGGCACAGTGATTGGAAGTGCCCGGTGTAAGGACTTTCGGGACCGAGAAGGACGACTCCGAGCTGCCTACAACCTGGTGAAGCGTGGGATCACCAATCTGTGTGTCATTGGGGGTGATGGCAGCCTCACTGGGGCTGACACCTTCCGTTCTGAGTGGAGTGACTTGCTGAGTGACCTCCAGAAAGCAGGTAAGACATTGTTTTTTTGTTTATTTGGTTTGTGGTGGGCTATCCTGATGAAAGAATACGGATAAGACTTTGTTCACATCAGTATTGCTTGTTTGTGCAAGCGCACACACACACACACCTTCCTTACCTCCCATTGGAGAAAAATGTTACTCAGATACAAATAGGCAGTCTTTGGTCTCCTTTTTCTGCCATTGCTCATAATTCCCTTTGGCTGTAGATTCTTCTCCCTGTAAATCTCTTCTTCAGGCATGCCAGGTACCTCACCCAGTGGCTCCTGGTTTGCTTCTCGTTGTCAGGTAAGATTACAGCAGAGGAAGTTACGAAGTCCAGCTACCTGAACATCGTGGGTCTGGTCGGCTCAATTGACAATGACTTCTGCGGCACTGATATGACCATTGGCACTGACTCTGCACTGCACCGGATCATAGAAATTGTAGATGCCATCACCACCACTGCCCAGAGGTAAGGGGGCTTGGGAGGTAGCAGCATGGGAGGATGGCAGCTGGGACAGACTAAAGGGCTAGAGGCTAGTGAAAATGACAGCATTCCAACTATGGTGACTATAATGACCAGTCTTCTGAGGCTAGAACACTATTTTTAACTAAAAATGACCCCTACAGCACCGGAATGGCACTGCTCTCTGAATGCTCTAAGATTTGGCTTTTGCCACTGACCAGCATGCTGTCCACGCATACAGCTCTGAGGTCTTTCACACCTGTGGGGTCTTCCAGATGGTTAGTCTCCAGACTGAGACAAATCCGGGAGCCTAAACTTGAGCTCTCCCTTGCAGCTGTATCCTAGAGAGTACAGCTGCCATGACCACCACTGCCCAGAGATTGCGGGGTTTGAGGAGGCCATGGGGGTGATGGAAGGAGAGAACGGAAACACTTTACCCAGGGTAATCCTAAGGACTCCAGTTCAGTCTAGTCCTCTTTTCACTTCTTTTCCCTTTCTCTCCTTCCCTTCCCTGAACCTGTCCCTCTCTGAAACAGCGCCTGGGCACTGACACTTTTACTGCTGTGTTGTCTCAGGCCTAGGAAGGACACCTTGTGGCTAAAGCGTTTCCTGTAGGTCTTGCTGGTCTCTCAGGAAACCTGCGGGAAGGCCTAACAGCATAAATGCATCTCCCAGAGAGGTTAATTGGCCTCGATATGGGTGGTGGCTTGATCCTGGCCTTAGGGACACTTAGACTGTGTAAGTCCTATGTCTCTCTCTTGCAGTCACCAGAGGACATTTGTGTTAGAAGTGATGGGCCGCCACTGTGGGTAAGATCCCCAACCCAACCCATTTATTTTGTGGACCCAGCAGTAGCCCTTTCCTCTTCCAGATCTGGAGGTGTGCGGGCTCCTTGTGGCATGGTCCCCTGTCCCGCCTCTGCCCCACCTCCCTCACGTCCCTGCACATGTGTGTGTACGTGCTCAGGCACACATTCAGGATAAAAGCATGGGCAGTGCTCTGAGATTGGAAGCTGCTGTGGCGAGGGACATGAACAGAAGGTGTTCTTTAGGGACAGAACCTCACTGAGGGGCCCTGGTGCTCTTACCCTTGCCTCAAGAATGAAATGGAGGATTCCAGACCTTCCGCCACCCGAGGGGGCTGGGAGCACTTGCTGGGTGTGGTGAGGCTGTTGTGGAGTGCAGCTCCCGGCATGGTGATTTTGACTCTCATCTCAGGTACCTGGCCCTTGTCACCTCTCTCTCCTGTGGGGCCGACTGGGTTTTTATTCCTGAATGTCCACCAGATGATGACTGGGAGGAACACCTTTGTCGCCGACTCAGCGAGGTACTGGCACTTTATTTTGCCCTGAAAATATCCCTCACCCTATACCACTGATGATCCATTTTCCATTCGTTAGTTTTATTCCACTGACCATTGTTCCCTTTGTTCTTGACCAGACAAGGACTCGCGGTTCTCGTCTCAACATCATCATTGTGGCCGAGGGTGCAATTGACAAGAATGGGAAACCAATCACCTCAGAAGACATCAAAAATGTATGTATGGGTGAAACCACGGAGGCCTTGGATGCCATAGCCCATCCCCTGGTGGTTTCTCCCTGTCCCCTGGTCCTCCTGCACATCTCTCCCAAGGTCCCAGCCCCTGCTCTCCTGCCACCAGCAACCACTACAAGACAGGAGACTAAGCTGTCCATGGCTCACCCCAGTCCCTGCTTGTTTTCTCCCCTTGACTCTGTGTAACCCTCTCTTTGTCCCTCTCTTGGTCCCTTCAGCTGGTGGTAAAGCGTCTGGGATATGACACCCGGGTCACTGTCTTGGGGCATGTGCAGCGGGGTGGGACACCGTCGGCCTTTGACCGAATCCTGGTAAGTCTTGGGCTCTGTGGCCCTCATGCCTTAGAACCCTCAACCTTGCAGTCCTGCCCCTGCAGGGCCACGCTCCACCAGGCAGGGGCTTACATCACTGGTCATGCGCCCCTCCACTGGTCTCTAGACTACGTTCCCCTACACGTGACAGTTCTCTTCTTTACAAAAATGATGGGAGATGATACGCTTCCCTAATGGTGAGAACCAATGTCTTAGAGCTCTAAGCATCAGTGAAGTTACTGAGCTCTAACCTTTGAACACTCTTATCCTACTTTCATTAGAAGACAGTGGTAGTCTCTTTCCTTATTTTATCAATAAGAAGGGAATATATTAAGCCCCCATAATCCTGTTGATAACTAGAGTGCACATGTTTCTCTGGAACCAAGTAGAATCCTTGGGGTTCTGATGGCAAAGAGTCATCAAGCTTTCGCTGAACTCTGGGTAGGGAGGTAAAGCCCCGTAAGTTCTTGGCTGCTGTCCCTAATGTGGGACTCAACCCTGTGATTTGAAAAGGCCTCAAGTGCCCTGGTTCTCTAGGCAGAGCCAAGATGGGGAGGCCTGAACCAGACTCTCTTTACTCCCTGTGCTCCTGCAGGGCAGCAGGATGGGTGTAGAAGCAGTGATGGCCCTTTTGGAGGGGACCCCGGATACCCCAGCCTGTGTGGTGAGCCTCTCTGGTAACCAGGCTGTGCGCCTGCCCCTCATGGAGTGTGTCCAAGTGGTAAGTACTGATCCAAACCCCACTCTTAACAATCCCAAGCCCCTCCCTTGGAGCTCATGGGGCATGAGACCAACTTCTACGGCCACTGGTACAGGAGCAGATGGAAAGACAGGATGGTGTAGTAAGAGACAAAGAGAAAGAGCACAGTGGGCTTTGCATAGGAGCTGGAATCTCTCTAACTAAGTCTCAGTTTCCCTATCTATAAAATGTTCCTAAGAAAGTTGGGGGATTCTACATCCTTGATAGTGAGACCAAATATCTCATAATATCCAACCTCAAGGCTTCTTATCATGTCTTTATTGGAAGAGAAATACAATATCTCACCTAACTTTATTAAAAGCAGTAGAATATTAAGTTCTGGCTGGGGAGCTTTTGTCTCTTTATGATTTCACCCTTGAACATGTTTCTCTGAACCAACATGATGTTACTAATACTCACGTTGAGGATTATTGTGAGAGCTGGAGAGAAGGTATGTAAGCGATCTGATGCAATACCTTGAAAATGTTGAGTGCTCAGAACATGGTGGCTTTTATTGTAGAGGAATCACTCCTTTGATACCACAGAGCAAACACTGGCTGGGAGCTAGGGTGTCTGGCTTGGTGGTCGGGGTTGGTCTGAATGCTCCCCGTCTGGCCTGCTTCTCTCTGAGACTCGAGAGTCCTGAACATTTGCAGCCTTGCTTGGAAATGTATCTCCAAAAGCTCCAAAGCTAGAGCACTGACTCGCAGTGGTTGAGAAGCCCATGGCAGGGATCAGTCTTTCTTCCTACCTGGGTTACATATAAGATCTTCTTCATTTACTCATTAGTCTAGAGGCTACCTTGAGGCTGGGGACCTGGGTGTGAAAGGGAGGCAGATGCTATTTATGTGTGAGCACTCTTCCACTCTGCCCATACTTGTAATAAACAGAGCATTAAGTCAGCCCTTTTCTTTTGCTGCTCATTACTCAGAAAATTAAGGAAAAGCAAAGCTATTTCTCCTTCTGCGAAAGTGTGGGGGGCATTGAGAAGGTGTGGCGCAGGGCGGGCAGGACCTGTCACGAGCCAGAGAAGGGCAGTGTGATGGTGGGATGGGAGCCCAGCTGTGCATGATCCTGCCCTGGTAACTGTTGCTGTGCTCCTCCCTCAGACCAAAGACGTGACCAAGGCCATGGAGGAGAAGAAATTTGATGAAGCCATGAAGCTGAGAGGCCGGTGAGGACATGACTGACCGGAAGCTCCCTAGCTGCAGAAATCAGTTGTCAGAATCTCTATGGGTCCAGACTCAAAATATGAGCTTCTGCTTCTCCTTCTTCCTCATCTCTACAACAGTTTCCTCCCCAAGAAAATTAGTTGTGAGGTGACCAGAGGAGGCTCAGTTCACCTCAGGGATGCCCTCCCTGGGATCAGCGTTTTATAACCTATTATTTCTATACGTGGGCCTCAGCTGGATTAGCAGTTTCTCTTGGCAAGGACTATTTCTTGTGCTGAGCACGGTGCCTGGGAGGAGAGTGCTCAGGGAGTTTTGTTGAGGTGGTAGCCCCTGTGCAGCCCCTGCACAACCCCTGCTCTGCCCTGGTGATGTCCCCAGCAGTTTGCCCTATGGAACTTCCCTCTGGGAGCAAAACTTCAGCGCAGGATCCCCATGGCTGCTGGCCAGGGGCAGTGGCCTGAAGACACTGTTCTCTGTACTTTTTACAGGAGCTTCATGAACAACTGGGAGGTGTACAAGCTTCTAGCTCATGTCAGACCCCCAGTATCTAAGGTACTGGCAACTTACCTTCTCCCTTACTCCTCTCCTTCCATCTCTCCGTGACATGCTATCCCTAGTGTGTGCAACCTAAGCCCACCGCTAATGTTCAGTGCTGGGTCCCTCACCCTACTATGATGATTTCCTCTTAACCACCCCAGACACCAGCTGCCTGTTCTTAGTGTGCCCTGGGTATCTCTAACCCGAGACCCGTGCCCAATCCAGGATTAGCAAGATAGCATGCAAAGAATGGGAAAGAGGGCTTGTGTATTTTTCCTCTGGGAAAATCTGGGAATGAGTCCATCTAAGTGTATTTTTAAGCCACCTCTTCCATTAGAATAGTGGTTCTCAATATTTAGTGTATATCAGAATTATCTGGGTTGCTTATTAAATGTGTGGATGTTGGGCCCCTTAACGGGGATTCACATCTGGGGTAGAGGCCAGGAATATGCAGGTTTAACAAGCTCCCCAGGTGGATTCTGTTGCGGGTGGTCCAAGGATCACTGGGAAAAGCTGCTCTGGGAGGTCTCTTTTTCACTATATCATAATAGTATCTGGGACCAGGGATAGCAGGCTTTATTTATTGATTTGTGGTAAAGGATTTTGCTTCCATAATATAAGGTGACAAGCTGTCCTGGCATTCCCTGGGAGAGGGGTATGTGTTGTCACAGTCAGACATCCTGATCCCAGGGCAAAAAGGGCTCCACATTCTGCCTCCCTTACTCCCTCGTGCCCCCTCTGCCTGCTGGGATTTCTGAGCTCCTCTTTCCCTGCTTCCTCCTGCAGACTGTTTCCCACACAGTGGCTGTGATGAATGTGGGGGCCCCGGCTGCAGGCATGAATGCCGCTGTTCGCTCCACTGTGAGGATTGGCCTTATCCAGGGCAACCGAGTGCTGGTTGTACATGACGGCTTCGAGGGCCTGGCCAAGGGTCAGGTATGGGGACTAAAAGGAAGGAGGGTGCATGTTCTGGGGCCCAGGAACAGTCGCAGGGAAGATAAGTGCAGCAGGGGATGACCTGTCCATTCTCTTTGCTTCCCCCATCCTTCACAACCTCTTTCTCCCCTCAGGGTTCAGGCAGAAGTAGACATTTAATTTAAGAGCAGTAGGAACAGGTAGGAGCCACTGGAATGAACCTTTGCAAACAACACATCTTATTTAATTCTCTGTCCCAAAGCTCAGCACAGCCTGGCTTACGTAGGTGCTTAATATTTGTGAATGAGCAGTTGGGGTGGAAGAAGTTCAGCGTGTGGGGAAAAGCCAATACCTGGTGCTCCTCTTCCAGCCAAGGAAGAGCTGAGGGGTGGGGTTGGGACTCAAGAAGTGGCTTTAGTCCCACACAGGCCTCCCAGTGCTCTAGCTGCCATGCAGCAGTGTGTGGCCTTTCCCTGCAGATTGAGGAAGCTGGCTGGAGCTACGTTGGGGGCTGGACTGGCCAAGGCGGTTCTAAACTTGGGACTAAAAGGTAAGTAGCACTGTAGGAGCACTTCGTCCCAATCACCCCTTAATGGTGTCCCTTGGATGTGGGCATCAGTTCATTAGACTGGGTCTGCTTCGACCACCCTGTCATCTGGGCGCTCTACCCCAAGCTCACAGTCACTGCAGTGAGGGCAGACATGTCCATCCAAGCATCTTTTAGCAGCTCTGGCCATTTAGAACCCCAGCATGTGTCCTTGGATAGGGGTGAGAGGGTGGAGCAGGGAGAGTAGCACAAGTCAAGAAATTTTCAATAAAGTACCTTCTAATTCTAGCTTTTCTCTTCCTCCATTTTGCGTCTCTTCCCCAAATTCCAATTCCCCTTGTTCCCCATCACTGGTCCAAACTAGGACTCTACCCAAGAAGAGCTTCGACCAGATCAGTGCCAACATAACTAAGTTTAACATCCAGGGCCTTGTCATCATCGGGGGCTTTGAAGTGAGTGCCCCACCATTCCTTCCTCCCTCCCTCCCCAGGCCCTCCCTCTCCACTCTCCCCATTCCTGCCCCTGCTGCTCTCTCCTCCTCAGGCTTACACGGGGGGCCTGGAACTGATGGAGGGCAGGAGGCAGTTTGATGAGCTCTGCATCCCGTTTGTGGTCATTCCTGCCACAGTCTCCAACAACGTCCCTGGCTCAGACTTCAGCATCGGGGCCGACACAGCACTTAATACTATCTGCACGGTGAGAGCCCACCTCCACGTCCCATCCCCTTGGGCCAGGATTATAATCTCTGGACAGAGTGTGGGCCTGCAAAGTGAGCGACGGTTTTTGCACCAAACAAGGGGCCGTGTTTGAAAAATGCTTCCCCAAGCCCGGGCATTTACATACTTTGATGGTATTCGTTTTCCTCACCTAGAAATGCATCAATACTCTGCATACCAAATGCTGTTTTCCTTTCTGAGGTCGTCTGGTTTTCCTATTCTGAGCAACAGAAAGGACAGATACAGCTTCCTTCCCAGAATAGAAGTTCCACAATGTGGTTGGCGAACGTGCTTGTCATCCATAAACACGGGAACTTGATGATGTCTAGGAGGGACCCTGCCAGCCCCTGGAGGATACAGTTCCAGAGTTGAGTTAATGGCAAAGGCCAATGAGTGACAAGAATCAGATTCTGACCACATCTTTCTAACTGTGGCCCATTGTCTTTGCAGACCTGTGACCGCATCAAGCAGTCAGCAGCAGGCACCAAGCGTCGGGTGTTTATCATCGAGACTATGGGTGGCTACTGTGGCTACCTGGCCACCATGGCAGGACTGGCAGCTGGGGCCGATGCTGCCTACATTTTTGAGGAGCCCTTCACCATTCGAGACCTGCAGGTACACAGCCGTCCAGAGCCTGCTAGGTAGCTCTGCCCTGCCCCAGTCTGTCCTGACTGTCCCCATGGTGACCTGAGCTATGAGAGCTCAGGCTGATGATGGGGAGGATTGGTCTGTGAATCCTGTGAGGACTGGAAGGAGCATCATGCAGGCATCCTCCAGTGCAGCCTCACACACAGGGCCATAGCTGCTGTGTTGGGACACTCATTTGAGTCAGGTGGCATGTTGCCAAACCCTTTATGTGCATTTTTGCATTTCATCTTCACAACAGACAGGCAAGGAAGATATTTTCTTTGTATTACAGATGAGAAGGGTTTAGAGAGGTTAAAACAAAGTTTCTAAACTCATAAGTGAGTAGGTGATTTAACGGATTGAGAAAGTCAGTGATCTTCACCACAGAACGCCTCCCTTTGGCATCTCCCTTGCTAGCTTTCTGTTTTTGAGGAAGATACTCGTTCACCTCCGGGCTAGAGCTCTGACTCCTATTTCACAGAGGGACCATATGATCCTTATTTTCCTAGATGCTAGTTCAGTGGAGGAGAAAGGAGCCACGAAGTGGATGTTTAGCAGCAGGATGAGGGAACTCCCTAACCCGAGATCCCAGCCATCCCCTACCTGGAGTGGAGGGTAGTAGTGTGCTCCTTCACACCCAAGTCAAAGCTCAAAAGAAAGAACACGTTCCTTCCAGATGAATCGCTGATTCCATACAAGCAACCCCTCTAAAGACCGACACTGTGAGCAGAGCCAGCCCTCTGAGGGGAAGGGAGCCAGAAACCCCTGGAAGGGGAGATTGGAGAGGGCGAGGGGCCGAAAATGGACAGTTACTGCAGCTGTCTCTAATGCTCCCTCTTCCAATTCTGCCAGTCTCATTGGAGTCTTTGTTTAAATTTCAGTGCACACTAAGCTGTTTAAACGAATTAGGCACAGTTCAGGCCCAGGATTATAAACAACTCTCTTCCTTCTTGGAGAGGCCTGGTGTGGAGGAAGAGAGATTTATACACTGCCCAACCTTCTCTACTCCCAACTAGGCTTAGGATTTACTGTTTCATTTTCAGGCAAATGTTGAACATCTGGTGCAAAAGATGAAAACAACTGTGAAAAGGGGCTTGGTGTTAAGGTACATCATCCATGGTTTGTTCCTAAGTGCAGAAAAACCTAGGCTTTGGCCCTAACCCACAGAAATAGATCTATGATTGGGATACCCTGAGGAACCCATAGATACAAAGGGAGGGGGGCAGCCTATCCCCTGAACCCTGGGAGGAGATAGACAAGGCAGGAACAAAGCCTACGAAGACAGACGGAGGCAATGGGGAGACAACCAGAGTCACAGGCTTTTGGTCTCTACCTGGCAGGAATGAAAAGTGCAATGAGAACTATACCACTGACTTCATTTTCAACCTGTACTCTGAAGAGGGGAAGGGCATCTTTGACAGCAGGAAGAATGTGCTTGGTCACATGCAGCAGGTAGGGGAGACACCCCAGTCATGCCCTTCACCAGACAGCCATGACCCCCAGCAGTCATGGAGGCTCCCACCGGCCCTCTATAGTCTGCAGAGGTTGTCAGTGCCACCATAGAGGATGGGCCTGCGATCTCTTACAGTCATAGAATCAAAACATCTTTATCCTAGAAATGACCTTAGAGATTATGTGGTCCATCCTCTTCATGTTGGGCAGGGTTCTTCAACCTCAGCACCTTTACCATTTGTTGTAGATGGCTGTTGTATGCATTGTAGGACAGCGTAGCAGTATCCCTGGTCTCTACCCACTAGATGCCAGTAGCACCTCCGTCTCATCCCCAATTGTAACAAAAGTCTCCAAACATTCCCCCTTTCCCACCTACTTTCTTTTAGTTCAAAGAAAATCTGTATGATGTTTTCTATTATTCTGAGGTGCCACCAATGGCAGCCAGATTGGGCCACAAAGAACACTTCTGTGTCATTGGCGATGGTGACTGACAAAAGCTGCTAGGCTGAGGAGTGGTAGAGAATTGACCCAGTGGCCAGTAAGACTACAACAGGATCTGGCAGCTACATAGCTAAAAGAGGGAATTGTGAGACCAATCATCTCTTTTAATTACTCTTGTGTCTGATAAATGGCTGAATCCTTTCATAGTCAGACTTCTGGATTCCTGTTTCTGGCTGTAAGCCTGGGGCCTGTCTTTCCTCTTTCTCTGTGTATCTGGATATCTCTGCCACTTCATTAGAGTCCTTCCCTTGTAATTTTTATGATTCTTTTTCCAGGGTGGGAGCCCAACTCCGTTTGATAGGAATTTCGCCACTAAGATGGGTGCCAAAGCTATGAACTGGATGTCTGGGAAAATCAAAGAGAGTTACCGTAATGGTAGGTGGGGTGAGAGGGTGAGCCCCCCTCTAGAGGCTGGTTCCCCAGTACAGAAGCTGACTGAGAATCCTTTATTGCAGGGCGGATCTTTGCCAATAGTCCAGACACGGGCTGTGTTCTGGGGATGCGTAAGAGGGCCCTGGTCTTCCAGCCAGTGACCGAGCTGAAGGACCAGACTGACTTTGAGTGAGTAGATCTCCTTTCTGGAGTGGTTTGCTCCCTTGTAGTTTCAGGGTCTTCTCTCTTCAATCCTTTTCTTTTATGAGTAACAACTGTAGTCTTACCCATTTCAGATCTGTTGCCTGTGTTCTGAAGCCAGCCTCTTCTGCCCAACTTCTTCCAATAAGCCTTTAGTAGAAGTTGATTGGGGTGCTAAAAGATATATCATCATCTACCTCATTTCTCTGTAGGCATCGAATTCCCAAGGAACAGTGGTGGCTGAAGCTGAGGCCCATCCTCAAAATCCTGGCCAAGTATGAGATTGACTTGGACACCTCAGAACATGCCCACCTGGAGCACATCACTCGGAAGCAGTCTGGGGAAGCTGCTGTCTAAACCTCTTTGGAGTGAGGGGAACAGATTATCTGATCATGGTCAGCTCACCCCCTGATAGATCTAAGTCCACGTTTTCTCAGTGTTTAGCTCTTTTTTCATTAGGTTTCCTTTTATTCTGTACCATGATCAGCCCTGGCCAGGAGCTGGAGGAGAGGGTGGTGAATGCAAGCTCCATTTAGGTAGAATTTATCATGACTTCTACCCCAGCTTCATCTGTCACACAAGGCTGGGCTCCTCTAGTGCTACTGCTAGATTTCACTTACTCAGTAGAATTTTCCTAGAAATAAGCTTTATTTATTTCTTTGTGGTAACAAAGAGTCTTGGTTCCTCTACTACTTTTCTTACAGTGACAAATTGTAACTACACTAATAAATGCCAACTAGTCACTGCACTTTTGGTTCTCCTGTTATCATCTTCACAAGTGGAATGTAATACTATCAGCCCCGTGTACCAGACCCACCAGGTAGACCACCTGGGAGAAAAGCCCATGTGATCATCCCATGAACTTCTCTCTAGCCCTGGGATTATTTTTCTGCAGGATTCTCGGCTCTGTACACAGGGTCCTGGACACAGTACACTTGACTACACTGACCCTGGTCCTAGTCCCTCCTGCATTGTCTGCAGCCATGGACACACTCCTGTCTCACGTAGGCACGGGGTTGTGTTTCACCTCTTGATCATATGTCCACTACCCAGAGTTGCTTTTCTACAGCCACCCCCACAGTCTCTGCTCCACTAACAATCCGGCGTTCTTCCTTCTCAACTTTTCCCCTGTACTGCTTCCTGGATGAAAGCTAGACTGCATTGGACAGGACCTTTATGGGGAAGACATGTACATTTTGGAAGCTTAGAAAATGGAGATATCTAATCCTGGACCTGGTTTGGTGGGTTTGTTGGAATACTGCTTTGGAAATAAGTCAGTTCTTATTCAGATGCAATTTGTCTTGTTTCATAAAAGCTGGTTCTTCTTTCTCATTACCTAAGCACACATGTAATATAGTTGGTCCTCGGGATTGGAACTATAGACTGTGCCCCAAATTGACAGGATGATGCCCTGTTTTTTAATGCCAGATTTAAGATTAGCCTCCCAATAACCAGGTCCTGGCTCCCAGCACAGGCACACACATTCCTCCCAACCCACAAAGTTTTCTCACTTGCCTGATGAAGCAGGAAAGACATTCAAGGTGTCAAAAGGGGTGGAGGAAAGGATTATCTCTAGCACTGGCTGTCCAAAGTGTTACTGCCAAACTCTTTAAATCAGTTCTAAATAGTGACTGAGAAGGTGTGTTGTCAGAGTCAAGAATTAAGGTGCCAAATGCTCTTTGCACAGCTTTTTAAGTAGAAGAGAAATTAACAATAAACACCAAGTGCTGTGGTAGGCATTTTACATGTTATCATTGAATTCTCAAAATAGTTTTTTGAGGGTGGTGGTGACAGCCCCACTTCAGAGATGAGGACACTGGGGCTCAGGGTGATTAAATGATGTCTCCTTCAACATTATTCAACCAGAACTCAAACTCAGTTCTGACTTCAAAGACCATCCTCATTCCCTGTGCCTTATATTCCTTACCAAGCTATATCAAATCCCCCAAATCATGAGGGCTATGAAAATGAAGTGAGAGGGAAAATCCATTCAGAACATTTTAAGTGCTAACTGCTATTAATTTATAGGTTCTCTTTCCTATCTTTAATCCTAGAGCTGTTTCTTTGAGGAAATGATGAAGAAGGAAGGGATGGCTGGGTGGGAAGCTAATCACAGAGGAAAACTATCACTTTGTAGGGTAAAACATTTAGGATCATAGTATGATCTGGGGAAAAAAAGCATAGTGAAGACCACTTAAAAACAAAAACAAAACCTGTGAAGGTACATGCCATTTCCCCAGAGCTAAAACAATAAGTGAAGTTGCGTTTAAATAGAAGGGAAGCAGAATTAGCCACCAACTTCATGAATGATTATGAAATAACTGGGAAAACAGTAACATTTTTTTCTACATGGACAAAATATATATATTCCCTTTCTAGAATATTAACTTTGTCTATGATGAGAAATGAAGTGACATCTAAAGCACTGGTTCATAAATCTAGCCTGAATATTATAATCACCTGGGGATGGGGGTTGCCTTTAAAAATACTGATGCTGCCCAGGCCCACTTTGGACCAATTAAATCAGACTCTGGGGGTGGAGCCTGGGCCTTAGTATTTTTAAAAATTTCCCTAGGGAAAGCAGTGGATCTTCATTCCTGGCTGTACTTAAGAAGCATTTGAAGAGTCTTAAAAACCCACTGATGCCCCCAGCTCCACCCCTGGAAATTCTAAACATTTGGCATGGGGTGAAATCTTGGCATCAGTGTTTTTAAAAAGCTTCCTTGGTGATTTAATGTGCAGCTGGGGTTGAGAACATAAAAGCAGTAATTCCCAATTTGGGGTTGGGGAAGCAATGAAGGAAGGGGAAGCTCTTCAAATACTCTGCCCAAGCCCTCCCATTCACCCCACCAGAGTCCAGAATCACTGTTGCTAATGGGAGAAAGGTTGAGATGGAAAGATACATTGAAGACCAGGCAGTAAAGGAAGAATTTTTTCCAAATGGGGGTGGGCGGGGGAGCAGAGAAAAGTAGGAACAGTAGAAATTGCCAAATTTGCTTTTAGAACTATTTATTTCTTCTTTTTTTAAATGGGCAAAAAACACCAACAGCAAAAGGACAAAGCAGACATTCTTTTTCAAATTAGCTGTGTCAGCAGATCCCATTCATTCTGTTTCTAGTTCCCAATCAGCTTTTAAAAAAAGGATTTTTTAAATTTGCATCCAGGTCATCTAAGATCAGTAACAACTTGATCTAGTTTAGAAACATGAAAAGAGAATTGTTGACCAAGAATTGTTCATTAAAACAGATCTTTTTTGGGTAGGTGGGCCATCTCAAAAGCAGCTCTTATATGCTCTTTCCCTACTCCCTTCCCAACTCCACACCCCCACCCCATCACCAATGTCTTGTATAGATCAATAAAAAGAAAAGTTCCAAAACCACTGAAAGAAAAGTAACTCCTCCCCTGCTACAATGAACACCTTAGTCAAAGGTGCAGGAGCTGCCTACTAGGCCCATTAGAGCAAATGGCCTTCCAGGAAGAGAAAGAGCTTTCAGGAAGAAAAGTTCTCAGGACTTTTAGGAGTTCTTAGGACTGCTTAGAACCTGCTCTCTCTTCTATGTGGAAAGCAGCAAGTTAATCTTTCTGAAATAACACTGCTGAACTACTGAAACCCTTGGGCACACCCATGGAAAAGAGGGAAAGATTTTTTTTCCTGTTTCCTTTGATGAGGGGAAAGGGGGTTAGTCCCTTCTGAATGCCCCACAATATGGCACTCTAGGGATATCATCCAGCCCAATTCTGAATCTGCATACCATTTGAAGTTGGAGTATCTTCATTTTTGAGATATAATTGTTATTAGCTGAAATTGTGATTTTTCTTAAACTTCTTCACAGATCAATTAAAATGCTTTCTAGAAGGGACTCTTCTGAAACATTAACCATGTTCCCAAAGGAAAACCACACACAGATTCTTTAAATACTTTCCATCTTCCTAGAGAAATTTAGCGGGCACTGTTGACTCTTTCTCTAAAGTGAAGCATGGGGGGAGACCTCTTTTGCGGGGTGCAATGTAAAAAGCCAAGTAAGCAATAAACAGGAAACACAAGTGAGGGATTTTTTTTTCTTGTTTGGTTGCTTGGTTTGGGGAGGGGAGGTGGTGTGGCGATTACTGTTGTGACATGTTGCCTCCAAATCTATAAACCATACAACAGGAACAACTGCTTTTCTGTTTTCCATGACAAAGAGACTGTACTGCAGAGAAAAACCTCACCCAGAGCTGCCTGCTTGATGGTGCAAATGTCTCCTCCAGGCTATTCTACAAGTAACAGGTATTCCTTCAAAGAAGCTGGCAATGGAAGGCCCTTCACTGCATCTGGCAGATACTGGAGTCCCAGGCTACGGCGTACAGCATAGCGAGACAGTGTTTTTAGAGTTCCTGGGGCCGAGCACAGAACAGTCAGTTTTTCACATAGTTGCTGGTCTCTGGCCAGCTCTCGTGGCATGGTACCATTTTTTCTCAACTCAAAGTGTCCGACAGCTCTGTGGAGGAGCTCAAAGCAAGAGTCCTCTTTCTCTGTTCCAAGTCCCCTGACTAATAGAGCCACCAGGCGGGAGATGGGTGTCTGGCCTTTTAGGTTGATGACTCTGACCTCTGCACCATAATCAAGAAGAATGCTGACACTCTCAAGATTTCCCTTCCTGGCCGCCCAGCTAAGTGGTGTATCATTGTTGTAATCCAGGGCATTGACAGAGGCCCCACTCTCTAGGAGAGCCCGCACACACTCAGCATTGTTCTTAAAGGCTGCCCAGTGAAGTGGGGTATCTCTGTTGCCATCCAGAGCATTGGGGTTTGCACCATACTCCAATAGGACCTCCACACAAGCCTCATCTTTCTCTGCTGCATAGTGGAGGGCTGTTCGGTTGTAACCATCCAGGGCATTCACCTGTAAAAAAGGGAGGAACTATATTACAGTAGACAGACTACTGGGAGGAAGACAGGACAGCAAAGAAGCGTTCATGTATTTACTCACTACCTTTGCTATGCAGTGCTCTGAACAAGAGTGTCAACAAGCAATTCTCAGGGAGTCTTGGTGATATAGATGAAGATACGATGGGAGCTTAGGGGCAAAAAGGAAAAGAACTGTCCCAAAACAATCAACACTGTATTATGTGCACTGACTAGGCGGCCTACATCGTTGAGGTTTTTGCTGCCATGTTCACTATTTATTACAATCTCTACCATAGCATAAGGGGTAAAGCAGGAAAAGATGAAGTTTAAGTGTTTGTAACTGCTCTGAAAGACATTTACTGGAGAGCTACTTGAATATACAGTTAGAGTAAGAGTTTGGGATTATTTTACTTATCCTGACTCTTTGTGTATCCTGTGGCTAATGACAACCAGACTGAAAAATGATGAGGTCAAAGCTCTGCCCATATAGCTTTGCTATGTTCTTTAACCATATAGAGAAGCTCAAAATGTTAATCCTAGCCAGTCCTTTGCAAAAATGTGCTGTGGGCTGACAAGAGAACCTGGATGAAAGCACGTGCAGGGAAGAGTACAACTCTTCCAGTGCTAAAAAAGCAACCAGCTTGCTGAAAGTCAGCATCACCTATAATTTTTTACTTCAAATTCGCAAATTTATAAATAGCATATTCCCCCATTAAGCACAATAAAGCAAAACTGAAGCATTTAAGCAAGTTCAACCTTTTATTTGGTTAAGACCCATCTTTTTCTTCTGGCTATTTTCACTTTCATCATTGACATTAATCACTTCAGGGTCACTCATAAAGAAACAGGTTTAATCACAAAAGGGACAGGAGGCCAGGTACGGTGGCTCACACCTGCAATCACAGCAGTCTGGGAGGCTAGGCGGGAGGATTGCTTGAGGTCAGGAGTTCAAGACCAGCCTGAGCAAGAGCAAGACCCCATCTCTACTAAAAATAGAAATATTAGCTAGGAGTGGTGGTGCACCTGTAGTCCCAGCTACTCGGGAGGCTGAGGCAGAAGGATTGCTTGAGCCCAGGAGTTTGAGGTTGCAGTGAGCTATGATGATGCCACTGCACTCTATCAGGGGTGACAGAGTGAGATTCTGTCTCAAAAAAAAAAAAAAAAAAGTAGCAAGTAGAGAACCACTGGCTGTATGGAGATGACAATGCTGGGACCAGCACCTTGGGCCCACTGATCAGTGTGTTTGAGGCTGCATACCAGCTGCATGGCTTGTCTGTTTCAAACTGGTACCTCAGCATATGCATCTTCAAGACTGCTCACAAACAGTCCAAACTGCTAGTTTATTTATTTAACAGGTACTTACTTAGCAATTACTACATGCCAGTGTTCCAAACACTTTATAACCTTATGGAGAAGATACCATTATCATCCCCATTTTACCAATGGGGAAACTGAGGCAAAGAAAAAAAAAATTTTTTTTAAGTGTCTTGTTTAAGGCCACACAGCTGGAAGTGGCTGAGCTGGCATTTGAATCCATGAAATCTGGCTCCAGAGCATATTCTTTTAGTCATTCATTATACTATGCTGCTTCATGCCAATTTATCTACTTTCAAAAATTAATCTTTGTTTTTTTTTAATCTTAAGATACATTAGAAAGAAGACAGGAAAAAGACACACTAAACATAATTAGTGGGTAAAAATAGCACAAGTAGATATTTATCTCCTAGTGACAGCAGTATTAGAATCGTATGTCTGATAGTAGTTCTCAAATGGTTTAGATCTAATAAGAGTTGAGGGATCTCTGCGCTTACGGCTCCTGGATGGTCAATAGGCAATGAGAAGAGTAAACAGAAATATAAACAATCCCTACAAGGTAAGCTGGGGAGGAAAAGGGAGATAAAACTCCTTTCTGAAGTGATGGACAGTTTAAGGAGAAGAAAGAAAGGCAAAGGAATGAAATCCTTAGGATCATTTTATATATTTATCATTACATTTTTCTTTAATATTGGCTACACCAATGTTAACATGAGTTAGGAAGACCAGACTAGAGGTGGGAAGAGATGGAGGAGAGACAGAAATTCTAAGAAAATGTAAAGCTCAAGTTTTAGTGAATCATTAATGTGAAAGTGTTAAAAACATTACCTCAGCTCCTTTTTCCAGGAGTAACTCCACACAGTCAGCATCTGACACCATGCAGGCACAGTGCAAGGGCTTCAGCGTGCCATGGGTGCAGTTCACATCTGCTCCCTGAGGGCAGAAGCTAACATCAGTCAGTGTGTTCAACTCCAACCTGCTCAGCAGGACAAGAACTGAGTCTGGGGGTAGAGAGTTCTAACCCGACTATACTGTAAATATACTACTCGTTCCTAGTTTCCACTTCTATTAATTAAATATATAATATTATGATGCCAATGTCCAAACCAAGGGAATACACTGAAGATGAAGGAAAGGAACTGTTAATTCCTTAGATCAAGTTATTAAGTTTCTGCACAAAGTAGCCTGCCAGATGGTCATCTGGACATCATTGAGGACATAACCTTATATGCAAAAGCAGTGGGAACCTTATCCTCAGGCAGGAAAGCTGGACCAGCAATCCACTTTCTATGGTCCCCACATTCTGAAAGAGTAGGAAAGTGAGGCTATCAGACTGAGGCCAGAATTGGCATGTTCTTTTTGCCACTCAACGAATGACCATCACAAATAATAGGGTCATCTTAACGTTATTTTTGTTTTTTTAGAACATCTTCAAAGTAGCCTCTTAGTATCAGTATTCTCTGATGTCCAGCCCCTGCCGGTGCTCCTATTCAAAATCTGATAAAGGAGATGGAGATACCGGTCAGACTAAAGTCACTGAATGACTCAGCAGCAGAGCTAGAATTAGAACGTGACAAAGTTTCTACTGCTGAGTCTTTTGACACCACTTTTGCTGAGAACAAACTAACACTGTATGGCTTTTCCTTCTCCAGTTGTGCCACATAATTCTGAAGCAGCTCCAGAGCTCCAGGCTGTAAATGGGGATCTGAAAATCTTAAAAAAGAATGTACAGAAGTAACCATCCGGATACACTTTCTAGTGATCAAAAAATTATTCTGTAATTTCTCTTCAATAGGAATAATACACAGAATAGGGTAGTAAAGACCGTCTGGGATACTAATCATATAACACAATTGCTGACAAACAGTGGTTAGACATCAGATACATCGCCTAAACTATAATTACCATGCATTTTAGGGGTTGGTATCCTCTACAGAACTGGAAGTGGTAGCTGTTGTTAAGATAGAAGGCAAGCAAAATCTCTCCATGTAATTATTATAACCCAGGTATAAAGAAAGGCTCACAAGGATTTGAAAACTACCTCTGCTTTGCTCACCTCCTTCCCCGCTTAGCAAAACATGTATAGAAGACTTTGAGCTCGATGGATTCCATACGCACAATATCCAGACAGAAATTTTACAAAGAACATGAGACTAGGGTTATCTAGAACATATTTCATGAAGAAAAATATCAGATATACAAAGTGAAAGGGAGAAGGAAAGCAAAGAAAACATGGGGAAAATATATTTTGAGGATCATGTTAACATATTTAATGAGACTGTATAAATTCCTTGTGACCTTGTGCTAAATTAAAGCCACAAATCTGTAATCCATTAGGATTTCCCCCCATTCCCCTCCCAAAGTACTTTTGTGTCAATAATAGCACACTCACTCCTTTGATGAGGTCCTCTACATTATCATGTGGGAAGGAACGGATGGCAGCGATTGTTCGGATTAAGCGCTCTGAGAGAGAGTATTTGCTCTGAATGCTCTGCATAATATACCACATACTGGAACTCATCAAGGCTCAGAGTGTGTTCACATGCTCCAAACTGCCTGAAACAAAAAAGTGTTCAGCATTATACAATGTCACTTAAGCACACCTGTCCTTAGGGTTAAGCTTTCTCTGGGGCCTTCCCATTACTAAAAAGCAGATTTCAAGGAGATCAGTGATTAATGAACACCATCTTTTATAATCATAAGGAACTAGATTATAATAGTAGCTTATGGAACTGGGTAAACCTGTACACAAATGTTCTGACCCTAAGGACCTCCGTTCTATTCTCTGACCCAGTCTAGCACGAGATTTCCCTACAAGGTAGTTAAGACCCCCATGGAGCTCTGTGTGGTTTACAAACAAGACTAGGCAAGGAATGGGATTTTTCAAAGGCTGAAGATGCCAAAAAACACTCTTTTCCTCCTTTCAATGTTTGTGGTTTTTATTCAGCACCACCTTTAGGTTATTTACTATTAATACATTTGGCTTACCGTATAGTTATGTACATATTGTCTCTCCAGCTAAATTGTAATCATTTGAAAGGCAAAGATCTGTCTTCTACTTTTTCACCCATGGAAGGCAGCCACAAAATCTCACAAAAAGTAGGTATTTAACAAATATTGGTTGGTTGATTGACTAAAGGGTATAGAAATGATTGTTCTAAGATGGAAGAAGAAAATAATGCAATATACTTACATTCAACTATTATGAAAGTTTTGGCTGTATAAGAGCTATTAATACTAGTTAGGGAACATTTAAAATTACGCCAATAAGGTAGAATGTTTCTATGAAAAAGCACGTATCAAAAACTGTAGGGAATTGCACAACATGTAATTCAGGAGTAAAAAAAACTGTAGGGAAAATATAGTATGTAGTATTAGCTAAGTGTAATTGCTTAGAAATCTGTATTCTCATTAAAATGTAAGCTGCTTGGGAGTAAAGATAGTGTTTTCTCCAATAGTTCCTGACATATGATAGGTCCTTAGTACATATCTATTGAATCAATGTAAAGCTTATTACTTTGAATCCTAATAAATCAAGACTTGCAATAATTAAGCATATTATGCATATGAAAATATTTTGGTAATTTCATAATATATAATTTTTGCTTTTTGTGATGGAGTATCCCTTTATATGTTATATAATATACTGTAAACTCTGATGGTTTCTATTTTGCTAATCAGTAGTCATTTATATCAGATAGAAATTCTATTAATCAATGATGCAAGTTAAAAATGTTCCATTCATAGGTATCAATGATTTAAATTGGGTATGCTTCTCTCCTACTTTATTATGAATGAATAAGCTGACACAATTGTTTATATGTGTCTCTGGAATGAAATGAAATTTTCCAGTTTAGATTTGGCATGTTTTAATCTCTCCAATAGTCACTAAACTCAGTGACAAAGGTCTATATCTTATACTTTGTTGACAGGAAAAAGGAAAAAAAGGCAGCGGTGCATTTGAGTCTGCGATTCCAAGAATGGGGATAGAAGACAAAGCAGCTAGCTAAAGCAGGAGGCTTGGACTGAAGTGGTTCTGTTAACCGTTTCTGGACCATGATAATCTGATGAAACTAAAACTCCAGGCTAAAAACTCCTAACTGAGAGTATGACCAGTGGTCTGCAGCTGCCTTGAAGCCCCTCGTGAAAAAGTGAAACTTCAGGGCAGACTGGCAACATTTACTGTCAGGAGGGGTCAAGGAAATCTAAATTCGACCTATCTCTGGATAGCAGTCCGTGCACGATTTGAGCCCTAATGGGCCCTTTCTCCTCCGTTTTCTTTCGCTACGGGATCCACAGAAAACACCAAAGTTGTTTTTTGTTTTGTTTTGTTTTTTTATTGCGAAGCTAAAAGCATAAAGGAACAGAGACGACACTCAACAGCTCTAATGCTAGCCAGGCCTCGGCCAAGCCGAGGCGCCCCCAATCCCAGTGCACCTGCTGCGGGAGGGCTCGCGGCAGCTGTCTCGCTGAGGCTAGGGGGCGGGGGACAAGGGCACAAAATGCAAGGACATGTGGTGTCACTTTCCGCATGGGCTCCCAACAGATTGCAGCAATCCCGGCAGGTCTGGTACTGAAAGGGGGTCGCGCAATGTGCGTCGGGGAGCCTAGAGGTGGACAAACTCTCTCCCCAATTTCCCCGCAAGGCCCGGAATGATGTCTCAGCCTCGAGGGCTGGCGGACCTTGAGCGAGGAGGGGAGGAAGCGTTACTGGGCTTGGTGTCCCGGGTGAGAGAACCTGGCTGCAGACCTTCCCGCACCGAGGACCGCACTCACCGAACCGTGGGGGCTGAGCTGGGTCTTGAAAGCCGCTGTCAAGGAGTGAACCGGAAGCAGAAGTTGTTGGTAGCCGACCCCTCTGTTTACACGACAAGAGGACCGACCAGGACGGGCGCCTGCGCACTGACCAGGGTCTGTAAGCGGGACGCGCCTGCGCAGACTTGTGAAGCAGCCTGGCTCCTACGGAGGCCTGGTTAACGGGTTACTCGCTCCCCTTGCCCTGAGGTTTTATGCGCAGGCGCAATGTGGCGCTCTCGGCCACAGTCCCAGGTTTCGGGTCCTGGTCCCGCGCCGCAATAAAAGCTCGTGAACCCTGGCTGTCGGGCCGATTTTGTGTGGTCGCGCCTGCCTGGACCAGGTCTGCAGTGGGTCCATCCCACTCGCCTTTACATCTCTACCTCCCACTATCTCCATCTGAGATCGGGCCTGGGCACCTCCTTCCCAGATTATTTCCAAACTCGCTAAACCAAACACCGCCTTTGTCCGCTTAGTCCACAGTGGTTCAGTTTCTTAGGAAACTAAACTGTTGCTAAGAAGTGTCTTTGGCAAACAAAAGAACTTTCAGCGTTATTCATAATGTCAGAACAAATCTATGCTCCTTAGAACCCTCCTGGATGTTGTCTACCCTCCTTCCAAGTGAACTATACCAAAGGCAAACTCAACCATCCAAGAAGCATAGTATCCCAACCGTTGAGGCATGAAAGAGATGTATATGCTGGTAATAACCCTTTCCACACAGAGAGATGATGACACCTCTGAGTGACGTGCTTTGCGTGCAAAGCATGAACCTTTCCAAGTCAGCAGCACGTGGTGGTGCAGGCAAGGAACACACAGGTAGACTAAGTGCTGCGATCTACTCCTGTTTCACCAAGAGTGCCCCATCACCTACTCCCCAAAGCTTGCTCTAAGCAACTAGATTTAACCAATTAGAGATTAAATCAGGACCCAGACAGTTCATGTACATCAGTGAGAGGACAGTGAACTGAAAGCTCATGACCTGGTCTGAGAAGTGAGCCTCCTCTGAATTCCAAACTCAAATGAATTTTGCCTTGTCGAAATGTGCCCCCCCACTTCCTGCCACAGAGCCGTGGAGAGATTGTCCAGTTTTTCAAAAGAAGCTGGAATACAGATTTTTTAAAAAAGTGAATTCTTCCAAATTGCAAATGTTGGCAATTTTTTTTTTTTTGAGACAGAGTCTCACTCTCTTTCCTGGGCTAGAGTGCCGTGGCATCAGCCTAGCTCACAGCAACCTCAAACTCCTGGGCTCAAGTGATCCTCCTGCCTCAGCCTCCCAAGTAGCTGGGACTACAGGCATGCGCCACCACGCCTAGCTAATTTTTTCTATTTTTAGTTGTTTGGCCAATATCTTTCTTTCTATTTTTAGTAGAGACGAGGTCTCGCTCTTGCTCAGGCTGGTCTTGAACTCCTGAGCTCAAGCAATCCTCCCACCTCAGCCACCCAGGGTGCTAGGATTACAGGCCACTGCGCCTGGCCGACAATTTTTATTTTTAAAGAATCATTTTTCAAAGCAGGTAACATTCAGCTTGCAAGCCACCTCTTCCAGATTTTGGATTAAAAGTTGTTTTTAGTCATTGGCAACTCTGTGCACTGACCAATGTCAGTAAGCAGCCGTCTGATTGAGAAGGGGATATTAACATGTAACACAGGGGCAGCCCTGTGATTGAGACGGGGAGAGATAGATTCAGTTTGCCTTACAGGGTCTTATTATTGTTTGGGAAACTGAGTCTCCTATCAAAGAGTAAAGGTATTCCTTTTTAAAATCTTTAAATTATGACTTTGCCTAAATGAATGACTATTATTTTACAGCGACCTGTGATTCTATTTTGAACGAGTGTTTTAAGCCTTTGATATCTGACAAACTTTCAAAATCAAAATTTCAAATTACCTCATACTAACTTTTTGATATTAGGGCTCTGGAAAGTCCAAGAGAAACATACTAGGCTTATTTGGAATGTTAGAATCATACAGAAAACAATGTCAAATATGAAATGGTGCTCAACATTCTTTGGGTTATATTTGTATAAATGTGTTCTGAAGTTGTGTGAGAGTCCTAAAGTTCTGATATGTCTTAGTATATGTGACCAGTGGTAATTATGATTATTATGTTAAATTGTTGTATGCCACAGAAATAAACAAATTTCTTTGTGAATTGTGTCTTTAACTGTGGCTATTCTAAGACTTTCATCATCCACAGACAATTATTATTTTACTTTGATTCTACTCAAAAGAGTGATTTATAATTTGCTACAATCCAAATTTGCTTATTCTTTAAGAAAATTCATTGAAAGGACTCTGACAAGTATTGGAGATTATACCATTGTACAAACAAAACAAAACAAAACAAAACAAAAAAATCTTCCAGGAATCCAATTAAAAAGCTGATGTGTTCATGAAAATTGCTAACCCAACATCAAGTGGAACAAGAGTTAATTACATGGAACTAAACTGATAGAAGACTGAAATAATTTTTATGACTTTTTGTTTAAAACGTTGCTGATTCTTTATGTTTTATTTTCCAGAATCAGGAAAAGCTTTTTCTTTTGAGCTATTTGTAGCCTACAACAATTAAGTAAAGTAGCAAAATTTATCTTTCTCTACCTGATGTCCAGAATTCAAAAACTATTAGTGAGCATTTTTATTTTCTGATGATATAGTTATTTGCATTAGTTCAATAAGAATATGTTTTCTTTTGTAACAGGACACATTGGGGACACTGATTATTTTACCAAGGCTTTGAATAGGGTAACATATTTTCAGATAAAGTTCCAGCAAAGCCAACTTAAAAAAAGTTTATCTCTCTTCTCATTATACTTTTATGCAAATAATCAGTCTAAGTATAATAAGACTAAAACTTATTTTGCCCACAAACTATGATTTGGTAGAATCTCTTTGGTAGAAAAGGGGGACTGGGGAGAGAAAAATTATATTTCAAAAAATAAAAAAACTAGCTTTGCACACTGGCAGTATCATAGCCAATGAGGTTTATCCAAGGTACGATTATTGCTACTTAAAAACAAAAAAGTAAAAGAAAAAACAAACAATAAAAAAACCTATAACACACCTGTTATTAGATTCCAGCCCTAACCTTTGTTTTTGAGTTATTATTACCTGCAGTTAAGACTGAATCCTGGTTATTTCTCAGCTACAACAAGTCTCTAAAGAAGAACTGGGCTGTAATTTTCTTCATGATGTTTTTAGTTGGCTCCCTAATGGAATAGGTTCCTTTTTCTGTTGTGACACACAAATTCTCTTTTAATTGTTAAGTTAATATTGTTTCTCTCTCATTGTTTTATTTCTCCCAAGAAAACCAGAATCATGGTATTCTGATGACTAGAGATGATTCAACAAAGCCTGAAAATCTCCCTCATTTGGAATTCCACTGGGCCTGATCTGTTTTCCATTGCCAACGCCTAGCTGGTAAAACTATACAAACCGTCCCTGTAAGCCCAGGGACTATCATGGAAGGGGTGAGCGTGTAAGATTGTAAGGGCCAGTTTCAAGGGGTGGAATTAGTTCAGATCCTCCAAATCAAAGACGGGCACACAGGTGAGTAAACAGCTGGGAAATTGAAGGAGTTTGCTTCTTGGGCCATTATGTGACCCCTTTCAATCCATCCCAACCGTAAAGATTTTTCTGCTTCCTAAAGAAATACAAGAAAATTATTGAGAAGATATTGAGATACCTGATGGCAAGGCATCCTAGGTATAGTTGTTCCCAGTTATGGGGCTTATACAAATAGAGATTATAATAAAAATTTATCAGCTACCTTACGACAAATTAGTAAAGAAAACACAAAATACATTGTAGTACAAGAAGCCTCTAAATTCCTTAGTTTAAATGGTTTTAGCAAAATGTTTTATGCTTTGTACAGCAAATTGCTACATATCTGCAACTAAACCAAGATTACAGTAGCACAACACTTACTGATACATTGATTTTGTAACCTTGCTTTTGGTTTTTGGCTCTTAGGTTGCTTAAAAGGTTTAAAGGGTTAGTGAGTGCCTGCTCACTTCCATTCCCATCTGGCCTAGAACATTTAATTGACCATAAGTCTTTTGGCTCTAAGTTCCTTGGCCATAGGGGTCCCACTGAGGGACAGAATGGACCCAGGGCAGGTAGCCACACCACCCTAGCAACGATGGCACAAAATAAAATTTGGCCATTGATGCTGCCTCTGGCAAATCTTGGCCAAGCAGGAAAATATAAACTAAAAATAAAATCCTACCTCCCCCACTGACTGAACAGACCCTCCCTTGGCCAAGGGAACCCCAGAAAAATCTCAAATCTGAGTTCCTAGCCATGAAGAGAGATCAGACATGCCTCATGATGCCCCCTCCCTTTTGGAGTTTCGACTAATTGCAAACAGGACCTAAGGCCATATAAAGCAAAGGTTAAGTTGCTGGCTTAGCAGATCACTTTGAATCGGTGTATTGTGGCTTGCTCTATGATTAACAGACTTATCTTAAAACATTCCTTTCTACTGATTCCAAGCCTTTAGACAAAGCTTTATTTCTTTAACCAATTACAAATCAAAGAATCTCTGAACCCACCTTTAACCTGTAAGCCGCTGGTTCAAGATGTCTTGCCTTTTTGGGCCAAATCAATGTATACCTTCCAATGTATATTGATTTATGATTTTACCTGCAATTCCTGTCTCCCTAAAAATTATAAAAACAAACTGTAACCTGGCTGCTTCGAGTGCATTCTCTCAGGACATTTTGAGATGTGTTCTCTGGGCTACAGTCACTCATATTTGGCTCGGAATAAACCTCTTATTTTACAGATTTTGGGTTTTTTTTTTCCCATTCACATATTCATTCATGCCTTCATCAAACCTTTACTGGCACCTACTTTGTTCCAAGCTTTGTGCTCAATTGTGCAGGGAAGACAGAAATGGAGAGATATAGTCCCTTATTATCAAGAGTTGAGAGACTGATATGAACATTGTCCATTACAATTAGAGATGATTAATTCAATAACTTTTTATGTACAAATTCAATGTGGAAGAACAGTTATGCTTTATGGTGAGATCAAGAGAGTGTGAGAAGAGTGAGTCTATGAAACGGTTTCTTAGGGAGAGATTTGTGTATGCGGTGAGTCCCTGCTCTCCACCCACCCAGACGGAGAGGAAAGGCTGGTGGTACTTTCTTCTGCTCAAGTCTAAAGAGGGGCTTCTGTGGGACCAGAGAGCTTGGAAATTTTCCCCCATAGTTGTAAAACAGAGATAGGCGAGAGCACCAACTCTTGCCAATAAATTAAAGAGGGCTGTAGCCACAAAGTAGAGGTGGCTGCATTGGGATCTGCCTAGATACCCAGATTCAACAGGATGACAAATGTATAAATGTTTCCGTGACCAGATGTGGACTACACAGAATTCAGCCAACATGGGGTTGCCTTTGCTCTATTCAAAAGGGCTGTCTAGAGGTATGGAGAGACCCAGTGACCAGAAGCTAGAGATGAATACAGGAATCCTACAATCTACAGAGTCTGTCACAGGCAACCACTTGTGTTGTTCTAGGCCAAAGAGACGCAACTGAGAGATCTCTGATGATGGGAATCTCCAAAGAACCTTTAAAAGCTCCCTTCAAGAAAAAGAGTCAGCTTTAACCACTGCCAGACTCAGGAAGTACAGACCTACACCACCAAAGAAGAATTACCCTATCTCCTTAGCTCTCCCGCCTCCTCCCACTTTTACACAAGCACACCCAAAGCAGTTAGCTAGTGAGGGGGGAGGTCAGGTGAGGAGAAAGCTGAAGGCAGCAGCCAGGCACATGCCTTCCATGGAGGACGAGGAAGAGCAGTCTTAGACTAGTACCTTAGAATGAAGACTGAGGTATTTCATCATCATTTTGTAGTGGAAATATTCTAATTACTGAGTCAAGACTGTATATCAGATCTGAAGTGACTGATACTTAAGGGATTGTCAATTATCAAAGAGCAAACCAAAGAATTAGAGAATCTGCCCAGTTTTCCATTCAGGAGCAGGAGAAGATTACTCCCCCCTCCAATAAAAAATTTTTAAAAATGGTAAAAGACAAAAAATACAGTTATATTTTGATCACAGCCTATGAATCTTGCGTTCAATATTCAGATTCCATCTCTATATATTTTGGTTGGTTATTTCTGTTCTTCATGTTTTGGTTACAAGTGATTCCATGAGTTTTGTGTTTTTAGTGTGCTGTGTCTCCCGTAAAACTTTTATGTCATTATTTTTTCTTCTCTCTCCTGCTAATTCTGGTTCTGCACTCAAGAAGAGTTCATTAGATGATGTTGATTGACAGTAAGACTAGTGTTCCTATTTTCAGACCTTGGCATAAACTTGAACTGGTAATTTGATAATGATGTTTTGCTTGTAATGCCAGCTGCTATCACTGTTCAATGTGTATTAGTATCCAGACTCCGGAGTTAGATGCCACGGAAGTGTCCTGGGTTACAGACCTGGATGTCTTGCCCTTTGAGTCTTGCCAGTAGCAAATGGCCCCAGGTTTTTGTGCAACTCTTTTTTATTGGAGTGAAAAACTCCTTTCTTCACCTACTGGCTCCAAACCCGCTCCTGAATTTGAGTGGATCCTCTAGAGTGACAGAGTGCTGGAGGAGAGGAATTCCGCCTTGCAATCTTCTAAGTGGTAACATGAAGCCTTTCACAACAGTTTTCTGGCCTCTGGCCAGAACTCATCAAATACTCTCCGGTCTCAGAGGACATATCCTTCTCCTTCAGGGGCTGCTTGGCTAATGTTGATGGTAAGGTTTCCCTGACATAGTGTTCCTAGAGAAAGATGACTTAAATAAGAAGGGACTCCTTCCAGATAAGTCCTCCCATCACCAAAGAAAAAGAAAAGAATCAAAAGGGAATTTGAGATACCCTAAGAATGAAGGAGAGAGAGGGAATCAGTCAACATTAACAATGTAGAGTGAAAAAAAAAGTAAGATAAAAAGTGTGAGACTAGTTAGGAAAAATAGTTTTCTCTCACTAATAGAATAGTGTGTTTTCTTTTACTTTGAATTTCTTCAGTTTTTAAATCTATCACTTATAGCGCATTCCTCATATTCAGAAACAATGTAATATGACACAAACACTAAAGGGACCAAGGTCCCAGTTCTGATAGTAGCTCTAGTTACTTTACCTGTTTAAGCAAGTCACATTACCTAAGTCTCAGTTTACTGATCTGTACAACAGGATGAGAGTAACAATACCTACCTGAAGGGTTAATTTCACCAAACCTAGACCACATTTGTGAAAAGTGATTCGGTAAACTACATAAATGTTGATAAGTCATCTTTGTATTATTTTATATTTGTTCAAGGAGGTTACCAAATGTCTCATCCTCTCAGTTGCATTGTAAGCACCTTTAGGACAGAGACTTAGAATTCCTACACTCATCTCCTCCACCATAGCACAGTTCCAAACACATAATAGGTATTTGATAAATGCGAACAGAATTGAGCTAAAGTGAACTGATCTCCCAAAGACAGGAATAGTGGAATGCCTCTAGTCCTGCTCCGTGAGTCTGAGAAGGACATCTTTCTCAGACTCAGGGACCAGCATATAGAAAAATTGAAAGGAAAAATTGAAAAGGAAGATTTGGAACTAGAGCAAAGACAAAGAAAATTCAGAAGAAATACAGTGTAAGCCTCATGCAACTTTTCATATGCTTAAATGTGCTGCAGAGAGTAATTCAGCAAAGAAAAGAACAGTATTAATGTGCAGCAGGGATAGTTCCCAAGACTTGCCACCAGGGTTAAACAAGGACTGCTTTCAGAAGCTGCTCAGAGGCAGGCATGCTCTCAATAGTCAAACTCTACTCTTTTTCTTTTTCTATTCAACTTTCCCTAAAGCTTGGAGAAATTTAAAAATTACTGATTATTAAAAATAAGCTTTTCATCAAGATTTTATTATTTTTTGGCCCTACAGGATACCAATATTTTCCACTATCAGAATAATTTTAAAACATTTGAGTCTCCATAGAGAAAGATTGCCTGAGGGATTTTGAAAAAAAAAAAATAGAGTAAAAATACAAATAACGATGTTAATGATAATATTGAAATTACATATGCATGATACTATTTTTCAAAGAATGTAGGCATTTACAGCTAAATTACCTGGCAAACCAAGACTGAAGTGAACAAACTCTAGCTGGAGAGTTTTTAAGATTATCCATGGGAGGGAAATTAACAGAGGAAATATCCACTTGTTTGGTACCATTGGGTGGTCCAGACTGATCTGGACAGTTTTACTACTCAAAAGAAAAAAAACAAAACAAAACAAGCAAAAAACAAGGATCCTGTGAATAATTTTCAGGGGCTTTAGAAGCAAGTTACAGTAGATCTCAAAATTCTCTGCTCTGCTGCGCCTTTGCTATTTCTAGTGGGAGTATGTCGCCCTCTGGAGGGCAAGTAGAGCATTTGCTCCTTCAGGCTTCTGCCCAAAGTTCAATAATTAGTCATTTTTTCATTCATTGATTCTTTGATTGATTGATGAATTCATCCATTCATTCAACAAATACTTATTGAATCTTGTTACTGTGCTGTTTGTTATGATAGATGCTGAAGATCCAGCTAAAAATAAGATAAACACAGTTTTTGCCACTAGGAAAATTAAAATTTACTGTGAGAAACAAACATTAAATAGTCATCCAAAATGCCTAAATAATCACAATTGTGATGAGTTCTATAAAGGAAAAGTGCAATGAACTGAATGTCTGTATCCTCTCAAAATTCATATGTTGAAATCCTAACGCCCAAGCTGATGGTACTGGGAGATGGTGCTTTGGGGAGGTGATTAGGTCATGGAGGCAGAGCCCTTATGAATGAGATTATGCCCTTATAAAAGAGATATCCTTGCCCCTTCCACCATGTGAAGAAACAGTAAGAAGGCACTGTCTCTGAGGAAGAGGGCCCTCACCAAACACCAACACCCTGATCTTGGACTTTCCGACCTCCAGGACTGAGAGAAGTAAATTTCTGTTTTCTATAAGCCACACAGTCTATGGTATTTTTGTTATAGCAGCCATAATGAACTGAGATTAAAAGTGTAGAGGGTATGACTAACCAATAGAGGAGATCATTCTGGCTGAGAGCTCAAGACAAGCTTTTCTGAGCACGGACCTGGAAGATGGATGGAAGTAACCAGATCAAAGTTATGAAACCACGTGTAGGGAGTGGGCCTTCCAGCATATGGAGGAGGGTCCAGGTATCCAAAGACCCTGAGAGGGAAGAGCTTAGGAAAGTGGAAGAAGAAAAAGGGGCCAGAATTATAAGGAGATAAAGGGCACAAGTTGAGGCTGGAAACATAAGGAGGCTCCAGATCAGGGAGGGTCTCAAGAACTGTATCCTAAAAGAATAGAAAATGATCGACAGATTTCATGCAAGTGACGTGACCACATCTGTGTTTCTAAAGGATCATTTTAACTTTCTGAGGAAGAATGGATTACAGAGGGGCCAAGGCAAGGATTAAAACAGGGAAAACAGCAGTCTAAGTGATATAGGCAAGAAACAATGGGTGCTTGGATTTGGGTGGTGGCCACAGAAAGGGAGAGAAACCGGTGAATTTGAAATATTTTAATTTCAGAATTGATAGGATTTGGTGACTGGTTATAAGCTGGAGATGAGGGGTGCAGGGGTCAAGAAGGACTCCTAGATTTTTGCTGTGAGCTCCTGGATGAATTGAGGAGCCATTTACAAAGATAGGAACTGGAGGAGAAACGGGTGTGTGTGTGTGTGTGGTCTGATCAAAGATCAGTTTATCAAATATTTATTGAGGCTCTTACTGCATGTCAGGCACTGTGTTTGTGGACACTGGAAGTTAAATAGTGGAAGCAATACAGGATCTCCATCCTCAAGAAACTTTTGGCTAATGGGGGATAATAATACTATTAACGGATTATTTCAATGTTATATAGCTTTTTAAGAATGAACGATGTCGGGTGGGAGCCCATAAGAGAAGCACTTAGCACAATCTGGAGAGTTCGGACAAGACTTTTTAGAGGAGAGGATAACCAAACAAAGTTTTGAAGAATTAGAAGGAGCAAATCAAGTAGAGAAAGTGGAAGTTTTTTCCCCAGGAAAACGAAGGAATCATTTACTTAGATCAACCATCTTGATGAAAACAACTAAAATACTGGAATGGATATATTTTTTAAAATCTTCTTAAAATTATCCATGATGATTTAAAATGGGATTCTTTAAAAGACTTCTAATCCCAAATCCATTGTAAAGCACAGAAAAAGGACAACTTCAAAAATTTTAATGAAATAAATATAACATTGAAAATAAAATCTGGTAAAGATTATACAAATGAGAAAACTACAGACTAATCTCATTTGTTAATATAAAGGAAAAATACTAAATAAAATATTAGCAAGTGGAATGAAACAGTACAATATGCAAGACTAAGTGGAAATTGTTTCGGGAATGTTTTCATGTGGTATATATATGTACCGTGGAGTACTACTCAGCAATAAGAAAGAAGGAAATAATGTCTTTTGCAGCAACTTGGATGGAAATGGAGGCCATTATTCTAAGTGAAGTAACTCAGGAACAGAAAAATAAATGCTGCATGTTCTCACTTACAAGTGGGAGCTAAACCACGGGTACATGAGGACGCACAGAGTGGTATAATGGACATTACAGACTCAAAAGGGGGGAGAGTGGGAGGGGATGAAGGCTGAAAGATTACCTACAGGGTACAACGTACACTATTTGAGTGATGTGACACTAAAAGCCCAGACTTCAACACTATACAAAGTATGTATGTAATGGAATTCAACTTGTACCCCCTAAATCTCTTTTTAAAAGAGAAAAAACAATTTTCGAAGGCGGAATAGAAGAATATTTTCTTGACATCATAAAGTGTCTTCTTTATCAGCATCTCACTATTTTGGTGGGAAAGTACTGGAGGTATTTCTCCTAATGTCTGAGACAAGACAAGGATGCACACCATTACTGTAACATTCAACATGGTGTGGAAGGTCTTTGCCAATGCATTTTTACAACAAAAGCAATTAGATGTAAGAGAATTATAAATGATATAATGGAATATCCAGAAAATGGAAGCAAATCAATGGAAAAACTATCACAACCAAAAAGATGATTCCATATGATAGCAGGATAAAAAAGCAACATATAGAAACAATAGGTTTCATAGTTAAAAAATAATATGGAAAAGAACAGTTAAAAAATAATATGGACGAGAACATCAAGATTAAATTTGTAATAATTACAAATTTGTAATAATTACAAATAATTACCATAATTACAAAACACCTAGGTACAAAGTTAAAAAGAAATATGTAAAAGCTATGATAAAAACATAATATGCCCCAAAGATACAAAACAGACATGAACAAATGAAAGACATACTCATTGAGTTTGTAAATATAACATAATTCCAATAAAAATGCCAATAAGTTGTTTTTTCAGTTTGGTTTGGTTTTTAGTTAGAAAAATTGATTCTTAAGTTCATATGGAAAAAATAAACAAGAACACCCAGGAAAGCCCTGAAGAAAAGAGCAATGAGGAGGGGTCAGTCTTGCCAGACATGTATTTATTTATTTATTTATTTTGAGATAGAGTCTTGCTAGAGTGCCGTGGCATCAGCCTAGCTCACAGCAACCTCAAACTCTTGGGCTCAAGCAATCCTCCTGCCTCACCCTCCCAAGTAGCTGGGACTACAGGCATGTGCCACCACACTCAGCTAATTTTTTCTATTTTCAGTAGAGACAGGGTCTCACTTTTGTTCAAGCTTGTCTTGAACTCCTGAACTCAAGTGATCCTCCTGCGTCAGCCTCCCAGAGTGCTTGGATTACAGGCTTACCAGAAATTTAAAATACAATGAAGCCTTCATAATTAAACCAGTATAGAATTGGTGCAAATAGATAGACACACTAATGGAACATAAGAGAAAGTCCAGGCATCAATCTAAATACATGTAAAAATTTAATATAGGCCAAGCATGGTGGCTCACACCTACTTTGGGAGGCCAAGCTAGGAGGATTGCTTGAACCCAGGAGTTCAAGACTAGCCTGAGCAACACAGCAAGATCTTGTCTCTATAAAAAATACAAAACTTGGCTGGTGGTGGTGGTGTGCACCTGTAGTTCCAGCTACTCAAGAGGCTGAGGCGGGAGCATCACTTGATCCCAGGAGTTTGAGGTTGCTATGAGCTATCATGACACCACTGCATGCTAGCTGGGGTGACAGAGTGAGACCCTATCTTAAAAAAGAATTCTATTACATGATTTATAAAAACATTTTATGGCCCAAATACCATAAGCAAGGACAAAGACAAATGATTCACTAGACAAAATATTTGCAATTTACACCCCAGGAATAAGGTAATCTCATATAATGTATGCTCCTAGAAATAAAAAGCCACAATCCGGTAGAAAAATGAGCCCAAGACATGAATAGATAGTTAAAACAAATTTATGTAAATGGCCCTAAAAATAGTAAAACATGCTCAGCTCACTCAGAAAAGAAAGGCAAATTACATTGCATTGAAACAGCATTTCTTACTGTGTTGGCAAAAATCCCAAAGTTTGAGAGCAAACTTTGTTGCCAAAGCTCTGGGGAAAGAGACACACTGATATGCTACTGGTAGAAGTGTAGAATGATACAGTCCCGAAGGAGAGAAATTTGTTACTATCTAGCAAAATTACAAATGGATTAATTTGTCCTTTAACGTAGCCATTACATTTTTGGGGAATCTATTCTTAAAGTACGTCTGTACAAATATGAAATGATATTTTCACAGGGTTATTCTGTGGAATTTTTAATGGCAAAAGGCTAGAAACACTCCAAATATCCATCAGCGGGGAAGGAGTTGAGTAAGTGGAGTACTAGGAAGCTATAAACATAATGAGCTATAAACATATTTGTATGCATTACTATAGAATGATTATCACAATATATTAGGTGAATCTACTTTTTGTGCAAAATCAAGCATTGGAAGGATATGCCAGAAACTAATAAAAATGGTTATCTATAGAAGTGGGGGGATCTGGAATCAGGGGATAGGTATACAAGGGAGATGCCTCTGTGTATACCTTTTTATGTAGTTTTGATTTTAGAATCATGTAATCACATTATACATTGAAAAAGCAAATGAAACCAAAAAGAGAAAAAAGAACAATCTCTAAAATTGAAAAACAAATGAAATAAATGGACTTTAGTGTATATGAGGTTGGTAACAACCAAAAAGAAAAATTTATTTCAAATGATTTTTGAACACAAGTCTTTGTCTTCCCTTAGTGGAATATGTTCTAAGAATAAAACAAACTGCAAAGAACTTTTAAACTTCATTCTGTAATTTTACTGTTAGTGCTAATACTGGTATTGTATGTATTTTATAGGATAAAGCAAATACAGTCAGTGTAAGAAGTAATAAAAATATAAAAGCAAATAAGTTAGAAATCTAGTGTGCAAGTAAAATCTGCAAGCTATCGAGTGTTCTAAAGATGTCAGCAATCTCACTGAAGAATATAAACAAGCTGAACAACTTGAAGCTGTGGATGAAACTCTGAGTGCAGAAACACGGGAGGCTGTTCTTCAGTGGGCCAAGCGCGACGGTTCCTCAGATGACTTCTGGGAAGCTGATGACATGTAGCACCCTGATGCTGAATATATGGATTGCTCCTTAATCCTGAGCATTACTTAGGTTATAAGGTACCAGATGCTTGGAAGATATGGAATAACACCATCTATGAGGAAAACTTTCAAGTCACAGATAATTAAAAGACTTTTAAATATTTTGGCCTCTGTCAAGGGAAATGTGAATAGAACACTTTTCCCAGTTGGCCAGAAGTTCTCTGTATATACAAAGAGCATTCTACAGACATATCTCGACTACACACAAGCATGAATGTGCATTGAGCATGAGAGCGTTTACAAGATACCTGTTTGGAAAATAAATGGGGACACACATTATAGAATTTCATCAGCAGTTTGATGGGAATTTTGACTGAAGGGGAAGGTTTGGAAAGCTCAAGAACTTGTATTTTCTCTGCTTAATAGAATTAAGGCCTTAGTCTAAAATGCAATCATTCTCTGAGCACCCAGATTTTCAACTATTCACCGGAAATGAAATTCAAGATTCAGAAAACAAAAAATTACTTCTGTAAATATTTCAGGAGTCATTTTCTTTTCCATTTTGATGGAATTTATTTATTTATTTGTTTGCTTGGGATAGAAAAAGAAGCAAACTAGCTAAAGGCAGACTTTAGGCTGCATTACAGAAATGTTTCAAAAATTACGGATTGCATTGGTTGTTGTAAATGTCAACTGTGGGGAAAGCTCCAGAATCCCAGCATGGACACTGTTCTGAAGAACTTGCTCGCAGAGAAAATGATAGCAAATATGGCAGAAAGTGGGCCCAGTTGTGAATTCCATCTAACCAGAAAAGAAATAGTTTTATTGTTTAGTGCATTTGGAGGAATTTCCACAAATGTGAAAGAATTAGAAAACGTCAGGAACTTGTTGCAAATTGTCATTAAAAAATGAGTTGAAATGTGCTTATTTCTGAACAAGGGAGACCAAAGAGAGGAATTTCGTCCAATAATAAATAGCAATGACAGTCTGAAGGCATCCCCGTTATTAAAAGCTACTTTTAGTAGAGGAGAATTAAATTGTTTTAAATAAACAGCTTTATTTTGTAATTATGTTGAGTTTAAATATGTATAATATTACTGTGGGTCAAAGTAATACTTTGGTAATGTGGCACAAATTATTATTATTTATTGTTTTTGAGACATAGTCTCACTCTGTTGCCCAGGCTAGAGTGCCGTGGCATCAACCTATCTCACAGCAACCTCACACTCCTGGGCTCAAGTGATCCTCCTGCCTCAGCCTCCTGAGTAGCTGGGACTCCAGGCATGTGCCACCATGCCTGTCTAAGTTTTTCTATTTTTAGTAGAGACAGGTTCTCACTCTTGCTCAGGCTGGTCTGGAACTCCTGAGCTAAAGCGATCCTCCCGCCTCAGCCTCCCAGAGTTCCGGGATTACAGGCATGAACCACCACACCTGGCCAATTTTCTCACTTTTTAATCTCTTAAAAAGATAAATGACTATTAAAAATAAAAGTAATAAAAATGCACTTGGGGTTTTAGCATATACAGAAGCAATATATATGACCAAAACACACAAAGAACATAAGGCAGGAACTGAAAGTATATTGTCATAAGGTTTTTACACTATTTCAAAGTAGGCTATGATAAGTTAAAGGCATATACTATAAATTCTAGGGCTGCCCTGTCAATACACTAGCCACTAGGCACATGAGGCTATTTATTTCTTTATTCTAAGGATTGGATGGTTTAATTTAAGGTACATTTTCTAACTCCTTGTACACATTTAACATTTCAAATGAAAGAGCAAACAGTGTTAGTGACTAAAATTAATGGAAACAGACCAGAATAATCAGTTCCCTTTGTTCCTCTTGCTGAAGTTTAGTTGCACTTTATGTCCTCCTTATGGTTGGTTATCAATCATTTGAGTCATGTACCTTTTCCATATACATGGTTCACATGTGGCTATTTAAATTTAAATTAATTAAAATAAGATAATTAAATATTCATTTTCTTAGTCATAGTTGTCATGTTTCAAGTATTCAATAGCCACATGTGGCTAGAGGCTATTATACTGGACAATGCAGATAAAAAACAACTCCATCTTCACAGAAAATTCTGTTGGAAAGGACTGTTCTAGAGCAATAACAAAAAAAAAAAAGAAAAAAAAGAAGAACTAATAAGCCAGTAGTAGAGGTAAAAAGAAATCCTTTTAAAATTCCATTAATCTAAACATTGGAATGAAAAGAAAAAAAAAAAAACAGAACAGATGGGACAAACAGAATAGCAAGATGATAGATTGAAGTTCAATCTTATCAATAATTGAAATAAATGTAAATGGCCTAAACATCCCAATTAAAGGGTACACGTAGTCATGTTGGATAAAAAGAGCCAAGTATATACCATGGAAAGGAAACCCCCTTTAAATATAAAGACACAGATATGACAAAAAGGAAAAAAATGGAAACACTAATATGCTTAAATGGCTTTGTTAATATCAAACTAATAAACTTTAGAGCCATGAATATTACCAGGGCCATTTTATAATGATAAAGGGGTCAAGTCAGCAAAATTGTTAATCGCCTAATAAAAAAGCTTCAAAATATAGGAAGCAAAACCTAAGAGAAATGAGAAATAGACAAATCCACACATATATTTTAAATCATGAACCCTATTCAAAAGAAAGTTGGTGCAGCTATATTAATATCAGACATATGCAAAACACATTTTTTTGTGATGCATATATATAAGAATTATAAACAAAACTTTGCCTTTTAAGCAAGTCTCTACAAATTTCAAAAGGTTGAAATTGAACAAGAAGTATTCTTCAGCTACAACAGAATTAAGCTACTTATCAATAACAAAAAGACAACTAGAAAAGTTCCATGTTTGGAAATTAAGAAATATTCATTCATTCAACAAATATTTAATAAGTGTCTACTATGAGTTAAGCACTGTTCTAGGCACTTGGGATTATATCAGAGCAAATCAATAATTAAAAGTCTGATGATATCAAGCATTAGATAGAATGTGAAGCAATGAGAATTTTTGATCTGCTGGTAGATTGTAAATTATTACAACTATTCTTGAAAACAGTTTGATATTCTCTAGTAGAGCTGAAGATAAGCAAATCCACCCTTGCATATAACTTTTAGAAAAACTTGTGCTGTGTGCACCATGAGACATGTACTGGAATATTCATAGCAGCATCGCTAGTGGTAGTCTAAATTTGGAAACAAGTGAAATGTCCATCAACAGTAACATGCAACAGTAGAATGCAGATAAATACAATGCAGTATATTCATACAATGGAATACAGTAAAACAGTGGAAATGAACAAAGCATAGGTATTCCAACAACATTGAAGTCTTTTGCAAATATAATGTGCAAAAGAAGCAAGACACACACGAAAATAAATTATGTATTCCATTCATATAAAGTTTAAAAGGATAAATTGTGGTTCCATCCATATAACGTTCCCCAAACAGGCAAAATTAAACTATATTGTTTAGGAATGTATGAAGGTGATAAACTACAAAGGAAAGGAAGGAAATTATAACCATGAAAATCAAGATAGTACTGCCCCTCATAGGCAGGTTTTGACTCTAGGATAGGAGCAGGGACTTCTGGTGGGGGGAAGGGGGGGTTGTTTGCAATATTCTGTTTCTTGACCTGGGTAGTGATTATACAGGTATTGCTTTTATTCATTTAAATGTACACATATGTTTATTCACTATTTGTGTTATATTTCACAATTAATAAAGATTCAAAAGAAAAGGAAAGGAAAAAAAAAGGTGAGAAAGGCTTTTAAACATAGAGACCAGCATGAATAAAGGAATAGAGGTATGGAAGAGTGTGCTGAGTGTATGGGAACTATAGGCAGATTTGTGGAACGAGAGGGGGAAAGTGAGGAAGAAATGGTGGAAAGAAAATGAGGCAGGAGCCTATGGTCTTTGGAACATTTTCACCTGGGGTGTGAAAAAGCTCAAATCTGAGTTTTAGGTAGATTTTCCTGACTGCTGTGAGGAGATGGACGCACAGGTAGGAGAAAGAGGGGAAGAGCACAGTTAAGAATGAAAGAGGGATAGTCTTTCAGGCACGAGATGCGAAGGGCCTGACTTACAGCTTTGCTGGAAGAAATAGGGAAAAGGAAATGATTAGAGAGGTATCTGTGGGTATTAGAGACTGTGGTAATCTTCCCATTGCAAAAGACACACAATCACTTCAGGACTCTTTCAACTTTCGGTTTGTGGTTAAAATGTGGATGGTAGGGTTGCTGAAATATCACAGAGCTGGTTTCAGGGGTAAATAAACCTATTTCTTCCCAAGCTAAACTCAGACAACTAAGACTCTCTCTTGGTTTTCAAGGCCTCCTGGAAAGGAAATTCAGGCTCCTTCCTCCCACAGATCCATCATCCTGATGAAGTTCTGTAAGAAATCTTACCTAAATGCCCCATCCTGCATCTTGCCCACACCGTGGAAGTGTGGAATAATGCTAATTAGTCTCGGAATTGAAAATTCACTGAGGAATTCTTTCTAGCTTTTCCTCCTCTCACATCTCTTGATTATTTCTCTTTTTCCATTAGACCTCAGCTCTCAAATGACAGCCATAGATTTCAAATGACATTATCTCCATCTCCATCCCTTAGGACCCTTCTCTACAATCACTCTTTTCTAAGAAGAGAATGTCCCCAGCACACTAATAAAAGTCCACAAGTATGAAGAAGAGAGGCCTATGTGCCACAGAACTTACTGCAATTTAAACATCAATGATTTCAACATGAATAATGTGAAATTGAGGGGAGTTTATTATCTAGTACACCTGCAGGTGTCTTGGATAATACTCATGGTTCTGCGGAGCAGCAAAAGCCACTAATGCCATAGGTAAGAGGGAGTTGGTTTTCAATAATGTAAGAAGCAGCTGGAAGCCAGTGTGTAATTTGGTGATGGATTGGCTAGGATGAACAGGAGATTGGATATGTGACTCAGGATCACCTTCTGAGGAGAATCTAGTCCCCGTTTAATTCATTCGATCGAGGCAATCACCTGTGAACTTCACATAAAATTTCCTTCTGCTTCTCAGAGACTCAGACAACACCTTGGAGAATAAAAAGGCCGTATTGCAACTGTCTCATTTAGGTCATTTAGAGACTAACCTCAATTCCTGGAATATTGTTTTTCTGATTCATGTTTGATGTCTGATTTTAATTTAGCTTTACTATCCTGGAAAGAATGATCTTTATATATTCTTTGGTATATATTTGATCAATGTGGAGAGTTTTTGTCTGGTTTGGTTTTAGAACAGAAGCAGGAAGAGTGCAAGCAAGGGACAAAAGGCATTCAACTTTGTTACAGTAAAAAGAACCTGCTCTAACATTACCCTGAATCATCACAGTCTACCCATTCCCCAACGCAAGGGGAGGAGAAACACTAGCTTTAAAGTATAGTAACCTTTATATTTATGATATCCTTTTCTCAGTTAGATACTAATCTTATAACCAGTAACAGGGTACTTTTTTTTAGGTTGTCTCCAGCAGAATAAGAGAATAAATCAGGAGTTCTTCTCCTTCTTTGGTGGAGATAGTGGTGGAATACTCAGAGGGGGATTGGAATAGAGGGGTAGCTACAAGCATTTTTCTGCACCCTATTCAAAAGAAAGTTGGTGCAGCTACATTAATATCAGACATAGGCAAAAGCTACAAGCACTTTTCTGTTTTCTAAGAGGTGTGTCTCCAAAGGAAGTATTCCTTTGTTCAAGAAAGATCACTAGATGGGCCACTTAACTGTGTGAACATAAGCACAGATTACCAAAGTAGATGGTTAAAACTGAAAAAACTAAACTGCTCTCAAAGATAAGGCAGAGTTAGAGCTCTGCAGACTACATGTCCTTAAGGCAGATGTTTCTTTTTTAGGTTTGGATTCAGAATTAATTCATTCATCTGTTCAACAAATACTTGTTGAGCATCTTCCTTGTGCCAGGCACTATGCTAGCGGCTGGAGATATGGCAGTAAACAAAATAAAACCCCTGCCCTGATGGATCTCACACCCTAGTTGGGGGTGAAAGACAACAAACAAACACACAAATAAATAGATAAGTAAGTAAAATATAGTATAACAGATGTTGGTTACTGATGTGGAAAAGAATAAAACAAAGTAAAGGGATTAGAGAGCTCCAGAGTGAAGGGGATCCTTGTGCCTTAAAACAAACAAAAAGTAGGCATTGTGCCTAAGAACCTGACCATAAAAGACGGAGCTGTTTTCATGCAAGACTTCTTAAAACAGGGGATTTGGGGTCTGGATGGAAAAGTTGGGAAAGGGCCCTTCTCCTCACTTCTGCCTAAGACCCAGCATTGCTGCAGTCCTTTGAAGACATGGATTACATTTTGAGGACCTTGTCCATGATATCATCACAAATTCTAGTGTAGTCCCCATTTGTGTCTGTGTAATGGAAATAGCGTGCACCTCACAGAAGCTGCTGAACTGCAGCTGACAGTGCCTCGGTGGTCCTTGGGAGCAAAAGGGAAGTGGTAGAAACCACTTTTGATACTACTTCTGGGGCCTCTGAGAGAGATGGACAGAACATAACTAGATGTATTAGTAAGAGTGAGACCTACAAAATTTTATATGAATTGCCTAGGATAGAACACCATGGACTTCCTAAAGATATGACAGATGAGAAGGGGCCTGAAAGTTTGCATAAGTCAGTTTTGAGGGATATTAAATTTTTAAAGATTCTTTAATGGAAGGGAAGTTTGTGGTACACTTACCACGGTCCCCACCTACCCTAGATATTTGGGCATAATTTCTTCCAAATTGGACTAATACTCTGGGAGAGGCAATTTTTCAAGCAAAATTGCCCCCATTGAGCCAGAAATTATGTTGTCAGCTGATACAGCACTATCAGATTCTGACTTGGCGCCAATTCAGGCTTTGAGCTATTTTAATAATGGCGAATTTCCAGAGGAAGAAAATATATGGAGGGGATGGAAGCCACATGAGGCCCCGCACCAGGGACCCTTGGTGGCTCCAGAGCTCTGAATGCTTCTGTGTCCACTGCCAACGACCCAGCAACTTGGATTAGAACCGGTCCCATCACACTGGCACAAACTACATGTTTGCACATGCAGTGAGGGGGGAAAAGCCTCTGCAAGTGTTGATATAAGAGAAGCTGCTGTAGAGGGCAGCGCAGGAAGGGGAGGAGACAGGGTGACACCGGCAAAATAGGCTTAACTGGAATGAGGGGCTATTTTCAGTGGCAATTCAGATCGCACGAAAAGTTGGAAGGTCCCCTGGAATTCTTTCTCTGAGTACAGTTAATAGGGAAGAGAAAGGAGGGGGTGAGGGTGGCCTTAAAGACTCCTAAAAATAGTTCCAGGGCACGTCCAGCTGAGGCCTTACATGGGGTGTGTGTGGCTCACCTCATGGCCGTGTCTGTGACTGTAAAGACTCTTGAGGGTGTGGATAGTTGGACCCCCCAGTCAGAGGCTCATAAGGGTCCAGGGTCCTTGCAAACCACCAGGCCCATCTCTCTGTACAAACGTGGGGGAGACAAGCAAAGCAGCCTGGTCTTAACACCAGGCAAACCACTCTCTGGTGTTGATAAAACCTAGTCTATGTGACAGACACAACAATAGGAGTATTTTCAGCCTCTCATCTTTATTATCCTCTGAGATGACCCCGTAGTCGACAATTGGGGCTTCCTGTACTTGCGCAGACGGAGGAAATGAGGGACAGAATCAAAGGGACCCAAACAAGCTTGGGCTGATTTACGTTAGAAAGACACAAGTTTTTTCTTGAGGGAGAGAAAAGGAATACATTCAAAAGTGAAGGGAGTCAGGAGTGAGCAAACAGGGCCAGGCTTGAGAGAAAGTTTCGGGGTGTCTGGGGAGAAAGGAGAGAGACCAGCAGCAACAGCTGTGCCATAATGTGTGAGACAAACAGAGAGGGGAGGGAGAGAAGTTGAAGATGTTTTGCTCTGTGCTAAGAATGCAAACCCCTTTGGAGTCTTCCCAGAGACTGTAATAAAAATCTAAATTGTTTTTTAATTCTTTTTGGCTATTGGATGTGTTTCTTTTAAATGTGATATCATGCTGAGATGGGCCACAAGGAAGCTCAGCCTCATAAAAGTTACATTTGGGGGCTATTGTCTGGGATTTGGGGCTTAAGGTACAGCACTCAGTACCTTGTTTTAGATTATTCTAGACCTGAGTCAAGCAAGCATCTTCATCAAATTAATAGTGCAAAAACTACACCAGTTGTATAAAATAGAAACTGGAGATAAACTAGACATCAGATAGAGGAAAATGGCAGAGACTACCCAGAATCACAGTTTTAGTGTGTTTGGAGCTAGGCGTACTTGATGGAGAGCTATATCGCAGCATCATGAGGTCTGTTCCCCCAATGGGCTGTGAGACTGGGTTGAAGGAATAGAACAGCTAAGGTGATTCCCAGAGGGTAAGAGAAATGGAGGAAGCAGAAGAGCGTGTAGGAGTTATGTTCTCTTGCTCTGTGGAAGTTCCTTTGAATACTCTAGCAGGATGGCTGGGGTACCCATCTATCCCCCTTTTGCTTGGGAAGGGACCCATGCAACAAGCTCTAGGGCACTGGCAGTCAGAGGGCCCAGACTATAACCCAGCCAACTGACCGAAGCTCTGCTCTGCTCTCTGCATCTCTCCCCCTTATTTTCCTGAGACTAGACCCCTCTCCTATTTTCCCTGGTCTCATTCCACACAGAATTTCTACAATAATCTTGTTCTGTATCTGATGCACCAATGTCTCCTGTTTTTATTTTCAAGTACTGCTATTGGTCCACTCCCCAAGTTCCCACCCACCCTTGCCTCTCAAATGTCTGACCTGGAACTTGACTGGATCAGCCACATCCTTTGATCTCTGCGTATGTTTCCCATGGTCTTTTGTGCTTCTCCAATAATTTCCCCTCCCTCTGGCTCAGACCCCCTGTACTCTCAGTGGACTTCATGACCAGCACCTCTGGGCAGCATGATGTAATCTTATGCTGAAAGCCTTGACATACATGGTATCCTCAACAATAGTGGCAGAGGGCCTTGTATGATGTCATAACCCAGCTCCTACTATATGGGGGCCAGGTTTAATGTCAGCTTATGGGATGTCAAAGATGGCAGGCCCTATACTGGAGAAAGGGCCACTCTTTGAAGGTAGAAGGCAGAAACCCACCTGAAGGGGTGAGAGCACTGGCAAGATGAAATCGTCCATGTGAACTGTGGGTCAAAAGATGTGTAGTAACAGACCCAGGCAGCAAGGCTGAAAGGCATGCCAGTCTTTTCTGGCTATAGTAGAGCTCTCCTGGGAAGGATGAACAACAGGGCTGAACCCATAAACCCTGAGAACATCCTTGCTATAATATAATCAGAAACTTATGCTGTGTAAGCTCAGCTGTTTTTATGTGTCCTGTCTCTGTTTCCAGTTTCTCTATAATTTTTTTTTTTTTTACAAACTCTTTGTAAATACCAGCCACTTTAGCTGTGCTTAGGAAAACCAAGGAAAAGCACTTCTGTCCTCTCCTGAGCCAGAGCTTTAGGAATAACATAAGGCGTTATCAACCATGCGTGGAGCACATGGTGGACGTAGGAATGATGACCAGAAGTGAGAGTGCTACAAGTCTGTAGAAGGAAGGAAGGATGAGCAAGCAAATAGGACTGAGTCATTAGCTTTAGCAAATACAATACCGGTCTCGAGCCAAGATGGCAGACGAGAAAAGCCCCCAGTCAGAGTGTCTCTGCAAAAAAGACGAATTTTAGAAGAAAGGGAAAAAAATAAGTGAGCAGAGAAACATAGATCGGGTGAGGGTCGGAAGGAAGTGTGCCTGAAACTACAGGAGACTCCACGGGAAGACGTTGCAGAGGAGAACTGGAAGGAGAAAGGTCCTGAGAG
>NW_012137191.1:366539-367468 GCF_000956105.1 Propithecus coquereli | reverse complement strand
GGGCCTTTCCTTTTGGGGCCCTACAGCAGACTGAGGGGTACTCAGACTGCAAGTTCCCTACCCGCCAGCCCTCCCAGGTGCTACTTGCCTGGGGACTCCAGGAGAGTGGGGCAAATCCCTAGGTGGAGTGAAATCGATCCAGCTTGGGCACCCTGTAGGTGATTCAAGACCAGCACCCCTCCCCCTGGGAGGGTGAGGGATTGATCTCCAGGGTCCAGGGGACAGGCCTGCAGACCAGACCCCATACACCCAGGTCACGAATGCACTGCCTAGGGGCACAGAAGGGATATCTGTGAAAGAGCCTACTGAGGAGTGTGCGCCTTCAGGGGCAGATGAGTGTGTTTGAGCAGCAACCCTCCTCCCAAAAGAGGGCTGTGCACCCAGCTCAGGCTGTGATCCTGGGTAGGGAACCTCCCGGCCCATGTCACAGCCAGGGGAGATCCATCGGCCTGAGGTCCCGCTTGCTGGCAGAGGCCCGGGAGAGGCCACGGAGAGGGGGAGAGTGGAGGAGAGCCAGACCTGCTCCAGAGTGCGGGTCTTGGACAGCCTCAGCCCCCAAGCCCAGACTTTCAGCTGAGTGGAGCCATTTCAGCCCCTCTGGGCAGCTTTGCACAGAAACAAAGAGCAGACCTTTGACCCCTGCTAACAGCAGTTGTGGAGCCTGAGGGCAGGCTTACCCAACCCAGCCCCACCTAGACTCACTCCCCCCACTGAGGTGGAGAATAAGGACACACCTGGAAATCCCAGGGCCCCACCGACCACGAGAGGCACAAGAAGGCCTCTCTAGAGGAATAAGAGCTAGCTACAGGACCCAAAAACAGCACTGCAGCTCGCTCCTCCCTGCAAGTGCCACCTACTGACAGGGAGGTCATCCTGCACACCCTTTTACTGCATCTACTGATTCATCATAAAGGGTGTGGTCGAATCTC
>NW_012137191.1:338256-362283 GCF_000956105.1 Propithecus coquereli | reverse complement strand
CAAAAAAAGTAGAAAAAAAAAAAAAGAAAAGAAAATACAATACCATGGGGTTTTAAAATTTGTTCATGTATTTGTTTTGGGAAATCAGATTCCCAATGGCTGCATCATACTTTATTATATCAGCAATACCTTAGATTATTTAAATATTCTGCTGTTGGACATGTAGGATATTCTCAACTTGTTCCTACTTTAACAGCAGTGAGACAGGCATAGGCCAAAAAGTTCTCTAGTGTCACAAGTTTCCATGGGCCAGCCTCATTCTTCATCGCTAGAGCACATAACCGGGGAAACCCCAGGGTAATGTACTTGCTATCGCTGAACCATCAGTATACACAACACTCACCCATACCTAGCTTTCTCTGTCTTGAAGTGACACAGTTTTATTTCTCCCCTCCAGATTTATTTGTTCTTGTTAACTTTTGGTTTCTGGTCACTTGGATTCTCCAATTCACTAGGGTTGTTATTAATATGCTACTGCCCATGTGCTGACTGCTTTGCAAGCTGGTATCATTTGTAAATACATTAAATCCAATTTTTCTTCCATCTCCTCCCTTCCCATTCCACCCCTAAAATAGAGAAAGGGGTTGTCACAAAGATTGGGGACACTCAGTGTATGTCTGAACTTGGGCACTGGAGGGGAGAGGGAATTCCCTCATACAAGTCCCCTCTGCCCCCATCCATCCCCAAGCTGATGCAGAATATTATTTAAAGTTAGAAATAGTATTATAGATTACCCAGTCCAATCCCCTAACAGATCTGAAAAATGATTTGGCCAAGGTTTCTGAAGTAATAAGCAGCAGAAACAAAATTGAATTCAGGTCTACCAAAATCCACTACATTTGGGCTGGAGAGTTCTGGATGACAGAATAGAACTTGGTGGTTCTTGTTAAAGTATTCATTCAACAAATATATTACGCACTACCAGGTGCCAAGTAGTATTTAGGTGTTGGGGACTCCGTGATGGAGGGTGCAGGGGAGATAAAAATCTCTGTCCTCATGGCGCTTTCATTCGCAAAACTAAAGTACGTGGCGTCACCATTCTTGATAGGCGCAATTGGGTCCCTTATGGGAAGGAATCCTATCCTTTCCCAGCTCCTATGCTTTCTATAGCGAGAGGGCTGATTTATTGCAGAAGCTGAAGAGGGAGGGAGAACCCTTCGTATTCCCCTGTCTCTGCACGCCAGGCCCGGCGGGGCCAGCCCCGGGGCGCCACCGCTCCCCACCTCAAATCTGGGATTATTAGCGTCGACCTCTCTATCCTCTCGGCTATCCTGCGGACCACTGGAGGACAGGGAAGTAGGACCCGGCTCCAGCGCCATCCTCTGAGAAAGGAATGCGGGCTGGTGAAAATCCTTTCAAGGCAGTCGCGCTCAGTGTCTCATACCGAGAAGGGGGAAGGGATGGTCTCTCCCGGGATTGGAGGGTTATGCAGCAAACTGCTCTCTCATGCTTCCCTATTAAACATTGCAGCCACAAGCTCTTTCCAGCCTCGGCTAAGGCCACTGCAGCGTCCCCTCCCCTCCCGCCCCACCCGCTAGTCCGGACTCCAGAGCCCCACTGCAGCTTCCCAACTATCCTATTTCTTCTCCACTTCCTGGTTACCATGGAGACATACGTCATTTACGTGCCGTGCGTCGCCTTGGAAACAGAGGAGCATCCGCGGCGCAGCTGGGAGACCCGCCCCTGCTGTTCCAGCCACACTTTCGGGCGCTGCCGGTGAATGGCTGGGGGGAGTCCCGAGCCAAACGCGCTGCTGGCCTGGGCCTCGACCCGGGCCCCTCCGCGAGCGCCTCTGTGACCCGGGGAGCCGGGGGCATTCGCTGCTCGTGGCGCCTGGAGGGAGGCGCTGACACGGGCGCAATCCAGAGGTGAGGCAGGGCAGGTCACTTTTGCCCCTGGGCGAGCCCAAGAGACGCCGGCTCTGGGACCCTCCCCGGGTCCTCGTCCCGACGCCTCTTCCCGGCCTCCCCCATCCTGCCCGCTCCCTCGGCCCGGGACTCATCTCCACACGTCGGCTCCCTGCCCCTCTCGGGAGCCTCCTCTTCCCTCGGCTCCTCCCCACCCCTCCCGGGACCTCTCCCCCCTAACACTCCCTCCTCCACCCCGGAGGCCGGGCTGGACTCGACCCAGAGCCGCCGCCACCCGCTTCTGCCATTCAATGGAGGACGGTCTGCTGGAGATCATGACCAAGGACGGCGGCGACATGCCGGCGCCTCTGGAGGTGTCCACCGTGCCGGCCGTGGGGGACGTGATCTCCGGGGAGTACAACGGCGGCATGAAGGAACTGATGGAGCACCTGAAGGCCCAGCTACAGGCCCTATTTGAGGACGTGAGGGCCATGCGGGGGGCCCTGGACGAGCAGGCCTCGCACATCCAGGTGCTGTCGGACGACGTGTGCGCCAACCAGCGAGCCATCGTCTCCATGTGCCAGATTATGACCACGGCGCCCCGCCAGGGCGGCTTGGGCGTGGTCGGCGGCAAGGGGAGCTTCCCAGGTGCCCCCCAAAAGCCGGAGACCCCTACGCCTGGAATCGGGGATAGCGCTTTGCTGGGTCGCGATCCTGAGGACGAGGAGGACGAGGGAGAAGAGAAGGAGATGCCCAGCCCCGCCACACCCACCAGTCACTGTGAGCGCCCCGAGAGCCCCTGTGCTGGTCTCCTTGTGGGGGACGGGCCACTTGTAGAGTCCCTCGACCTGCCCGACATTACCCTGCTGCAGCTGGAGGGCGAGGCCTCCCTGTGAAGGGACTCCGCGGGGACACTACCTTCCCGGGCTGGCTTTGGGTTTCCGAGTGCATGACGCGAAGGGACTGAACGGCACGGTGCAGCATGCTTCAGTTCGACAGCTGCTCTTGTGGGTCAGGCACAAAGACTCCCCCGAGGAAGGATTTGCAGGGTGAAAGACTTAGGGAGCATCAAGAATTCTTTCTGCCCAACCAAGCGAATCATAGCAAACTGCGGAAAGGTGAGGTTCCGGGAGAGGAAGCGCTCATCTCTGGACTCCCATACATCCCCTACCCTGCCCTTTCCCCCTCCCCAGGCAACAGGAGAACCCCTTAATTGTGTAAATAAAATTCTGCTTTTTCTATTCTGAAAAAGGACTTACATAGGACTATGGCAAATAATCTCTAACGATTTACTAGAAATTAAAGAATTGGGGGTATTCTGTTCTGGCAACAGGAAATTTACCCTTCTGCTAAAATCCAAGATATTCAGTGCTCTGCAGAAGCCTCTCCCCCTCACAGACCTCTGCGACTGCTGATTGGTAAAGGAAGCTTGAGGAGGGAACTGCAGCCCTAGGAATTTGGGTGAATGGAGTTCCAAGGGGCCCTGGGCTGGGAGGAGCTGGCTATGAATGTGCATGAAGACATAATAGCTCAGCCTCTAGGATTTTGCATGCAGAGCGGATCCTGCCTTGTCACTGACTTCATCTGGGATTGCTGTTCCACTCACGAGGCTTAGAGAACAAAGAGCCCAGTTCACAGGCAGAGACTCGGGGGTGCTCAGCAGCAGCCCAGATTTAGGGGACATTTGAGGGACTCTTGGGGACTGCAGCCAAAAACTGTCTCTCCTGGCTGCACCTGCTTAACTTCAGTTCCTTTTTCTGTCAATATGTCCCTGCCTGCTGCCTCTTGGTGTTGCCTCCATAATGTCTTGTGTGTGTTATGTGTGTCTACTTGTGTAGTAGTGTGTGAGCCCTGAGGGGCAGGGCTTGTGGCTCTGGTGTTAGGTTCAGGGGGCCTCAGACCCTTCTGTGAGCCCCAAGCTATCACGGCGCTTCTCCCCACCCCTCCCACCCCCAACCAGGGCATGGAGCATGTGGCTGTCCTGAGGTTCCTTTACTGATGTGCCTCCCTCCCAACACCTCAACTGGTGACTTTGTGTGCCCTTCCCCCTCCTTTGTGTATTCCTTTTCAATGCTTTCCTTGGTGTTAACCTTAATAAAACGGCGTCATCTCCCCTCCTTGCTGACTGGTACTAGAAGGATGTCAGGGTGGGACGTCTGGGCCCACTGCATGGACCAGGGCTTAGTGGGAACTGCAGGGACCATGCCTTCCCTCCCCTCTCCTTGCCTCCAGGTCCAAGGAGTTGACTGTCCCTGCCCTGCTTGAGGCAGGCATTGCCAACTCTGCCTACTTTCCCTCTCTTCTGAACCTTGACCTCAAGCTGGACTGGGGAAGGAGGGGGTAAGTGTTCAGACTGCCAACCTAACAACGTGTTTTTTGTAGTCAGAGCTCCAAATGTGCAAGAGACTTCTTTTCAGTGAAGCATCTGGCCCCTGGGAGGTGATATCCAAATCTGGATCCTGGAATGGCAAGGACGACACCTGTTCCATGGAAGGAGTAGAGTAGGGGGTTTTGTTCTAGAGGGATTGCCGCGGATCTCTGGGAGTAGAGTGACACATCAGAAAGGAAACCACAATAACTGCCTTAGGCCTCTAGTGGAGAATGCCGGTAAGGTGTTCCCCCCAAGAGCTTATTCTGACACAGCTCTAGGCTACTCCCTGGGGTAATGGAGATTTCCTGAGGTTGCCCCTGAGCAAAATTTGAGAGCAGAATGAGCTGGGGTGCTGCGCGCACGTCTGTGTGTGTGTGTGTGTGCGCGCGTGTGTGTTTTCTTGCTACTCGTTGCTGCAAAGTGGTGGAAAGAGCACTAAAGGCACAGATCTGGGCTTGAATCTCAGTTACATCACAGAATCACTGCTTGAGACTTGGATGTGTAAAATGGGGATAAAAAGTTGTTGAGAAAAATATTTAAGACTCTAGGAAGTCATGTGCAAGTGTTAGTTTCCTTATAGTTTCATTGGGGTAGTGGGTGGTGGAGACTGGCTCCTCTGGGAAAACAAAACTATCTGGGGGAGGTTCTGGAAACTCTCTTTTTAAAATAATCTTTCCCTCAAGAGCCTTATTCTTTAGAATTAGATAGCAGATATTCTATCTAGATATTCTGTCTAATTCAAGTCATCTAATTTATTTAAATCTAATTTTATCTAAAGAATTCTGTTTAGAATTAGCTAGAATTAAGGAAAGGCGAATAGTGAGATTCCCAAGGTAGCACAGGCCTTTCATCATGAATGTCATGTAGCTATGGGCCAAAAAGCTCTTGGGGGCCAGCCAGTCCTATACACATAGGCTGACCAGAGGAAGCCTTGAGTTATACAGTAGTTGAAGAATGTGTGCTGGGGATCCTGGAGAGGACAGCTGAAGTATATAAGTGGGAAAGTGTCCCTGAGGACTGGGAGATAGGTTCCTATTATAGTTCTAGCATTCAGCACTAATAACAATGATAGCTATCATTTATTGAGCACTTACTACATGCCAGACACCATGCCCAATTTTATCTCCCAACAACCTTATGAAGTAGGTAATATTATTATTTCATGTAACAGTTCAGAAACAGACCCCAAAACTTGCTCAAGGTCACAGACTAGTACTTGGTAGAGCCAGGACTTGAATCTCGGTCTGTCTGACTTAAAAGAGCCCTAGATGGGAACCACTCTGCTAATTGCTCTTTTATTCGGATCTTCAGAGAAGAAGGCCCTTTATTTCCCCAATCAAGAGCCTAAAAGAATTCTGAAAAGGGAATAACCTTAGTTTTAGTCACTTTTCAACTTCTCAGTTGGAACAAGAAATTGCATTTCAGATTTTGGTTAGTGGCCTCCAGTCCAGTGGGTGATAATACAGTAATGGCACTAAGATGATGGCTTTGTGCCTGCTCCTCAAGAGAAAGAAGCTGATGCTTCCAGGTATTCCCTGACACAGCTGCATTCCTGTGCCTCTTTCTCTTTCCTGGTAGCTCAGATTCTTCCAGGTCTGATATGAATTCCAAGGGCAGCTTAGCCCTTTAGCCTCTGTAGAAAGTCCTGGTTGAGTCCTTTAACCTTTGACTCCATTTCAGTTCCTTTTCCTGTGTCCACCATCCTAAATGTGTCTTCAGTCCCTCAGCTCAGAGCTTCTAGAAGTTCTCTAGTTATTCTCCCCAAGTCCAGATAGATAAAAATTTCCCCAGAAAAAGCAATTCTTCAGCCTTCTTCAGTCACCTGCACAGCGTCTCACAGGGATCCAGCACAGGTTGGTCTAGTAGGTCCTCCATCTTCCCCATTCCCCACTTTCCTCTTACATTTCTCCTTTGTAATGCCCCTGATGGACGTGTTTCAGCCGGATTCCTAACCAGGGACTCAGAGGGTCACTATTGAACTTCAGGGGGCCGCAACCCCTTGAAATTGAATGCAAGATCATGTAAGTCTGTATATTCTCTAGAAAGAAGGTCCATTGTTTCAATTCTTAAAAAGCAAGAATTAAGTAAAGAAAGTAAGAATCACTGAGATAAAAGGTAAAGAGACTTTTAAACTTGGAAAATACCAAAGAAGAAATGACCCTGTCTGAACCTGGTACTCCTAGCACCCTTGCCTCCACAGTATTTTCCACACTGAATTAAAATTGTCACATAAATCCGATTACTCACCACCTATTCAATAAATTCAAATTATATTGACACCCATTATGTGCTAAAAATCCTGTCTTCCATTACTTCCAAGTCTGCTCGTACTTGGAGTTTGCTAGAGCGCTGCTGCTGGAGTAGAGGTGGAGAAATAGCCCCCTCCATGGCTTTGTGCTGTGTTTTATATTTGGGCCCAACACAGTGCTACATGTAACTCATCACAACTCTCTTGGTTTCTGGCACTCACCTCTCTCACTGGTCTAAGGGGCCTCTCTCAGCATTAGCTCTAAATTTAAAATGAAAACACATACAACTTTATAGAACTAAGATACAAATTTAGCCCGGTAAAACTAAAATCTGCTCTTAGAGAAACAGTTATTTCCTAAGAGATGCAAGCTGGCCTCCAATATGAACATGCAGTTTTATAGAACTTCAGTATCACCACAGATTATGGTCTCTGCTTGATATGTATAAAGAAATGGCTGATCTAGAAATTTTCCAAGAACTAAAGAATAGTTCTTTCCCAAATATATGTAAATCTATACTTCTCGCAAGACATCAAATTGCTTGTATCTTTGAAAAGGCAGGTTTTCATAAGCATCTTTCTTTATCCGCATGCTTAGAAATTCAGCCAGGATCCCCTGCTACAGGAAGGAATGATGTACAAGTACAAAAAGCATGGCTTTAATCTTTTATGGCAGCTACCATTTCCCCTCTACTTCTAGATTGTCCCCAGAAAGTTAATTCCCTCACAAAAACAGCCTTTCTGCTTGGAAACACTGTGCTTATAGAAGGAACCCTGCTCTGTAAATAATGCTGTCATGGTGCCACCTGTCGAGGAATAGGGACATTACAAGGGGAGCCTCAAAGTGGATTTATGGCTTTCACTTCAGCAAGCACTACCAAATACTTACTAAAGGCCTGGTTCGCTGCCAAATGGTGGGTGGCAGGGAGAGACAGGAAATTGAATAAATAGAATGTATTTGAAGAATGTAAAAAACAACTGCAATAAACTCCTAACTGGTCTCCCCTGGCCTCTCTCACATACCTCTAATCCAAAGGTTAATCTTCCTAAACCAGAGGTCTGAACATTCATTCTCCTCAGAAATCTGCATGGTGTCCCCAGTACTTCCTAAATGAGGTATACTATACGGTAGGGGGTGAGGGAAGTCAAAGTCCTCCCTAATAAGGCCCTGGCATACGTTTTTACCCATATATTTCATTTGCCATCTACATTTTCTAGACACCATCCCACCAGGTCAGAAGCCTGTATCATCCAAATCAGAGCTGGAAATGATTCCCAAGGGTATCCCAGCTCCTTTAATCCCTGGATGAGCAGTCCGGGTGAGCCCCTTCTGGACTCAATTCCATTTCTCTTCCCAAATGCAGTCAGATGCAAATCTCTACTCCAGAAAAGAGACTTCTGCAGCCTTGGTCACCTGCACCACTTTTCTCAGGAGTGTCCAGCAAGGCTACTTTTTTCCCTACTATCCCTTGCCCCTTTTCTCTCTCTTACGCTACCTGTAAATGGGAAATCCCCAGAAATAGTATGTAAAACTTTAAAAAATTATGAATTTGTGCTTTTATTTCTAGGAATAGGGTACATAATTTTTACCAAATTTTTAAAGGGGTCTGTAAAGTCAAAAAGGCGAACAAACCCTATAATCAAAATATACTACTCACCATTCCCCAGAAAAGCCCCTAATTTTCCTGCGTCTGATTCTCTGGTCATTCCCTTCGCTTCCCGATTCCATCCTGTCTCTGCCAGTTGGAATCCTACTGGTTCTCCAAGGCCTTTCTCTCATATACCTCCTGCGTGGAGCCTTTCCTGATGTGATTTCTTCCTCCTCCTTCCTCCTTTAAAATGTCCAAATCTTTTTGTCTGCACCTATTTTTGAGATGATGGCCGTATTTTGCCTCACTTCCATTATTCTTTATGTGCTTTTGTTATTCCTTCTGCTTTGTCATTTTTATAGTCTCTGAAGTATCTACCTTATTTTACTGACTTTAAGGCACCACTGATTGTATGGCACATCACTATTTTATGTGTCATTAAGAAAGGAAAAAATACTGCCAATTAAGCTATCACTATGTTTTCTTATCACTTATAAAGTTTCATTCTTATTTAAAGAATCCTTTTAGATTTATTTAGAAATAGAACGTTTTTTACATCACTACTGTGCGCATAAATACAACTGAAAGTCATTACTGCGTTATAATTTCTTTACATCAAGTCTGACACTTGTGAATCACTTTTTGACTCAGAGTTGTTAATGTCTGTATGTTTCCATGCATTTCTATTCTCTGGGCCATTGTAAGTACTAGCAAAGCAGCATTTCTTATAAAGGAAAAAAGAGTCCTCCACGATTGTCTCTAGGAGTTTCTTCCAGGCCACAATACCTATTCTACAAAATTTAATCCTGGCACGTTCTTTGATCTTGCCAAAAGGTGTTCAAGGAAGGTGTTCAGACAACAACCAGGACTAATATTCCTTGAAATGGTCATTACATGGTTGATTAACTGAAACATCAAGGGATTATAGATTTCCAGTCATGCCACTTAGAATAACAACTAGGTTCAGGCATGTGTAGGCAGTGAGAACTATGTCACGACTGCTGCTTGCCCAACAATAATTGTAAGCTGCCATCACTTATAAGATGCGTTCCATTTCAGAGATGTTAAAATGTGGGAGGAAAAAGTGTGTCTGGAATCAATGAAATTGGTATTGAATTGAATTGCCTTTCTCACAATAGGCAATGTGTGTAATTGAATCTTAAGTATGTAAATGAACAATGACAAGATTTTAGAGCTGGGAATAAAAAAAAACACATGCTATCATCTCTTAGAATCTTTGAAAATGTTATTGCTGAAAGAAACCTTAGTGATGATCACATAGACATTTCATATGTAACTCAGATGTCTGAAGGGGCTTCCCATGTCTGTTAGGGATCTGATTAAATTTGACCCAAATTCCAATTCCAAACCTGGAAAGTCCAGAGCATTCCATACAATTTCCGCAGTGTCCCATGGTGTATTTTCCTCTTGATTCTTTCTGCATCCACACCCCTGAGTCCATGCAGGCTGCCCCAGTTTGACTCTGTATCAACTCTTAGACACATAAAACAGCCCTTTTACTGATTTCAACAAGAAATATAATCCCAGTAGGCATTTAAATTGTTTTTTTACTTTAGACTTGAATAGAAAAATGGGGGTAGGGTGGGACGAGTGATCATGGGGAAAGTCCCATGGAGAAGGCTCCTCCACCCTATCCTTCCTTCCTCTCTTCCTCCTCCTGCCTGCCTGCTCCAGAATAACCTGCAAATTCTTTCTCACATTTTGAGAAAAATAGTTTCTCTCATATTTAGTCCCCTGTCTAGGGGGGATTTATCTTATTTCTACCCCACATATTTTATTAAAAAGTAAATTCTCCTTTTAAAAGAATTGCCAGTGAATAAATATTAATTATGTCATTGTACATAACTAAGGGAATAGCCGGGTGACAGCCCAAGGTTGCATAGTTAATGACAGTGTTAGGAACAGAACCCTACTCACCTGAACTACAGACCAGCGTTTTTTCCCCACTAAATAGTACCACATCTTACTTTGCTATAAATGATTACAATATGCTAAGGGAAGCTCCTTTAATGGCCTGAATTCATCTTTGAGAATAAAAAGAAAGAGTCAAAATTCCTTACATAGCAGGCAGATAATTTTTATCAGCATGATAGAAAAGGACATCCAAGAAGAGGGTCATGGCTGAGTGAATCTGTCAACAAGTGTTTGCCACTGCCTGCTGTGTCTCGTGGAAGGTGGCAGGCACTGGAGAAGGCTCCAAGAAGTCATGCTCCCTGCCTTTAAAGAGCTCACAGTCTAATGATGAGGGAATGATATGTTCCTGAATTGGAACAGAGTGCTTCTCTGAAGATTGAAGGGAAAATCTGTTTTCTGTGGGCATTGCCAACCAAATTGAGAGCACTTCAATTTTAAAATGGGAATGGTGTGTCTGTGGGGGAGCAGGTAAGTAGGACAGGGTAAAATGGAGATGAAAGTAAAAGAAATGCTCGGGAAAGCTATAAAATTTTATAGCAGAGGACATCGACTATGACACTGGAAGAAAATCAGTAGCAGAGGCAGCCTCCTATAATTCTCTGGAAAAAGTAAGTAGAAAGGGTTGACAAAACAAACAAACAACAAGAACAACAACAAACCCCCTATGTATGGCCTCTACCCAATGCAAAAAATACAGGTAATATAAAAATAGAATTTGAGATTTTATACAATGAGGAAAATAAAACCTCATAGGTATAAAGAAACGCAGTAGGATGGGATTCATACCTGAAAAATGGCAGTGAAAAAAGAGGTACAGTACTTTGTTCCAAAGAAACAGAACTAAGGTCTGATGTGCAGCTGGAAAAGGGTTGCTGGTCATAAGGCACCACGTGTTCGTGGGGAAACTGCTTCTGTCCCAGCATTTGTAAAATTTGGGAAGGAAAGGAGGAAGGACAGGAGCAGGGAGAGGAGGAAAGAAAGAAGGTAAGAAGAGACAAAAGAAAGTAAGTGGGAGGAATAAAATAAAAACAAAAGAAAATGATAGAATGAAAGTCAGAGTAGCACTTTATATCACAAAGATAGAATCTTGTATGGGATTTTAATATTCTTGAGAGTGGAAAGAAAGGAATTATTTAGGTAAAGATAAAGGAGAGGAACAGAAGTGATATCATTGTAAAAATGTGCCAGAGGCTAACAAAACAGATAAACAAGCTGGATTATAGATCCCAGGAACAAATAATGAAACTGACACAAAGCCAAGTTCTGGAAGAGAGGGGAAAGTTGGTTTAATGTAAATGTCATCCCTCAGAAGGAAGAGATGGCATAACAGAGATTACTCTTCTGGATCTAATTCTGATCATAAAGATGAAACTGATTTGTGAAATGGAAGTGAGAAAAATCTTGACAGAAAGTAAGCATTCCATTCAGTTCCTTATAGCCAAAGAGATAAAGTAAAGTATGTGTCCAGGGCCATGAAAAGTCTGACTTCAAATATTTAAAAGATATGATTTTCATAGCTTGAGACTCTATGGCAGAAAAGGCTTAAAGAAGGTGAGATTCAGTCAGAATTGCCCAGTGAAGAGAAGTGGTGGAATGGCTAAAGGGACTTCTCCAATGACCTCAGATTTAGAGATATCAGGCAGTGAGTAGGCATAACTAAGAGAGTGGCATTTATATTTCAACACTTTCAAAAACACAAGCCATAAGTCAAAAACTGGAGTTTGATTATAAAAAATTAAAGATTTTTGTTACAAAAAGGGCATTATTAACAAAGTTAACAGGCAGATGGCAGAATGTGAAAATATTTGCTTTGTCTAACACTGACAAGGGTGTAATATCATCCTAGAATATACAAGGAACTCCTGCAAATGAACAGGAAAAAGACAGCAACCCAAGAGGGGGAAAAAAAGTTACCAACGTTTATGAACAAGCAATTTACTGAAGAGAAGATATCACTTTATTCCTCCTAACCAGCAAAAACTAGAAATCTAGAAAATTACAAGTATCGTCACGCATGTGGAAATACAGAATCTTGCAGTGCTTTAAGACTGGTTCCACCACTTTTGGAAAGCAAGGTGGCATTACTTGAACACATTAAATAGATTCACAGCTAGTAGCCTAGCAATTCTTCTCCTAAGTAATATAAGACAAATTCTTTGCAAGTCTAAAAGGGGACTAATGCAAGGATGTTCCTGCAGGATTGTTTGTAGTGGCAAGGAATTGGAGCCAACGGGGGAGTTTGTCACTGGAAGAGTGGACAGGTATAACATGGTAGATTCACACCATGGACTACCAGGCATCAGTGTGAAGTAACAGACTAAATGTTAACATCTGGCAATGTGGATGGAGTGACAAACAGTGCTTAGATTTAAAAAAAAAAAAGATATAGACTGAGACATATATCTCAGTAGCTTTGGAGTATATTTAAAAATACATGCCCACAAAATAACTATGTTTAGAAAACTCAAACAAAAATATGCACATTAAGCACATTAGAAAATTCCCTACTGTAGGGAGAAAAATGGGGTGGAAATGAAAGGTATAAATAAATAAAACAAGAGGGCCTTTACTTGCAGGGACCAATGATGGTGTGCCACAAACTGAGAAGTATGATTAACTCAATCCTTTGAGGAACAAAAAACTTTAAAACAAAACATAGCTAATCACAAATATACGCACCTGGACGATGGAGGGCTGGAATGAGGAAAAACTTGCAAAAAACCTAACAGCAAAACGGGCTCATTATACATTAAACTGAATAGTTAAGAGGAGGTCACTAACTAGTAATAAGTGCCTCAGGGACTTCCTTGGGGGCTCGGGGCTCTGGATATTCCCCCTTCACTCCTATCAGAACACCTTTGCTTTTATTTGGTTAATACATCAGGATGCCGTTGAAAATTTCACGTAGGAAACAGCACTACAGCACCTCCTATGGCCCGATAACTGTGAAGGATTACAAAATGAATCGTAGACCAGTGGGAAAGACAGAAAAGTAAATAAATTGTAAAATAGTAAGGGAGTGCCGTGATAGGAGAAAGCACAAGTTATTATGGAAACTTCAAAGTCCAGTAAACCCAGGAAGGGGTAGGGGACACGGCAGGTTTCCCAGAGTGGGTAACTGGAAAGGAGAAGTAAGGCAGCTCAGAGGACACTGCTGTTGTTCAATGGCGGGAGAGGAGCCAACAGTTACATAATTCGCTAAAAGTGGGTCTATCACTTCGAAAGAGGCTGTGGATCCGTCAAGACAGAGAGCAGTGCAGGTTCAATGTGATTGGCAGAGACCTCCGCTCAAGCCCGCCTCCAGACTTGCTCCGCCCTTATCCCACCCTCCGCCGAAGGGGCGCGCATCTCAACAGATCCACTCGGCTGGGAGGGTATCCCATGCCCCAAGGTCCGCATCTCAGCGGGGCTGCCGCCTTAGTCTCCCAAAAATAGATCGGGTTCCGCCCAGGTGTTCGGATTAGCCGCAATCCTGCTGGAGCGGGGAGGCCAAGAAGGCGCTCATTGGTTGCCACGACAGCGATCGGCGTGCTGAGGAAGGCTGATTGGCTGCAGGCTCTCAGCGCGGCCACACCCATCTCCTCTCCGGGTCCAAGCGGGTCAGGGGCGCCCGCGTCTCACGGGTGGTTCGAACGTGCTGCGTCACTGCGCCGGGCCTGGAAACGAGGCGTTAGCATCGGCTTTTGGTGCAAGGGAGCCGGAGGCCCGGCCACAGCCTGCGGCCGTTAATTCCTGGGCACCCTTTCCGCATTTTCGGCCCTTGGTAACCCCAGAACCTGGTTGTACGCCCTCCGGTGACAAGTGGTTTTGCATCCGGAAATGAAAGGAGACTGGGGAGTGGCGTGCACTTTCAGGGTGGCTTCTAGTTAATGCATTTTCACGGATTTTCGCGGACCCTGGAGGAGCTTTGTGTATCCGGGGACCAGGGCCGAAGCCATGGCAGGGGAGACGCATCCGGGGCGGTGGCTTTTCGTGCGAGCCCCCCTCGCGTCCGTTCCCGCCTGACGCCTGGCCTCCCGGAGCCCAGCGCCTTGAGTGAGAAAGTGCTCATCCTTGAGAGGACATTTCTAGGTCACTCGGCCTGCTTTTCTAGCATTCCCGGCCCCAAGTCCTGCCATCCGTGTTGAACGCACCGTTTCTGCGACAGTAGGCGATGCCTCTTGTCTGGAATTGTACTCGTCCCAGGCATCCAGCCCTCCTCCCCAGTTTTCTGCCTTGCAACTGCTGCCTATTTTTAATGGCTCAGCTAATATCATCTCCTCGTTGTAAAGCCTGCCCCATTCTTCTGGACTTCCTTAGGCTCTGGAACCGGCGAGCGCGCCTGAGTTAGAATTGTGGCTATGCTATTTCAAATGCTGTGTGATTTTGAGCAAGTTACTTAACGTCTATGAGCTTCATTTTTTTCATCTCAAAATGGAGGTAATATCGGTACCTCATAAGGTTTTGTGAGGATTAAATGTAAAGCTCCTAGAACGTAAGTGCTTAGTAAATGTAACCTGCTATTATCATCTGTGCTCCCAAAGTTATTTGTATAGGCCTCTTACACAGTGCTTGCCCTTCTGTTACCATTATTAGTTCTTGTCTGCCTCCTTAAAAGCTGGAACTGTGCCTTGTTTATAATCTCAGTGTCCAGCAGTTCTGGGCAAATGTAAAGAAATTATTCCTCAAAAAACTTTCTCAGAAACACCCTTTCTTCTCCTTTCCCTTTCCTTTACTTTTTTCTCTTCGAGACAGGAATTTTCTAACCTACAGAAGAAGCTGAGATCCCAGGGGGAAAGATAGGCACTTTTTTTGTTCTCTGTGGTGATCAAGGGGGCCTTAACATTCCTCTCAGCTTGACAACTTTAGACAAGTTTCTTCTTAACTGTAGACCCTTGACTTCCCTTTTCTTAGAATATGTACTTTAGAAAACTTGTAGTTGCAAATTCTTTCTTTGCCCCTTTGAAATGTATATGAGTCTCCTTAAAAGCTTATTGCCAGTTTTATGACCCAGGCAATGTCTTTCTCAAGGACCTGGGAGCCATCCCTTTGAAATGTAATCATCAATGAAGATAGCGCCCCTATCTCTCAGTGTCTCTGGGATGGTAGGAGCCTAATGTTCCAAATTGGAAAACTACTGCTTGTCTTGACCATATGAAAAGTTTCCTTTCCCTTTCGCTTTGCAATTAACAAACAGGGGTGTCATGTGATTCACACCTACTGAAGCTCTTAAAAACTCCCCAGCCCCTTGTTTCAGCGGAATTCAGTTTACTCTCCTATTGCAATAGTTTTAAAGTCTTTTTTGTCTAACTTTGATGCAGTTTTTCTTTGGCAATAGAAATCTTTAGGTTCTGCATTTATTGTTTCTTCCTGATTACAGTGGTGTATCATTTCTTCCTCCTCGCTAAGAAGAGCTTCTCACATTCTCTGATTTCTAGAGAAATTAATTTGGACTCAAAAGATAAGAGTTTTGTGAAGGAAGTGACTGTTTTAAGTCATTAATGCACAGGGTAGTATGCGATTTGCAGGGTGTGGAAAGGGTAGTATGTCTACTTGAGAGCGTCTCAAATGAGGTCCATTCATATTATGAAAGTGCACTGGAAAATAAAGAACGGGCCTACCCCCTTCCTTATTTATCAATATTATGAAAGGGGCATGAGAAAAGTGCAATTTTCAAGGAAAGAACTGCTCAGCATAGTGCCCTCTCAAAGAAAGCTAGGTTTGGTTAAGGAGAGAAATGAGAGGAAGGCAGAGGACAAGGTTGTAAATATAAAGACCTCTGCAATGGTGGAGGTAGTGTGGAGAGCTGTTCCTTAAAGTACAGGGAATGAAATGGATTCATTTAAGATGAGGAGGTAAGGCGGAATAGGATTGAGTTGGAATGAAATGAACGATGTAAGAGAAAAAGGAAGGCAGTGGGGTAGGGGTGGGGGAGTTAATTTTGGGTGTGGTGACAGGGAAGGAAACTGGTAGCCTGAGCAGCTTGGTAGAGGCACTTACTACTTGCATGGGAAGGGAAATATCAGGCAGACAGTCCTGTTACTACAGGAAACTAGAGGATTTTAGGAAAAGGGGTTTGACACACTGGCTTCTGCCCTGCCCTCAACAACACAAAGCACAAATAAATTGAGTGCAGTGTTGGCATTTAGTGCCACCACATATGCTCCCTTATTGGTTTGTGGGGGCTAAGAAGACGGAGTTCAGGCTGCTGATCTTCTCTTCTCTAACTGACTTTTCCTAATGTCAACACTGCTCCCTAATTCCCTTCTTCTTACTTCTTCACTTACTTTTTCTCATAGGAGTGGGGTGGATGAGGGCAGATCCAAGAAATGAGAATGGAATGTGAGAAAGAAAAACACTAAAACAATAAGTTGAAAGAGAAAAAGTTTAATCCTAGATGTATATGCAAAGCTCAGACTGGGGAATAGCATGAAAGACTATTACACAAATAGAATTAAATGCACTTATTTATTAAATCCTGTTGTGACAACTTAGAGGAAAAAAAAAAAAACTAAGGAAAGTCTCAAATTCTCCTGAGGAAAGTCCAAGAGAACACAATCTGGAAGTGAAGTCAGAGAGATGAGCACTGGACATCAGGAGGAACTTCCAGGTCTGAATCTAGTGCCAAGGAAGCCATGAATGCTCTTTCCTAGAGCCTTTTAGCGTTGGAGAGTTATGCACCTGTCAGGGCGGGGAAGGGGTAACTCAGGCCGCCCCAGGGGAGGGAGCCTCCCCTTCAGGGGCCTTCCTGCTAGACAGGCTCCACCTGGTCAGGCTGCTTCTCCCAAGGGCCCTCGCCATGGCCCCCTTCATTTCTTTGTTGCGGAAACTGTAGATGATGGGGTTGCACATGGGGATGATGATGGTGTAGAGGAGGAAGAAAGGCTTGTCTTTGTCAGGCCCATGTGTGCTGCGGGGATTCATGTAAGAGAACATAGCTGAGGTGTACAAAAAGATGATCACAGTCAAGTGGGAGGCACAAGTAGAGAAGGTCTTCCCCCGACCTGAGGAGGAAGCTCTGCCGAGGATAGAGGTCAGGATGCGAGCGTAGGAGGTGACAATGAGCACCATGGGGCTGAGCAGCACCACAATGGCATCAGCAAAGATCATCCTCACGCTAAACTGAGGGTCCGCACAAGAGAGGGCGATCACTATGGGGGCCTCACAGAAGAAGTTTTCTATGTGATTGTCCCTACAGAAAGTATTCCAACATGATATATATTCAAGAAAGATGCCATTGATGAGCCCAAAGAACCAGGCAGTACCCACGAGCCTGACACAGACCTGCTGGCCCATGATCTGAGCATAGCTAAGTGGGTGACAGATAGCAACATAACGGTCATAGGCCATAAAAGCCAAGAGGATGCACTCAGCCACACCCACACAGAAGACCAAGTACATCTGGGCCATGCAAGAGACAAAGGAGACAGTGTGGTTCTTGACCACCAGGTGGATCAACATCTGCGGGATGGTGGTGGTGATGAAGCAGACATCCAGGAGAGACAGGTGGCCAAGGAAGAAGTACATGGGGCTGCTGAGCCTGGGGTCCAGGTGATGAAGATGATGAGGCCATTCATGGCCATGGCAAGGCAGTAGAGGACCAGGAAGAGGGCAAAGAGCAATGCCCGAGTGGAAGGGGAGCTGTGCTCAAAACCCACGAGGATAAACTCTGTCACTGTGCTGCTGCTGTTCCTTAGGCTCGCCATCTGGGACCTGCTTGAAGAGGGAGGACAGGAGAAGCACAATGGAGATAGCTGTAGGATAATATAAGGTCCTCACTTGGGCCCAGAAACCCAAGTATTAATAGTTGGGTCCAGGACCCATGCCAAATGAAGAAACATTTAAGGAATTGAGGAATGGGGTGTTCGAAGGGAGGGAATAGTGGCTATTAGCTTATAGAAGATCATATTTAGGAAGCACTTGAGAGATATTTGAAGGTGTATTTTCCTAGAAGAAAAAAATGCTCAGTCTCTGTGTACCTAATTTAAAATGATGAATGGGTTGAAGTGTCAGGGAAAATAAAAAACATTCCAATCCTCTGGATGGTCCTTCAGGTGACAGTGATTTGCACGTTTCTGGGGACAGTCAGGCCTAGCTCTCCCCAGTCATCTACCTCTTCCCAGACTCACTCTCCCAGTAGTTGCTGCTGCTACATCACGCACCCGTGCTGTGTATGCTGGGTATGGGGCCTGGGTGAGAGGTATTACATGCTTTCCCAGCAGGAGACAGTTTCCCTCTTGTGATCAGAATTTAGATTTACACACCACTGGGTGGAGAGGCCCCAACCATCCCTGTGAGAAAAGGGAAGCTATAAGCAGCTTCCCACCTTTCTGGAATGGACCTTCAGAGAACTTTAATCTGCCCTTTGCCTCTTGTTCTTTTTCCATCTTCAAAGAATGAGCATTCACAATTATCATCCATTTACCTCACTACTGTAACTTTTAGGAAGTCGTTATGTTCGTATTAAATCTCTCTTATACTTTTTATCTTGTTTTGGAGTTGGGACATATCAGATCCCTTCCACTTTCACAAGCTTATAGATGATTAGTTGACTTACAGTTCTGCCAACCACTCCTCTATTTTCTCCTCCCCTATTCTATTTTATATAAACTGTCACTCTACTCTCTCTGTTAGTCTTTTTTTCCTTTTTCTACCTACTTCCAATCCTTACACTTTTCTTCTCCCTCTCCCTTTCCCATCTTTGGTGATGGTTGCCTGCCATTCATCTAACTCTGGTTGAACTCCACTCTCTTTTCCATGTCTCTCACTCTCTCATATTCTCTATCTTCAGTATATTTATTTATTTTTGAGACAGGGTCTCACTCTGTTGCCCAGGCTAGAGTGCAGTGGCATCATCATAATTCACTGCAACTTCAAACTCTTGGGTTCAAGTGATCCTCCTGTCTCAGCCTCCTGAGTGGCTGGGACTATAGGTGTGTGGCATCATGCCTGTCTAATCTTTTTGCAGAGATGGAGTCTTGCTATGTTGCCCAGGCAGTACTCAAATTCCTAGCCTCAAGTGATCCTCCTTCCTTGGCCTCCCAGAGTACTGGGATTATAGGCATGCGCCACCAAGCCTGGCCTCTATTTGCCTTTTAGAAGGTACCTGCCCTATCACTGCCACTCCTTGCATCTCTAGATTCCCTCCAGGTGTGATTTCATGGTGCGTTAAGGCAGTGTCTGGGCAGTAGGCCATTCCTATCATCTTTACTTTGGGATACTTTTCTTGTACCTAGGACTTCTCTTGGGGACCCAGAAAGGGAAGGGAAGGTCAGAGAGCATTGTTTAAGATGTGGCTTGGAAGCCTGTGCTCAGTGGACATATTGAGACTTAAGGTCAGAGTCTGGGCAAAATATGCCAGTGAACTACACTGCAGAGAAGCCTGGGACTTGTCCAAGAAGAAATTGAGGTTTGACCTGAGGAATCACTAGGACCTACTGGAGGATAAATGCTTACCTATGATTCCTGTGCCAGAAAGGATTCTGTGATACCCAGCATCCAGTGCCTTGTTAGCTACCATTAGGAGTTAACCAGTCAAACATTTGTCTAAAAAAATGGGACAATATCATGGAAATCACATCCTACCTCATTCTGTTGCTTGGCTGATAATGATGTTTATCACTGAATCACTGTGGCAAGTAACAGAAATGATCCCATGGTGTTTGAAGAGAAGTTGGTCTAGGGAGGATGGTCTGACCTGGTGGGCCACTCTGGAAGAGAAGGTATGTCTGATGACCTTGTTAGTTCTTTGACCAATCTACACTATTAGAGATCAATGTCTACTTAAATAATATTATGAAGTTACATGTGTATACATTTTATAGTATAGGTGTGAAACCTTACATACCCTATATACCATTTGTTAATAATCTTATTCTGCCCCCTCTTTTTCATATTGTATGTTTGGACCTTTTCAGACTTTTAAAATTTTGTCTCAGTGCTAACAAATTAAATTCTAACACTTAGACTTGAAAATTACATGCCTTCCTGTTAGTTGAAGAAATCCCAGCAAGAAAATAAGAAGAAAACATTAATTCCCTTATTCCTTTGGCCACAGATAAGTGCGTACTATTCTGTAACATAAAACTTGTCCTTGCAAATATTACTTCTGACAAAGAATCTTCCAAGAATGGACTTCAGAAATTGTTGCTATGTCTTCTAAAACTAACCTTGAACCTCTAAAATGTAATTTTTATTAGTTGTCTTAATGGCCATTGTAATATTTAAATTGATACTTATGTTCTCTGAAAGGTATACAGTATATACTTGTCAGATTTCTCTGTTAAACTAGAAGAGGATCATAGTATTTTTTTCTGACAAGTGTGTAGAGATAAAATAAAAAAACAGCCATTACTCCTTGGGTTTCCTATTGAAAGAGTTGAAGGTCTATAATCTTATTTAAATTAACAGTAGTTTACAAAGTACCTCATATATTTCATGACATTTGAATCTTCATTTTATTATTGTATCTTAATGGTGTAGTGTAATCTCACTGAAGAACTTTTGGTAAATTATGTAGGACAATGTACCTGAACACAATTTGGCAAGGAGAAAAGAATAGGGAATGAATTTTCAGCTGTGGGTCTAGAGTGGTGTCATAATTGATTTAATTAACTCCCCTCAAAATCCCAAACAATTTTTACTAGTAATATTATCACATATATGGAAATAAAATTGTAAATGAATATTATAGAGTTTTGCTTATAATTAAATTCAAAGTCGTAATAATGCCTGGCAGATCCTGGATGGAAAGAATTCTAGTGATCCACATATTTTGCATTCTCAAATCACAGTGCAGGTGAGTTAAGGGAGAGGAGTCTGCGTTCCATCACCACAGGAGCACAATGAACAAAGGGTGCTATTGTAGATGAGACTGGTGGGAAAATGTCTCATTACAATGGAAGGCTCTGATTCTTGTTATATTTACCTAAGAAGAGGAGGACACTATTGGATACATTCAACAGTTAGCTGCAATGTTTCCATTGTTCTCCTAGCATGCTATCACCACAGGAGATAAAATATAATACAACGTTTTATTGTTCATTAATTCCATACAATCTGTTTGTTTTAGGAGTAAGGTTAGTTCACTTAAGCTGTAAATGAACTCGCCAGCCTTAAATCATGTAGATTCTTCTCTTAGAAAGTTTGAGCCTCCATGAGTCTTGACTATCTTCTTGCTGGTATGCTTTAAATAAATGTGCCTCTTGAAATTTCAAATCCTATATCCTACTTGAAACTTAGTTTATTTCATGCATACTTAAATCTCTTACTTTTTGGATTAAATACATCATTTCGTGATGAAGAAAAGCATCACTTTTATGGGTGAAAAACCTTTATGGTAGGCCGGGCGTGGTGGCTCAAACCTGTAATCTTAGCACTCTGGGAGGCCAAGGCAGGAGGATTGCTTGAGCTCAGGAGTTCCAGACCAGCCTGAGCAAGAGCGAGACTCCATCTCAACTAAAAGTAGAAAAATTAGGCAGGCATCGTGATGTGCACCTGTAGTCCCAGCTACTCAGGAGGCTGAGACAGGAGGATAGCTTGAGCCCAGGAGTTTGAGGTTGCAGTGAGCTATGATGACATACTGTATTTTAGCCAGGGCGACAGAGTAAGACTCTGTCTCAAAAAACAAACAAACAAGCAAAAACCCCCACTTTATGGTAGATATATTTAACCTGGTGTTGATGGACCCCCAGGAAATCAATAGATGTGTTTCAGAGTATCTATGCATCTCTGAAATGTTGTAGGAAAAGTTGTGTTCATTTCAGCATTTTTCTTGGAGAGTACACAATTTATCAAATTCTCAAAGGCAGCTGGAACCCACAAAGGGTAAAAAATTTCTGATTTAGAGATTTGAAGTCACTAAGTTCCCATGGACTTCTCTTCTTTAAATTGAAAATTAATAATGCTAAAAAGTATCTAGAAGCTTCCTGGTTGCTTCCCCCCAGGCTTATGCTCTAATCTTGACATCACAATTAAAAGGACAATAAACTGACCTGATAACATGGAAAACTGAGTAGGGATGGGGTGGAGTAATTAAATAGTATATGTCTGATTTAAGTTTGGAAAATGACATTGGTTCTAAATCACCATGGAGGCAGTACTTCTGGCCATGAGTAACCAGATCTTACCTAAAGAGAATAATATTTTGTATTGAGAGTGGGAAGGCTAGGGGGAGGTGGCAGAAGTAAAAAAACAAAACAAAAACTAAACCCACAACACTAAAAAGGGAGCTTTAAGGCATTTAAGGAAGTTCATCCTGGAAAATGCCTCTATGGTGACCAGCAGTTTTCCATTTCCTTCAGGGTCAGCAGAAATGACAGATGGAGGAAATTTCTGTCTCATAAGAGATTTTTAAACATTAAAATGATAGGCTAAGAAGTATAATTTCCTACTCTGTAGATGTTTGAGAACATTTCAATGAAAGTTCCAGTATGTCAGGTTCAGTTTAGATTTGAGCCAGTGCAAAGACAAAGGACAGCAGCCTGAACAGTTACCAGTGCCTCCAGGAGAGCTCCTCTCTTGAATCTTTTTCCTTAGTTCATGGTATTAAGAAATTCTTATTCGCCCCAGTCAGAAACCAAGAAATCACCTTCCACTCCCTTCTTTCTAACCTCCATGTTAAGTTCCCATTAAATGTTGGTAAATTTTATATATGTATGTATGTATTGATTGATTGACAGGGTCTTGCTCTGTTGCCCAGGCTAGAGTGCAGCAGCTGCAACCTCAGACTCCTGGACTCAAGCAATTCTCCACCTCAGCCTCCAAAGTAGCTGGGACTACAGGCAGGCACCACTAGGACACCTGGCTAATTTTTCTATTTTTTTGTAGAGACAGGGTCAGGTCTTGCTCTTGCTAAGGCTAGTCTCGAATTCCTGACCTCAAGCAATCCTCTGGTCTCAGCCTTCCAAAGCGCTGGGACTACAGGTATGAGACATTGTGCCCGAATGCTGGTAAATATTACCTGCTGCTCTCCAACAGGTACCCTATACTCCAACTACTACCTACCTTTCCTAAACATTCCACAGTTTCCTAAACCTCCAAGTCTCTCCGTATGCTATTCCCTCTATCTGGAATTCACTTTCCACCCATTCTCTCCATTTGAAAAACCCCTGCTTCACAAGACAAACCTCAACTCTTGCCTCCACAGTGAAGCCTTTAGTAACTGTTACTCATATGAAATTGCACTTATTCCTGCTTCTACTAGAGAAAACACCCAACACATGCTATAATGCCTTCCCCTCTAGATTATGAGCTCCTTAAATATAGAGATTTTATATCCTCATCTCCTGCCACACTGCTCAGCACATAGCAGTTTTCCAATATATATTTGTTGAAAGAATAGTGGAATAAATGGCCATCCAAAGTCCAATTTTCCATTTATTTACTGTTGCTAGTTACATCAACTTTAGACATAAACTCCTATAAACCTATTTGTTTCATCTGTAAAATGAAGAAATACATATTTGTCTGATAGGTTTGTTGGGAAGATTAAGAGGAAATTTATTCATTCAATCAAAAATATATGTGTGTGTGTATATAAATGACATAGAACAGTATCTGCAACAGGGAAGATGCTCAATAAAATTTAATTTACTATTCTTTTTTCTAGGCCATTGGATAAATAAAAATATTAATTAGACATTTATGTTTTTAAATGTCAGTAATCCTCAAAATACCTGAAACTTTTTAAAAACAGAGTCCACCAATTAAAAATGTATTCCCTAAGAATTGTTAATTACTATAGATTCTGCCAGATGCAGTGGTGCATACCTGTAGTCCCAGCTATTCTAGAAGCTGAGGTCAGAGGATCAGAGGAGCCCAGATATTCAAGACCTGCCTGGGCAACATAGTGAGACCTCATCTCTAAAAAAAAAAGTGAAAAATAAATAAATAAAAGTAAAAAAAAAGTACTATAGATTCTGTGTCCCTGCAGAGTACACAGTACAGCCAAGGAAAGGGATATTTGACAAACAAAATACTTGTAGCTCTTACTTGGGCGGTGCAAAGGCAATATATGTAAGCTCCACGTTTGTACTCCCATAATATTCTGAAATAAAA
>NW_012137191.1:334338-337860 GCF_000956105.1 Propithecus coquereli | reverse complement strand
TTCTTAGTTGTTTGATTTTATTATTTTAGAGTCAGGGTCTTGCTCTGTCACCCAGGATGGAGTACAGTGGTGTGATCATAGCTCACTGCAACCTCAAACTCCTGGGCTTGAGCTATCTTCCCACCTCAGCCTCTTGAGTCTCTAGGATTACAGGTGCATGCCACTGTGCCTGGCTAATGTTTAAACATTTTTTATAGAGACAGGGGTTTCGGGGTGTCACTATATTGCTCAGGCTGGTCTTGAACTCCGGGCATGAAGAAATCCTCCTGCCTAGGCCTTCCAAAATGCTAGTATTACAAGCAGGAGCCACCATGCCCAGTTAGTTGAATTATTAACTGATACATGATTTATTATGGTATAAAGGATAGATTCAGTGATGAAAAGCAGTTTCCCCTCAGTCTTTACTAAGGAAGACTCCTGTCTCCAAATTTGACGAGTGGACAGATTAGAGATGCCAAATTCCATAATGGCCAATACTTAATAATTTTGAAATCAAATATGTAAAATAAAAAGATGTAAATTCATTGGGGCTTACTTGAGAATCAAATGAAGATTTCTTTTGCTATTCAAGGCTGAGAACTAAGAATCAGCACTTAGGATTTACAAGCCTTGTTATTTCCTCTTCCTGCTCTGAAAATTCTCCTGGTCAAGTAAGGTTAAATCAATAGGCAGCCTGCAGGAAGAAGTCAAAGGCATTCACCCTCCTGATTCTAGCCTCCTGATTTTGCCCTCCTGATTCAAAGCATACAGTTTGCCCCAAAATGGCAAATCAATTTCTCTAGGTTAATTAAGAATAAGAGAATACATACATTTTTACTAAATGGGAAAACTAATGGCATTTAGAAATCAAATTAATAAAAGCAAAAGAAGGGCCTTTAATCATTCGAAAATTCAGACATGCCAAGTCCTAGAAATCAAAGAGGAATGAGCCCTGAAAGTAGCCCTACTAAAATATACAGGCAACCAGGATCTTACAGAGGTTCTTATTCATGAGACTGGAGTTATCCACAACCAGAGATAAGGGGAAAGAGAGTGCACGAGTTGCAGTGGTTTTCGTAAGACTCTGTGGCCTATTTGTGCAGGGAGAGAACCAAGTAACTGCATCTGGTTAGGTGGGTGTCTCACATTAAGAATGTCAGAAAGAGAGGAAACCATAATGAGACCCTTCATCAGGAGCAAAAAGGAGAGAAATCAGAAAAGCACAGTCTGTGGAAAGACCCTAAAAGACTAGAGCCCTTGTCCACCAGGACTCCCTGACCCTGCAGCCTATTGCACCACGCCCACCATTAGAAAGGCAAGGCCAGGCCCTTACCCCATCTTTCAATAGCCAGGAAAGAATAGTTATTTCCCAGTCTTACTTTACATATTACTCAGAGGCCCTAGAATATAGCATTTTTAAAAATTTAAATATTTGAGAAATAATTTTGGAACTCCACAATTTTCACCAATATATCTACATGAACTTCGAGGAATTTAGGAATCAAATTGAGAGATAATAGATATGTAAGTGACTTTTAAGGAAGGACAACTAATCCTTAGTGTGAGTTCCTGGAGGCTCTGCCAGTGACTCTGTCACAATTTAGCAACCCATTCCAATGTCGCACAAACTCACTTCAGAAGTGTTTCTATAGGCTGATTCATTTCACTTCTTTTCTATTTTAAGTTCATCCCATTTCCCTTTTCTTCAGCAAGATGGACAGTGAGTAGTCTCTTTGCTTTTCACAATGCCTTGCCAATAATTGACTTGCAACAGAGATTTGTCAAATTGAGTTAAATTGTAGTAATGTTCTAAATTCACTCATTGCTTCCCTCTCAGTTTTTTCTGCCTTCACTTTGCTTCGTCTGTCTTTTTGCTACTGGATCCACTTTAATTTCTTCACATTCTTCCAAAACTGATGATCTCTGAACTACCTGCAGCCCCTCAAAGATGCCTGGGCAGTGCCAAGTGTTATAAATGTGCCCAGACTTGGCATGAGCCAGAGCCCTGTGATGTACAAAAGGTAAGTGTAGGGCACAAACTCTCCTGGAAGGTCCTCCTTGATGATCTGCACTAATGGGACACACCATAAATAATGGAAATACCCAAATAACCTCAATCTCATGTATAGGTAAGGTCCTAACTCCGCATTGTGACTCCTTCCATCTCATAAAACTTAATCTCCTTCCATGATCCCTATCCCTTCTCCAGCTGAGCCCTAATGTGAATCTACTATTCCACTAGAGAAGCTGTAATAAAACCAGAATCTTCTTGCTGCTCCTCTCCCTTCTCAGGCACCTTTGATATGGAGATTTAAATAAAGAGTAAAACAACCAGAAAACTGAAGGAAAAAGAGAGAAAATGATATGCAGAGGTATCCATAGTAAAGCTCCTCTGAATATTAAAATATGGGGAAAAAATTGGAGAGAAGAACTTAGTAATCAAGGTGAACTATTAAACATCAGTGGACAGGATAATAACTTCTGCTGTTCTGTGGCATCGATTCATCTGAGCTACTTTGCTATTTTAAAATACATGAAAATGTTGGAATGACTCCAAATAGCTTAGAGAAGAAAGGAAAGAGAAAGAGTGAGAGATGAGAGAGAGAGAGAGAGAGAAAGAAAGGAAGGAAGGAAGAAAGAATCCATACCAGAGAGAATTTGTACTATCCTCTGTATCAAAAGGACATAAAAGAGAAAAAGCTGAAACACAGTGAGTCCTGGATAATTTTTTTTTTTTTTTAATTTTAAAGACATTTATTCTGAGCCAAATTTGAGGACCACGACCCGGAGCCACGCTCAAGAAGCCTTGAGCAAGTGGACTCGCTGTGGCTGGGTTACAGTTTGGTTTTATACATTTCAGGGAGACAGGGGTTACAGGTAAAGTCATAAATCAATACATGGGAGGCATGCATTGGTTTGGCCCGAAAAGGTGGGCCATCTCAATGGGGGACTTCCAGGTTATAGGTGGATTTAAAGATTCTTTGACTTGTAATTGGTTAAAGATATAAGTCTTTGCCTAAAGACTTGGAATGTTTTAAGATAAGGAGCTGTTAATCACGGACAAGCCACCTGACATAGATTTGTTGCGTAAATTGAGGACCTGCAGGTTTGTCTTGCATACCCATAGGCCTGTTAATGGGTTACAAAGGATGTCTCCAAGAAGGGAAAGGGGCATTATGAGGCATGTATGATCTCCCTCCTCGTGGCAGGCAATTTAGTTTTAGGATATTCCCTTGGCCAAGAAGGGTTCCATTCAGTCAGCTGGTGCGGGGGTGAGCCTTAATATTTTATTTTAGTTCACAGGTTACATATATTGCTTTTGCCCCACCCGAGTCAGGGGTTAAAGCATGTCCATCCCCCAGATGGTGCGCACCATACCTATTAGGTGTGAATATACCCATCCCCTCCTCCCTCCGCCCTCCTCTCACCTGCCTGACACCCAGTGAATATTACTACTATATGTGCATGTTAAGTGTTGATCAGTTAATACCAATTTGATGGTGAGCACATGTGGTGCTTGTTTTTCCATTCTTGGGATACTTC
>NW_012137191.1:311629-332713 GCF_000956105.1 Propithecus coquereli | reverse complement strand
ATGCGCACTACCCGAAGGATGGACATATTTGAAACACGGACTTCGGTGGGGGGGGAACCAAGGGCAACACACCTAACCTAATCATCTGTACCACGGGAAGGGCGGCGGGAGGAGGGGGGAGGAGGGAGGAGGGGACGGGTATTTGAGTCCTGGATAATTTAAAATAGATAATTTTAAGAGGTGAACAGTTATATGTTTATGAGATTCAAAAAACTCAAAACAACTCAATAGAAAGAAAACAAATAACCCAATTTAAAAAATAGGAAAAGGACTTGAACAGACATTTCTTAAAAAAAGATAGACAAAGGGCCAACAGGTATATGAAAAATTGCTCAACATCACTAATAATCAAGAAAATGCTAATTAAACCACAATGAAATATCACCTCACATATGTTAGATTGACTATTATCAAAAAGACAAAAGATAACCATGTGAGGAAGTAGAGAAAAGGGAACACTTGCCCACGGTTGGTGGGAATGTAAATTGGTGTAGCCATTATGTTAAACATTATGAACATTCCTCAAAAAATTAAAAATAGAACTACAATATGATCTAGCAATCCCACTACTGGGTATATATGCAAAGGAAATGAAATCAGTTTGTCAAAGAGACATCTGCACTCCTATAATCATTGCAGCATTATTCATGGTAGCCAATACATGGAATCAACCTAAGTGTCCATCGATGGATGAATGGGTATAGAAAATGTGGTACATATACACAATGGAATACTAATCAGCCTTAAAAAAGGAAATTGTGTCGTTTGTTACAACATGGATGAACCTGGGGGACATGTTAAATGAAATAAGCCAGGCATAGAAAGACAAGTATGACATGATCTCACTTATATGTGGAAACTTAAAAAGTCAGCCTCAGAAACAGAGAATAGAATGGTGGTTACCAGGGTTTGGGGGTGGGGGTGGGTGAGATTGAGGAGATGTTGGTCAAAGGATCTCTTCTCTCTAAACAAAAAAGAAAGAAAAATGTGAAAGCCAAAGAATTAAAAAGACTGAAATAGAGGAAGACAAGAAGAGTGTGAAAATATAAGATAGGTTCATGTAGAGTAGTACATCGAGAGACACAGACACCAAGAATACCAAACTAAAAACAGAAAAAAAAAAAATGAGGACAAGAAAAGCCAAACAGGGAAAAGAGACTGACAGGCTGACCAGGCATGCTGGGCATGCCTGCCTATATGTGGAATTGGAACTAAGGAGCTGGGTGCTTCCGCAAGCCCCAGGAACAAGAGATTGAGCTTCTGAGTTGTCTGCCCTTCCCCACCCATTAGACACAGGCCTCTGCAAACCAGGCTGGCCCTCTCAGTCACATCCGAGCCATCTGCCCCTCAGCCAGTGCCAGCAGCACAGGCAGGCAGACTGAGATTCTGATGGAAAGATGCAGGGGAGACACAGAGGAAGAAGTGACTAACCAGTGACAGCTGGGACAACAGAGAGTCTAATGAGGGAGAAACAGAGCAAGGGGAAGGTTAATGGAGTCAAGATTTGTGACATCTCTCCCATGGCCACTGTGTGCAGAATCCTGGTGTGATCTGCACATGGATAGTTGCAGAGGGAGCCAGAAGGGTTCATCTCTGGGGATGTCCACAGAGGCCAGGTCAACAGAAGTGAGCATGTTCACTGACCTTGTCCATGGGCTTTGGCACACACTGGCGAGGACATTGGCTGTGCTGACCTCAGGCTCAGGGGAGGAATCCATAGGTGCAGACTGAGGGTGCAGTGGTTTTGCTGCAAACCAGCTGCTCATTTATAGGGCTGGGAGTCTAGGCTCTTTCTCCCTCTGCCCTCCTTCCCCATCCCCCTGACTTGGGTGCGCACATGCGCTCTCTCTCTCTCTCTCTCTCTCTCTCACACACACACACACACACACATATACACACACACAAACACACACACTCAGGCAGGCAAGAGCTTCTAACTGTTTACTGTTGGGAATCAACTGTAATAAGACCAACTATCTATTCTTGAAACCTGACCATTCCGACTGTATCCGTGGGGATAGTTTTGTACCAGTCCATTCCAAGGCTCCCTTGTGAGGCCCTGTTCATGGCAAGTGGCCTGGAAGGTCTAGAACAGTCATAGGCTTTCCCAGGAAATTTCTGTTCCCATTACCAGACTGGATGGATAAAGGGGACCGGCAAATATCATGATCCTAGTGCCCTCAGCTTCAAATCTGAGAACACTTCAACTCTTGTCCATCCATTTCCAGATTTTATTTTGAATTCATTTTCCAGGGTTTCTGCTGACTTAGTTACCACTTCTTGTGACCCCAATTAAGTATTTTTTCATATCATTATACCATGTTCAAACACAACAATAAATACTGGCTGAGCACCTGCTCTGTGCCAAGCACCATATCAAGCGCTGCTGATCAAGTAGAAATGACAGACAAAAAGATCTGTCGGATGGAACATATATACTTGACAAGTTGCTCCTCTCCTAACCCCCATCTTTCCTACCCGTTCATTATCGCATTCTCTTTTTCAAACCTGGAATACCCTTCTTTCCCCTAATCCACCCACTGTTCTTCCAAAATCCTGCCCAGGGCTGAATTATCTGCTATTTAAATTCCGCATAACCCATAGAACTTCGGTAATTCTCTCCCTTTCTCTATTCTCTGTAGCCCTTCCTTCTACTTTTGGAATACTCGGACTGCTATAAAATGGAAGTTTATCATGCTTTTATCTTGACTCATTTTATGGGTGGTGGGATGGCTTCCCCCCCACCCCACCATCTCCATGTCTGAGTTTGAACAAATCTGATATAATTGGGACATTTTGGTAACATCACTCAGTTTGTATACATAATAAGGCACGAAAGCTAAGCCTCAGGAAATTGACTTTTGCAGTACAAGATGTCTGATGATCCTTCATCTTTCCACTCAAAAGCTCTTAAAAAGAACAAACTCTTTAAGCACTTTAAAAGCATCTATTTCTATACCATTAATTGATATGCTAAGTAGGAAGCTTATTGGACTGCTCACTTCCCTATAACCTCTGGTCTACAGCATTTTATTGACAGAATTTTAATCCAAACATGATGTACAATTCAAATTGTTCCAAATGATATTCTCTTCCTAGAAAGTATTGTATGAAGTAAATTAGTGAGTGTATTTTTATCTGACATTGTAATGTCGAAAAATATCACTTCATACAGTATATTTATTTAATGTGATTTTAGGTGAAAAAATAATTATACCAAAAAAAGAGTTGTACTAAAAGTGGTATATAACTCCAGGAGCCATTAGAGTGAAGAGTTGTTAACTTTATAGATATGGTGTGATATAAGTCTAAATATATTTCCGTTTATTATGCTTTCTCTAGTGACATTCAGTAATTTTGTATGCTTTTTTTTCCTTATGAAGAATTGCCATTTTTCATTAGAATTATGCCTATGTGCTTTTTCATACAGTTTAAAATGATAGGCCAGGTGTAGTAGTTCACACCTGTAATCCCAGCACTTTGGGAGGCCGAGGTGGGAGGATCTCTTGAGGTCAACAGTTTGAGATCAGGCCTGGGCAACAAAGTGAGCTCTCATCTCTACAAAAAATAAAAAATTAGCTAGGCATGGTGGCACGTGCCTGTAGTTTCAGCTACTCGGGAGGCTGAGGCAGGAGAATTGCCTGAGTCCAGGAGTTCGAGAACAGCCTGGGCAACATAGCAAGGCCCTGTCTCAAAAAATAATTAGAGAAACCACCAACATAACATTTAAGACTTCTCCATTATTTCTTTGATTCTTCTGCTTTCCAAGAAGGAATGAAAACTTGAGGGCAAGGGAATAGAACTGAGAGATGTAAATTATTCTTTTTCCTTTTCTTAGTTTTAAGGAAGCAACTAGATGTTTGCTTCACACCATAATCCTAATGATATTTGTATAGAAATTTGAATATATAAAAAGCCCACTGAAAAACTAGAAGAAAATAGAATTAAGTAATGATTTAATTTTTTTTTTAATTTCAGGGTATTATGAGGGTACAAACATTTTGGTTACATTTTTTGTCTTTGCCTCACCCAAGTGAGGGTTAGAGGCATACCCTTCCCCTCTATAATGCTCACTGTGTCCTTTAGTTGTGAGTTTATCCCTCCCCCCAATCCCCCTAATCCCTGGAGAATATTACTGCCATGTGAGCACCATAGTGTTAATCAGTTAGTATCAATTTGATGGCAAGTACAAGTGGAGCCCATTCTTCCAACCTTGTGATACCTCACTTTGGATAATGGGCTCAAATTCAATCCAGGAAAATATAAGAGGTGCTAGATCACTGTCGTTTCTTATAATTGAGTAATATTTCATTGTATACATATACCAAATTTTAATAATCTACTCATGAATTAATGGGCACTTGGGTTGTTTCCACATCCTTGCAATAGTGAATTGTGCTGCCAAAAACATTTGGGTGCACACATGTACTCACCATCAAATTGGTATTAACTGATCAACACATAAGTGTACATATAAGAATAACATCTATTGGATGTTGGGGAGGGGGAAGGGGAGGGGGGGTGGAAGGGGGAGGAAGGGACGGGTATATGCTTACACAAAGAGTGCAATGCGCACCATCCGAGAGATGGACACACGTGAAACTCGGACTCAGGGGGAGGGGGGGCAAGGGCAACATACGTAACCTAAACATCTGTACCCCCATAATATGCTGAAATAAAAAAATAAAAATAAATAAAAAAAACATTTGGGTGTAGATGTCTCTATTATAGAATATCTTTTGCTCTTTTGGGTAGATGCCTAATAGTGCTATTGCTGGATGGAATGGTATTTCTATTTTTAGCTCTTTGAGGTATCTCCAAATTCTTTTCCACAAAGGTTGCACTAATTTGCAGTCCCACCAGCAGTGTAAGAGTGTTCCTGTCTCTCCACATCCTCATCAGCATTTGTTGTTTTGGGATTTTTTTGATAGAGGCCAATCTCACTGGGGTTAGGTGATATCTCACTGTGATTTTGATTTGCATTCCTCTAATGATTGGAGATGTTGAGCATTTTTTATATGTTTACTGGCCATTATTCTGTCTTCTTTTGGGAAGTTTCTGTTCATTTCCTTTGCCCATTTATTGATGGGGTTGTTTGATTTTTTTTGTTGTTGATTTTTTAAAGTTTTAGGTAGATTCTTGTTATCAGCCCTTTATCAGATGTGTAGAGAGCAAATATTTTCTCCCATTCTGTAGGTTGTCTACTCGCTCTAATGATAGTTTCCTTGGCAGTGCAAAAGCTTTTTAATTTGATCAGATCCCATTTATTTATTTTTGTTGCTGCGGTGATTGCTTTGGGGGTCTTCTTCAAAAATTCTTTGCCTAGGCCAATGTCTGAAAGGGTCTTCCCAACATCTTCTAGAATTCTTAAGGTTTCATGCCTTGGATTTAAGTCTGTTATCCATCTTGAATTGATTTTTGTGAGAGGTGAGAGGTGGGGATCCAGTTTCATTCTTCTGCATGTAGCTATCCAGCATGATTTAAAATTTTGAATGAAAGAGAAGCCAAACGTGACAAATCATCAGCCCTCGGCCCATGCAGATGTGTTTTATTAAGCCTGCAATGTTTCCTTTGAAGGGTATCTCACATAAAAATCTGGATTCTGGCCTCTTGGAAAAACATCTGAGGATTTTGCTGCACTGGGCCCATTCTCATCAACAACTAATTGGAATTCAGTGGTGTTCTCCCTGTTTGGACAAGTTTCAAGTTCTTCCCAGTCTCCAGACGCCTAAGTGTTTTATATCATACCCATCTCACCCCATTGCATTATCTGTCTGATTACTATAAGGAATATTAGCTTGTGGACTTTGTCTAAGTCATAGAAGAAATTACAAAGAGAAACATAGATTTGACATCAGTGGAAAACTTTGGTACATCAAACAAAAAGCCACCTCACTTATTTTATAACAAGTAAGTGATTAGAAAAATATATAAATACAAGAGGAAAAAATGCATTAAATTTATTAGGAGTTCATCAGAAACAGTATGATCTTAAGTGACAAAAGGACAAGAACTCAATTTATAGAAGAGGAAATACCATCCCAAAGCATTCAAACTCATTAGTAATCAAACAGTAGTTTTAAAACAATTACATATGATTTCTGATACATCAAATTAAAGATTTTAAGAAATGGCAACATCAGTGCTGGTACTCCATTGTTGGCTGGAAAGCAGCTCGACAATGTGTGCCCAAAGCTTTCAAAATGTTTATCGTCTTTAAAGTAGACTCCCTTTAATAATACAAATCCCAGAGTCCGCAGACCTGGATTCAAATCTTGGTTCCTCCACCTACTAACTGTGTAGACTGAGGTGATTTAAATCAGTATGTCTCAGTTTCCTCATCTCTAAAATGAGAATAATAATAATAATACCTACATTATTGGATTGTTATGAGGATTAAATGAGAAATATTTAGGAAGTTTTTGGAACAGTATCTAGCATATAATGGTGCTATCTAGTTTGCTAAATGAATAGATTTATCTGCTTTTAAAATTTACTCTAAGAAACTAATTACCAATTGAGAAAAAGATTTATGCCCAAAATTGCACACTATTTATAGTAGCAAAAAATTAGGAGCTAAATAGGGAGTGGTTAACTATATCATAGAAAATGAAATTAATGAAATATAATACAGTCATTTAAATTATGTTTATAAATTCTGTGCAAGAATGTTGAAATACATTAGAATTTTAAGTGAAACAAAAAGCAAAATACTATTATATTTCATATATTTATGACTACATTAATTAAAAAAATGTTTTCTTTGCTTTGGAAGGAAGATTGGATAAAAGATTGGAAGGAAGTCCACCAAAATGTTAAGAGTAGCTGTTTATAGATGATCGAGCTATGAAAGATTTATTTTTAAATAAATAGAATATTTTCTATTTTTAAAAACTCAGTATTCCTTACTTTTGTATTTCTTTATTCACATTTTTAAGGTAGAAAGTGATATTATGTGTAAGATTTAGAAGGGTTAAATTCATGGTGTAATTAACCAAAATGCATCAAATTTAATAATTCTTAGTATACAAACTTCAGATAATCATTTTCTGAGATGATTTCTCTAAATGTTAAAATTAAGAGAAATGAAGACAGATCCCTAAACAGTTGCAAAAATAGAAAACTGTGAGACAGCTGAAATAACCTAATCACAGACAAGATGTTATAAATTTAATAAATCCGAATTTTAGTTGAACCTGTCATTGTGAAAATTAATCATTAGGTTCACAGGAAGATTAATTTTAGGATAATCAGTTTGCTTCTTTTAGACCATCGTGGAATTAATATCTAAATAACTTTTGGGATTGTGAGGGAAAAATACAAGTTCCCACTACTGGCTTTTAATGTTTAACAGAACTCATGCAGGTTTCTTTCAAACTTGAGATACAGATCACAGCAAGAAAGGGGAGAGAAATACAAAGCACAAAGGGTTTTCTTAAGTAGCTGTTTTGCATAACTGGTCATAAGTCTTAAGAATGGTTTAAACCGTTTTAAGCTACCTTAATTATTTTACAGTACCCGCTAGCTAACTGTAATACTGAAGTCCCTGCCTAATGGAAAGTACAGTGCGTGCTTTAACCTGTGTCATATGTAAACATGCGATGACGCAGAGAGAGAGAGTGGGAGCTCTGTGTCACTTGCCAGAAAGAAATTTAAGGCTCCACAAACAGGCAGGTAGTGTGAATCTTACTCTCTGAAGAACTGCTGCCGCCCAGAAGTGAGTGCTTGGAGGATTCTTATCCTAACCAGGAATGATAGCCTGTGTAAGTAACCTCTAATAAACTCATCTAACTCACCAAGCTGGATTCGTCTGAGTCATTTCTTTGGTCTCTCTGCACCATCTCAGTTTGAAGGGTGGTTTTCCTACTCTCCTGGGATTCTCCCCAAACAGATGATTATGGGAGTTAAAAGGGATACTGCTATCAAATGCCTGGTTAGGTCTAACCTACACCTCTTCTGGTGCTATTTATGTTTTTTTAACAAAGATGGAGATTTATGTTTAACTTTTCTTTATTATGGGGTAGACAAATTTAACAAATTTGTTAAATTTTAATATTTTCTATTATGTCATCAGGACCTTTTTCAAGATAAATGTGGTTTCTTTCCCCTTTTTCTATCAATTTTAGATTTCGCTGTCTTGTAGTTGGATCCCCTGCAAATTCTCCATATCTCTGTAATTCAGGGGCCCTGAACCACACTTCACATCTAATGATGGTCTGACTGACATTGTGAGGGTTCTTGCTTGGCATGCCAAATTTTTACTACTGCAGACAAGACAAAAGCGCAAGCTCTGTTCACAAAGAAAATTCTCTAGCATCCACATGAGTGGGAGATAGCAGATAACCTTATTTTAGATCTTTTTTTCAGTCTATTTTTTTAATACTAGTTAGATCTCATATCCACTATTCTTTCCACTAAACACACTTAATACTTGTTCATCATCTCCCCTCCAGAGTCCCAATCTAAATTACATATTAAGCAAAAATCAAATAAACCTGAAAATAGATTCTTTTTCCCGACAACAGCCACTCCTAGAAGGTGGTTTAAATAATTTGGAAAAACAAAAACCAAAAAAATAACCAACCTCCCCCCTCACACACACACAAAAACCCCACATACTAAGAGGTAGAGAGAAAACATAAGTTGAAAAAGTGCCCAGTTAATTCACACAGAGAATGATTAGTGCCCGAATATTAAGGGTTTGGTTATTTGTACAAGATGGATTTGTTGGAGATTATACAGAAGGTCTTTGTCATTGATGATGGCAAGACAGCATTAGATTGGCTCTTTTCAGCAGTCTTAGCAGGACTATGATTAATGTGAACTACAGTGTCATTTGCATTGCCTTAAAAATTGTACTGATTGTAAAAATAATCAGAAACACAAAGATAGGGGGATGAGATGCTGTAATCTGAAAGCCTTGGAAAAAGTTATCTGCTCAATGGCATAGATAGTATTAGGAAGTGAAATAGATACAGGCATACCTCGTTTTACTGCACTTTGCTTTATTGCATTTGGCAGGTATTGTGAAGGTTTGTGGCAATCCTGCATTAAGTACATCTATTGGCACCATTTTTCCAACACCATGTGCTCACTTTGCATCTCCGTGTCATATTTTGGGAATTCTCACAGTATTTCAAACTTTTTCATTATTATTATTTATGTTCTGGTGATCTGTGATCAGTGATCTTTGATGTTACTATTGTAATTGTTTTGAGGTGCCATGAACCACACCCGTATAAGATGGTGAACTTAATCGATGAATATTGTGTGTGTTCTGACTGCTCCAGCAACCAGCCATTCAGCCTCTCTGTCCCTCTCCTCAGGCCTCCCTATTCCCTGAGATATAAAAGTATTGAAATTAGTCCAGTTAATAACTCTACAATGACCTCTAACTGTTCAACTGAAAGGAAGAGTCACATGTCTCTCATTTTAAATCAAGTTAGAAATGATTAAGCTTAGCGAGGAAGGTATGTGGAAAGTTGAAATAGTCCAAAAAGCTGGGCCTCTTGCACAAAACAGTTAGCCAAGTTGTGAATGCAAAGGAAAAGTTCTTAAAGCAAATTGAAAGTGCTACTCCAGTGAACACACAAATGATAATACAGTCAAACAGCCTTATTGCTGAGATGGAGAAAATTGTATTGGTCTGGATAGAAGAACAAACATAAGAGTGCAAGGTGAAGCAGCAACTACTGATGTAGAAGCTGCAGCAAGTGATCCAGAAGATTCAGCAAAGATCACTGATGAAGGTGGCTACACTAAACAACAGATTTTCAGTGTAGACAAAACAGCCTTCTACTGGAAGAAGATGCCATCTAGAACTTTCATAGCTAGTGAGGAGAAGTCAATGCCTGGCTTCAAAATCTTCAAAGGACAGGCTTACTCTCTTGTTAGGAGATAAAGCAGCTGGTGATTTCAATTTAAAGGCAATGCTCATTGACCATTCCAAAGATCCTAGCCCTTAAGAATTATGCTAAATCTACTCTTCCTCTGCTCTATAAATGAAACAACAAAGCCTGGATGACAGCACATCTGTTCACAGCATGGTTTACTGAATATCTAAGCCCACTGTTGAAAAGATTCCCACTCAGGAAAAGATTTCTTTCAAAAGATTACTGTTCATTGACAATGTACCTGGACACCCAAGAGCTCTCATGGGGATGTATGAGGAGATGAATGCTGTTTTCAGGCCTGATAACACAATATGCATTCTTCAGTCCATGGATCAAGGAGTAATTTTGACTTTCAAGTCTCATCATTTAAGAAATATATTTCACAATCCTAGAGCTGCCTTGGATAGTGATTCCTCTGATGGATTTGGGCAAAGTCAATTGAAAACTTTCTGGAAAGAATTACAAATTCTAGATGCCATTAAAAACATTAGTGATTCATGGAAGAAGGTCAAAATATCAACGTTAACAGGAGTTTGGGAGCAGTTGATTACAACCCTCATGGATGACTTTAAGAGGTTAAAGACTTCACTGGAGGAAGTAACTGCAGATATGGTAGAAATAGCAAGAGAACCAGAATTAGAAATGGAGCCTGAAGATGGGACTGAATTGCTGCAATCTCATGATCAAACTTGAACAGATGAGGAGTTGCTTCCTATGGATAAACAAAGAAAGTGGCTCTTGAGATGGAACCTGCTCCTGGTAAAGATACTGTGAACATTGTTGAAATTACAGCAAAGGATTTGTAATTCTACATAAACTGAGTTAACAAAGCAATGGAAGGATTTGAGAGGACTGATTCCAATTTTAAAAGAATTTCTATTGTGGGTGAAATACTATGAAACAGCACTGCATACTACAGAGAAATCTTTTGTGAAACGAAAAGTCAATCGATGTGACAAACTTCATTTTTGTCCTTTTTTCCTTTTTTTAAGAGATGGGGTCTCACTATGTTGCCCAGGCCGGAATGCAGTGGCTATTCACAGGCGCAATCATAGCCACTACAGTCTTGAACTCCTGGGCTCAGGTGATCCTTCTGCCTCAGCCTCCCAAGTAGCTGGGACCTCCATGTGTCCCAGCCTGCCCAGCTACACTATTGTCTTATTTTAAGAAATTGCCAAAGCCACCCAACCTTCAGCAACCACCACCACAATCAGTCAACAGCCATCAATATGGAGGCAAGACTCTCCACCAGCAAAAAGATTATGACTTATTGAAGGCTCAGATGATTGTTAGCATTTTTTAGCAATAAAGTATTTTTTAATTAAAGTATGCACATTATTTTTTAGACATATTATTACATAGTTAACAGACTACTATTATAGTATAGTGTAAATATAACATTTCTTTTTTTTGAGACAGGGTCTTGCTCTGTAGCCCAGCTTATAATGCAGTGGCATGATCATAGCTCACTACAACCTCCAACTCCTGGGCTCTAGCGATCCTCCTGCCTCAGCCTCCCAAGTAACTGAGACTATAGGCACATGCTACCACACCCAGCTAATTTTTCTATTTTTTTTCACTCTTGCTTGGGCTAGCCTTGAAATCCTGACTTCAAGTGGTCCTCTTGCCTCTGCCTCCCAAGTGCTGGGATTACAGGTGTGAGCCACCATGCCTGGCCATAAACGTAACTTTTATATGCACTGGGAAACCAAAAAAAATTGTGTGACTCTCTTTATTGTGATATTTGCTCTATTGCCATAGTCTGGAACCAAACCTGCAATGTCTCTGAATTATGCCTGTACTTTTTTGTGACTCAACACCTACATGTGAAATCCACATATAAATGGCAGGTGATGTAGAGAGAGGTCAGGGTTTAGAACTAGATAAATCAGCACTTACATCTCAGCTTTACCACTTACTAATAGTACTTGGGATAACCTCTTTGACCTGTCAATTGGTTTAAAGATGAACTGATAATGTCAATAATACACTTAATGTGATGACAAACAGTAATTGCTTAGTCCATGTTTATTACATTTTCCTGTACTTCTTTTCTCTTTTCTTTTTCTCTTCCTTTTTTCTTTCACTTCACACGTTGAAAAATATCTTTTAAAATCTTGAGGAATATTCCACTTCCATGGAAAATTCCTGAGTAGAAACTATGGTTCTGAAAAAAATCACTTTTCCAGACCAGGAAATTTATTTTATGTAGCAGATTAAATTCCTGTCCCATCTCTGAGTCCTCATCCTAGTCTCTTTTAATTCTATTTATTCTCTAATCTTACAAAAAATGGGAAAAACTGGATCCTCATGCTCCTTATCTTACTTTGTGGTATATTCACAAACCTCTTTGAGATACCTCAGCCATCTTTTCTCAAATGAGCAGGAAAGAAAAAGGCACAGATAAACGGGAAAACTATTCATGTAGGCAAATGGATTCAGAGAAAGGCACAAACGGGAAAGAAGGAAAAGAAAGAAATTGTGAGGCAGGAAAAAAAAAAAGCAGATGAGTAGAACAGAAGAGGAAACCAAATAGGGAAATATAGTGAGAAAGTAAGAGATAAGAGGATGCAGAACAGTTGTGGAAAACATAATAATTGCCACAACCCTTACCCTTTCTGTGACTCTCCATGGTTCACATTCTCTCATATGCTCCTCACGAGAGGATACGTTGGGGAAATGGAGCCTCAGGAAAGAGTAAGTGACCTGACTTGTCAAGTAGCCAAAGGAGGACAGAGGCAAGACTTTAATTATGGCTTTCTAGTATCCTCAAAACCTCTGCAGATCAAGACTACTTAACAATAAATTATTGAAACCCAAAGAAATTATCTGGCTCCAGGGACAGTGCCCTTTTTGCTATTCCTGCTGAAAGGGCATGAAAAATTGATGAAAGGGGGTCTGGAGAGGGGGAGATGAGGGGAATAGGGAAGGCACACAGAGAGTTAGAACAAGAGACAGAAAAAACCCAGAAAGGTGAAAGCCAAACAGGAAACAGACTGAGAGGCCCACATGAGAGGCATATGCCTTTGGATGATGAGGAATCAACCTCCCATTTCAGGAGTTTGGAGTCCTCCCACCTCAGCCAGGTGGCTCTGAGAAGGCTTGGTCTTTTCAGGCTCTTTCTACCCTATAGACAGGCCACCTCAAAACCAGGTTGGCCTCAGTCACATCCAAGTTGTCTCTCCTCAGCCAAAGCCAACACAGCAGGTGGGCATACTGAGATCTTGATGGAAACATGGAGGGGAGACACAGAGGAAGAAGTGACTAACCAACCAGAGAGAGATGGGACAACAGAGAGAGTCTAGTTGGGACAAGAGAGAGAGAGAGAGAGAGAGACAGAACAAGGGGAAGGTTAACTGAGTTAAGATTGTGACATCTCCCCCATGGCTGCCGTGTGCAGAGTCCTGGCATGATCTGAACACAGGTAGTTTCCAGGGAGTGACCATCTCTGAGGATGTCCACTGAAGCAAGGTGAGCTTTCACTGCAGAGGTGAGCACATTCACTGACCTTGTCCATGGCCTTTGGCACATGCTGGTGAGGACATTGACTGTGCTGATCTCAGGCCCCTTGTGAAGGTACAGTGAGTTCTGGGGCAAACCAGCTGCTCATTTATAAGGTCATGAGCTCTGCTTCTTTGCACACACATACACGCAGGTATTAATAGTAGGACATCCAATGGGCTCTCAACATTAGGGAGGCAGAGGCTGCCTCTCACTGGTCACTGACAGGAAACTGACTATAACAGATGACCAGTGAATTCTTGAAGTCTTCTGTAGTCTGACCAGGTCTCAGGAGTTTAAGCAGATCAGACCAGTCCTAGTATCCTCAGAAAGACTTGTCCACTGGCAAAGGGCCCTGGAATCTCTGAGTTCGTTTCAGACTTCCCAGGAAAAATCTTTTCCCACTCAAGATTGCTGTTTGGAAGAACCACAGGTCAGGTTATTTCCATGTTTCCTACCTCCTTATGCCAGATAAAAAATCACCATCTTCAGAGGTAGAATCTACATAGGACCTATCACCCTGATCCCCAACCCAAGGCCTTTGAGGAGATTTAGTCTGCCATGAAACCCCTGAAAATGCAAAGAATATTAAGTTCGTTAATTCATCACCATATAGTGATTCCATCTCTCCCTCTAGACAAAAAGAAGCAGCAGAGGAACTGAGAAGGCTATGCTGTCTGAATAATCCATATCAGCTCTTTTCCCTTCCCAAAAGGCTGCTCCAGACAAACTTTCCTAGCTAGATTGGACTATCAGAAGTCTTTGAAGTAATTACTGATTAAATGTTGTTTGTATCAGTTGCCCTACATATCTATTTTTATCTTCACACCAAGATTCAGAAATATTAAGTAATTTGCCTAATAGCATACACCTGAATAAGAGATACAGCAAGTCTTTGTGCTCAGGTTGGCCATAGGTATGAACTTTCGACCATGCCTATCTAATCTTTCCTTTATTCTACATGCAGAAGTCCCTAGGAAAGAAGAATCCACAATTTCCTTTAGTATCTTATATGAAACATTATTTTTCTACATACTATTTGGATTATCCGCATCAGAATCTAACAGTGACATTTGTTGAAAAGGAAGATTCTCTGGTCCAACTCCAGAACCTATTGAATCAGAATCTCAGACAATGTCCCAGGCAGAAAATATCAGCAAATTTCCAAAGTAAAAACTAAGCAGGTCACATCTGCTGACCACAATGCAATATATTTAAAACACAAAAATAAAAGGAGAGCTAAAAACAAACAACAGATGGATATGTTTATGGCATTGACTGTGGTAATGGATGTGTACTTATCTCAAAAGTCATCAAGTTGTATACACTAAATATGTACAGCTTTTTGTATGTTGGTCTTCAAACAGCAACAAAAAGGGAAATCAAAATAGAGTTTTCAAATTATTCAGAAATAAATGAGCAACGGCAGCACTATAGATCAAAAACTGTGGGATGCAGAGCTCATATAAAAGTTTAAAAAATCTAAATTAAATTTAAAATTTTCTAAGAAAATATAAATGATCTGCATGGACTGAAGGAGAATTTAAAAACTTATATGGTCTTTTAATCACAGCAGAAATTGAAAAGGTAGTAAATATGCCTGAAAAAGAGACCAGGCACAAATAGTTTTAGGGGAAGGTTATAGGAAAGCCTCAAGAAATAGATAATTCACATGTTAAATAAACTGTTCCAAGCACATAAGAAGATGAAAAGTTATCCTACTCATATGACACTAACATAATGCTAATATAGAACAAGAATTTCACAAGAGATAAAATCTCTAAAAAAATCTCACTTATGAACATAGATGCAAAAATACACCATAATTTAGTAGATTTAATTCTAGAAATGTAAAGATAATTAAACATTAGAAAATACTTCAATGTAAGGCCAGGTGCAGTGACTCACACAGGTAATCCCTACACTTCAGGAGGCTGAGGTGGGAGGATTGCTGGAGGCCAGGAAGAGTTCAAGACCAGCCTGGGCAATATAGAGAGACCCAGTCTCTACAAAAAAATTTTAAAAATTAGTTGGGTGTGTAATCAGGGAAATGAAAATTAAAAAAAAACGATGAAAAACCAACCATTTTTGCATTCCTGTAGTCCTAACTACTCAGGAGGCTGAGGCAGGAGAATCACTTGAGCCCAAGGTTTTGAGGCTGTAATGAGCATGATTGCACCACTGCACTCCAGCCTAGGTGACAGGAAAAAAAAAAAAGGAAAAAGAAAATATGCCAATGTAATCCATGACACACATATACATATACATATATTCATATATACTATGTGTATATGTATATATACGCACATATATATGTACACATACATGTGGAGAATTATCCTATAGCTGATAAATGCCAAAAATCTTAAAGTTCAACAGGCATGTGTGATAAAAGCTCTTAGAAGATCAGAAATAGAAAGAAATGTACCTCAGCCTGGGTGACAAAGTGAGACCCCATCTCTCAAAAAAAAAAAAAAAAAGAATCAAACATATATTGTAGACATGACATAGTTCAGTTTCCCTAGCTTCAAATTGGAAAGCACTTTGGTTTGCTATGCTACCTCATTACAAAGGGTAAGAGTGAATACACGCATACCTGATTTTATCATGCTTCACTGTTGTACACTTCACAGATATTGCGTTTATTACAAATTGAAGGTTTGTGGCAACCCTGCATCATACAAGTCTATTGGTGCCATTTTTCCAACAGCGTGTGCTCACTTCATGCCTCTGTGTCACATTTTGGTAATATTGGTAATTCTCACAATATTTCAAACTTTTTCATTATTATTGTATCTGTTATGGTGATCTGTGATGTTTGATGTTACTACTGTAATTGTTTTGGAGCACCACAAACCCACATAAGACGGTGAGCTTAATCAATAAATGTTACGTGTGTTCTGACTGCTTCACTGACCAGCAAAAAAAAAAAAAAAAAAGAAATAGAAAGAAATGTATGTCTTTAACTTGATAAAGAATATCTACTAGGAAAAAATTAAAATGTCTTATTCTGGAAACAGAAGTAATTCATTAAAATTAGAAATAAGATAGGCAAGACAAGAATGTCCATCATAACTGTTAATATCCAGCATTGTATTTGAGGTCCTAAGCAATGCAATAAGACAAGAAGAAAGAAATATGAGATGAATGGATTAAAAAGAGACAAAAATGTTTACCCTGAAAAAATCTAGAATAAATCAACTGGAAAATGCTGAAAACAGGAAAATTCAATAGAATAGCCAGATAAAAGATCAATAGCTTTAATATGCAACAGAAATAAACCAACTAGAAAACATAATAAAAAGGATTCCATTACAAAGCGGAAACATTATAAAACATCTAAGAATAACCTTAATATAAAATGTGCAAAATTCATATGAAGTAATCTATAATATTTTACTGAGGGACATAAAAGACATGCATAAACAGAGAGCCATACCATGTCCTTTCCAAATTATAATAGTAAATGCAACCAAACACAATTAAAATATCAAGTTTTTCTAGAACTTAATAATCCAGTTTCAAAATGGATATTGGGAAAAGCATACCTGCAAGAGTATCTGAGGTAATTTTTTTTACTACACCTGAAGGTATTCTCTTTTTCAAATTTTTTTGCCAAGGTATTTTTTAAAAGAACAGTTAAAGAGCATTTGCTGAGCCAGGTATTAAAACACATCATAAAGCTATGGCAATAAAAACATTGTAGCATTGGCAGAGAGATAGAGCAATGAAACAGAATGGAGTATACAAAACAGATCTATCTATCTATGTATATATTTTTATACATATATATAGGAATGTGGCACATGAGAAAGTGGCATTTCAAATCAATGGAGAAATAGATGATGATTAATTCAATAAGTGATATCAGGATAATTGGCTATCCAATTAGGAAAAAAGTAAGATTTCTACCAAATCTTACTTTAATTCCAAGTGGATTAAAGAACCAAACATAAAATAGACTGTCTTGGTGTATTAGAAAAAATATATTTAACCTTGATGTCAGAAAGGCCTTCCCAATTAAGGTACAACATGCAAAACCCATAAAGTTTAAGATAATATATTGACTATGTCAAAATGAAAACCTTCTATACCACAAAAGACATCATAATCAAAATGGTAAACAAACTGTAGACCTGGGAAAATACTTGCAACATATGTAACTCATGTAAAATTGGTACGACAAAAACCTAATAGTAAGAAGAAAAGAAACAACTCAATAAAATGAGCAGCAGAAATTAAATATAAAATTCAATAAAAAGCAATATATAAAGAAAGCAAGCATATGAAAAGATCTTCAACCCACAAGTAATCAGAGAAATGCAAATTAAAAATGAGAAACCATTTTTTAATCACCAGATTAGAAAATATTATGAAGATTGATAATAGTAATTGTAGGCAAGGGTTGCATACATTGTTGGTAGATGCGTAAATTGAAACAAATTGCCCTCTTTTGGAGGGCAATTTGGCAATATCTACTAAAATAAAAAAAAACCTGAACTTGCCCTTCAACCCAGAATTCTACTTTGAATATTTGTCTTAAAGAAACAACCTAAACAAATATACAAGGAAGTATTCACCAAAATTTTATTCAGCACTGTTTATGAGAGCAAAATATTGTAAACCACTGAAATATCAATTAATAGTTGAACAAATTATCCATTTATACTAAAGAATGCTCCATTCATTATATAAAAAAGAATAGAATAATGAGACAGAAGATTCTCTAAGACTGCTAAATGAAAAAAAACATGTTGTGGAACAACGCATATTGAATCATATCACTTACATAAAAGAAAGTCCGCAAATAATACAAAGCCATCGTCTATCCTGTATGTACATTTAAACATATGTAAAAGATCTGGAAGAACACATCATTTTTTTAACAGTGGGTGAATCTGGGGAAGGGACTGAGATTGAGCAGATATTCAGGAGAAATGTTTGCTTCACCTGAGTTGTTTGAATTCTTCACAACAGTGGATCTCCTGCATGCTTTTTTAAAAATTAGAGAAGGTCAATGAGAGAGCAAACAGCTGACTCATTGCTCAATACACCCCTCATACATCCCTCCCCAAGCCTTCTCTCTTTGATGTCTTTCCCTGTGAATCCTGTCTCCCTGGCCACTTGTCATTTAGTTGTTCTTTTCCCATCATCTCCACATTTATCTCATCCATAGAAAATATTTGAATGGTGATAGGCCTCCATTCCAAAAATACTGTATGGGGAGAGCATGGCTAGGGATAAAAGTACCTAAAATAAAATCAAATAAGTCCAATGCTCATTGGACTCAAAATGGAAGAATATGTTTTCATATTTTGATAAAATATTAAATATTTCTTCCAACCATTCTTTCTGTAGTTCCTCCTTCAATCCTTTTCACTAAAATAGAGATCTCCTTCATGGGAGTGTTACCCATGATGCCAGGTGCAGGTGAAAGGAGATGGGCTTGAAAGGAGGAACAAGAAAAGGTGCTGCTTCTTAGTGTATGAGATCATGAAAATATAATTGCACTTTGGGGGAAAAGGGCTGGTGTTCACAGTTGGACCATAGCGCCACCAAGAGAAGCATGAAATAAAGGACTTGGATAACTCAGAGTCCGTTCATTGGAATCATCTTAGCAGAGTATATTTTTCAAATAACAATTTTGCATAATTTTTCTACAGGATGCTTCTTGTCATATTTTGTCATTTCTCTTGTCCACACCATCTTAATATTGTAACCCTTATATTCCTCAAGACATCTACATGTTATCTTTGAATTGAAATGAACTATTATGAAACTGTATGTTAAAAGCTGTTATCTCAGCTCTGTTTCCTAATATCTGTGTGGCAAGTGACTATAGTTCTCAGTATCTTTGTATATTTATAAAATGGGAAATATTAATATAATCAAACCTACCTCAGAGGGTTATTCTGAGGATTAAATGAGTTAACACATGTTTGTAGCTGGCATATAGTAAGCATTTACTAAGTATTATTACTGACTTATCCTATGGCATTATTCCTCCAACTATATTGAAATTGCTTGTTGAATAGTTGATTTTTAGCAAATGTACATTTCCAATCAGAAATTTAGCTCTGGATAATACCGGAGTAGCATTTCTTAAACTCTTGTGTAATGAATGTTAATAGAAGTTTCATGAGAAAAAGATTAGAACATAAAATAAGTTTGGGAAATCCTGCATTCTATATTCTTTTCTTGGAAACCCATAATGCACATTAACATAATAAATATTTGCAATGTTTTGCAGCAAACAAAACTATTTGACTTTGGTTAACTCAATATTTCCCAAACTTGTTTGACTTCAAAACTTTTTTCCCCCTTTGTAATAGACACTCTGATTAATTTAAATCATAAAGGCATGAATTTGGCAGGATCTTGGGTATGTCACAGAGTCACAGGAAAATCCAAACAATCAAGCCTCAGATGGGCAAGGTTCTGAGCAGTTCCAAGGTCTCAGTATAGGAACACATGGACTGCTCCTTTAGGACGCTGCTGTAGATTTGACCCAGCTCCAACCTCCTGTGTCACTCACTGTAGATTTAGATTCCTGGGAGAGAGGTCTTATTTACCTGGCATGGGTTTTGAGCCTACCTTTTTGGCTTGGGGGTGGGAAGAATGAAGAAGGAGGATACGATAGTCAAACCAGGGCCATATGGAAAAGGGATGGATAGTTTCCAGAAGAAAAAGTGAAGTCCTGTTTCCAAAAACAGGGAACTGAAACGGCCCTTCAATAACGGGGTGCAAGGTGAGAAACGTGGTAAGGGCCTAGCTAAAAATAATGATAATAATTAGTCACTGTCCCCATTTGCTGCTCTATAATTGCCACTCCGGAGCCATGCAGCTGGTGGTCATAAAGATTCTTAACTTTCTCCATAGATAACATCCCCTTTTTGAAACCTGAAGATATTTTTTAAGATCTCTTCCAGGCCCTGCATGCCAGTGGATTGATTGACCCAGCAGCCCATAGCAAGAAACCAACTCAGCTGGAATTGTGACCCCAGAGACTGAAACAACACAAGAAGACGATTCCTATTCCCCTATAATTTTGCCCTAATTAACAAATCTAATTGCCTAATCCCTTGCCTGCCAAACTTTTCTTAAAAACCCTGTCTCCCAAGTTCTCGGGAAGGCAGATTTGAGAAATTTCTCCTGTCTCCCTGCTTAGCACTATGTGGAATAATGACTCTTTCTTTGCTAATAAAACCTGCTGACTCAGCGTACTGGCTGCTTCTTGGGCAGCAGGCAAACAAACCTGATTGGGTGGCAATTTTGTTACCTTAGAATAAGATAAGCTAAGTAAAGAAAAATACCAGGTGTTTCCCCTAAGACATAGATTAGTACCAGGACACAGTTTGGGAAATACTGTTCTAGAGTTTTAGAGGTAGATTCTACTTGCTTCATTTTAGAGATTAGGACTCTAAATCCCAGAAAGTTCTTTTACCTCTAAAGGTGACTTTCTCAAGGTCATGTTAACTGTGAGAGCCAGAATTAGGGCTGAAAACCCAAGTCTTGGGCCATTGCTTTTATCATCATGCCAAAGCTCCTCTGTTTTTGTTGTTCATCACTAAAAAGAAATCATAGATTCTTCGAGCCTGGAGAGACCTTACAGACTATCTGTTCCAAATATTCATTTTGTACGGGAAAACTGAGACCTAGAGAGAGTAAGCACTGTCTAGTTCAAGTTACA
>NW_012137191.1:307707-308959 GCF_000956105.1 Propithecus coquereli | reverse complement strand
ATTTATTTTGGTTGTTGCTGTGATTGCCTTTGGGGTCTTCTTCATAAATTCTTTGCCTAGGCCAATGTCTAGAAGAGTATTTCCAACATTTTCCTCTAGAATTCTAATAGTTTCACTCTTTAGGTTTAAATCTGTTACCCAGCGTGAGCTGATTTTTGTGAGAGGTGAAAGGTGTGGATCCTGATTCAGTCTTCTACATGTGGCTAGCCAGTTTTCCCAGCACCATTTATTGAATATCCCCTGTGCTTTCTTCTTACTTTTACCTTACCTCATACCATTCATATGTGCCATCCACTTTCCTAATACGCCTTATTCACTCTGCTCCCTCTACCTGGAATGCCTATATCACAACCATTGTTTGGATTCCCACTTGTACCCTACATCAGTCTGGCACTCAGCTATTTCAAGTTCCAGCGGCTTTAATGGTCACCTCCATAATGGAGACTCAGATGACCATCCTCAAACCTCTCCCCACCTTTCCCCCCATGACTATTCCTTCTGTGACTCTGATATCCTGTATAGAGTTTCATCATGGCACTTACAACAATTTATTGCATTTTTTCTAGTTGAATCACCTCAATTTTATTTTTTTAAGACCTATTCATTATGGATTAGTCAGAAAAATGGAGACATACAAAATGAAGAACCCCACAACCCTAGTTTCACCCAGGCAGATTTATTGTGATGCCAATGAAGTTTTAGGTTTCAGGGCCTTTCATGTACATGGAGCTTTCTAGAGCTTTGGGAGGAGCCATGGCAAGGTGTGAATATGGCCATATATTTTTGTAAAATTTACAAAAGAAATTTAACACAATTAGTTATCATTGCTTTCTTTTTCCATTTCTCCTTCCCTTCATATGAGGAGGTGGTTTTGGAGTAGCAAAAGGTATTTTTGGGATATAACTAATTAGAAGTCAAAATGGGGATAAATTTAGTTAGAGTTTATGTGGTTTGCAGTTGCTTTGCCTTTAGTTAAGTTACTGCTAGCTGTCCTGGCATAGGAATGGCTTCCAGGAATGATTCTACTATCCTCTGTGCTATCTGACCCAGCATCAAGACATGACGGTGCAAGGCCAGAGACTGTTCCTTGATATGACTGTATCTTTTGGAGTTTGGCACCATAATAATTGGGAAGTGATGGTCTACTCATTATAAAGCTATTCAAAACTTACAACATAGGTTTGGTAACATTTAAAAGACTACAAAAAATATTTTTAGAGAACATGAATATAAAGGATGTAAGAAGTTTACT
>NW_012137191.1:303840-306832 GCF_000956105.1 Propithecus coquereli | reverse complement strand
CATTCTCTTATTGCAAAGCTTTTTGTTTTTTTCTGCTATTAATAATTTTTTTATATTTTCATTTTCATTTTGTTAGCCTTCCCTTCCCTTCCCTCCAACACAGTATCCTCTTATTATATGGAAATTTAAGTAAATTTTTATTTTAGAAAAGTTTGTTGTTGTTATAGTTTCTAGGATGTGTTATGTTCCATTGCTTTGATTTTTCTATGTTGGGGATACTTGTTAAGCTATAGGCAGCTGTGGGACTGGGGACTAGCCCATCCAACCAATTGCAGTTACCAGCAGCACCAACCTCACTGCTTGGGTCCCAGTAGTGGCTCCATCATTGCTATTGCCACCACATACATCACATCAGATGCCCACAGGCCTTGCTAAACTTGGGAAGTTTTCACTGATTATTTCCTTGAATAGGTTTTTTAAATATTTTTATTTCTCTTCCCTCTTGGGAATATCATTATTTCATAAATTTGGTCACTTTATGTAGTTGCAGATGTCTCAAAGTCTTTGTTCATTCCTTTTTATAATTGTTTCCTTATTTTTGTCAGACTGGATTATTTCAAAATACCTGTCTTCGTATTCTGAGATTCTTTCTTCTGCTTGGTATAGTCTACTATTGAAGCTTTTAAATGTATTTTGTATTTCCTTCAATGAATTTTTTAGTTCTAGACTTTCTGTTTGGCTTTAAAAAAAAAAATCTATCTCTTTAGTAAATTTCTCATTCATATCCTGAATTGATTTTCTGATTTCTTTGTAATAGTTTTAAGATGTCTCTTGCATCTCATTGTGCTTCTTTAAAATCAATATTTTGAATTCTTTATCTGGCATTTTGAGCAATTCTTTTTGACTGGGAGTTGCTGGACAATTGTTTTGGTCCTTTGGTGGTGTTATATTTCCTTGCCTTTTCATGTTTTGTATTCTTCTGTTCATATCTGCACATCTAGTGTACCAGTCACTTGCTCCATTTTTTTGAAATTGCTTTCATAGGGGACAATTTTTGCCTGAAGATGTATATATGTTCTTGGTTGAGAAGAACACTTTGGCTTTGATTTCTACAAAATCCTTCCAGTATTTTTATTGAGATTATATTGAGTCTATAAATCAGTTTGGGTAGAAAGGACATTTTAACAACATTGAGTCTTCCAATTCATGAGAATAATATGTCTTTTCACTATTTATGTCTTCTTTGATTTCTTTTCTCAATATTTTGTAGTTTTTATCATAAATGTTTTGTACATATTTTGTTACGTACAAATGATTTTGTATATTGACCTTGCTGAACACAATTATTTTGCAGATTCTTTGATATTTTCTCTGTCAACAACCAAGTCCTCTGCAAATAGACATAGTTTTCATTTCTTTCTAATCTGTATGTCTTTTCTTTCTTCCTCCCCTACCCCACCTTCTCGTTTCTTTCTCTTCTATTTCTTTTTTTCTTTTGGCTTTATTTCACTGGCTAAGATCTCCTGTATGATGTTGAATAAGAGTGGTGTTAGCCGATACTTTTGCCTTTTCTCAATCTTAGGGTGAAAAGATTCAGTCTGTCACTATTTACTATGGATTTTGGGGGAAGATATTCTTTATTAGTTTGGAAAGGTTCCCTTCTACACACAGTTGCCAAGAGGTTTTATAATAAATGAACGTTGAATTTTTGACAAGTGCTTTTTCTGTATCTATTGAGATGAACATATGGTTTTATTTCTTAAATGTATATGGTGAATTACATTGATTAACTTTTTAATGATGAACCAATCTTGCATTTGTGGGATAAATTCCACTTTATTGTGATGTATTATCCTTTTTATGTTAAGCTGAATGTGATCTGCTAATACTTTGTTAAAGATCTTTGTATCTATGGGAATGAGGAGTATATGTCCATAGTTTTCTTTTTTTATAATGTCTTTGTTTCATTATGATATTCTGGCCTCATCACATGAATTAGAAAGTATTCCCTGTTCTTCAATTTTCTGGAAAAGTTTGTGAACAAATAGCATTATTTTTTCCCTTAAATATTTGGTAGAATTCATTAGTGAACCCATATGGTCTCATTTTTGAGAATATTTTAACTGTAAATTTATGAATATATATGTATGTTTACTACTTTTCATGTTATTGATGTCTTTTCAGTAATATTTGATAATTTATAGGAATTTTCCTATTTCATTTAAGTTATTGAGTTTGTGAGCATACAATTGTAATGTCATTATTATCCTTTTAATATTCATAGGGTCTGTAGTGATATCTCCTCTTTTATTCTTGATGTTATAAATTTATGTCTTTTTTCTTTTTTTGGTCTGTATCGTTAGAGACCTATTAATTTTTTCAAAAAAGTAGCTTTTGATCTTTTGATGTCATTGATTTTCTTCTGTATTTTTCTGTTTTCACTTGCATTAACTGCATTGACTTATTATCTTACTATTTTTTCCTTCTGTTTGCTTTGGATTTAATTTGTTCTTCTTTTTTCTTAAGGAGGAAGCTTAAAATATTAATTTAGATCTTTCTTATTTTTTAATATAAACTTTTTGCTACAACTTTCCCTTAAAATACTGCTTAACTACATCTCATAAATTTTGATAGGCTGATTGTTAATTTTTGTTCAATTAAAAATAATTTCTAATCTTCTCTGTGATCTCCTCTTTAACTCCTGGATTATCTAGACACTTCTAATGTGTTTTTAAACTTTTTGGGTATTTGGGGATTTTCTAGATATTTTTCTGTCATTGATTTCTAATACAATTTTGTTATGATCAAGTAACATAATTTGAATGATTTCGGTTCTTTAAAATTCCTGGTTTATTGAGTAAGGTCTATCTTGGCAAGTTCTTCATGTGTACTAAAAAGGACATGTGTTCTTCTATTGTTGGATGTGTTCCACAAATGTCAATTGAAATATTTGCTCTCTACACATCTGATAAAGGGCTGATAACAAGAATCTATCTAGAACTCAAAAAAATCAACAAGAAAAAATCAAACAACCCCATCAACAAATGGGCAA
>NW_012137191.1:301680-303790 GCF_000956105.1 Propithecus coquereli | reverse complement strand
GACTATCTGTTCCAAATATTCATTTTGTACGGGAAAACTGAGACCTAGAGAGAGTAAGCACTGTCTAGTTCAAGTTACACAGGGCAAAGGTCAGATCTAGTTCTGTCAAGCTACCATATTTTTTCAATTTTGTGAATTATTTTTCATATTTTTATATTTATGAAATAAAAATGTAGCACACATTTATGAATACATTTAAAGTAATGCTTCTCTCTTTCTGCTGCTCCCTTCCCCTCCCTTGCCCTTTCTTCCTTCCCATGCCCCCTTCCTAGAAATTGCTTTTTCACCATTTTATTAATGGTGTTTTATAATCAGGGACATTTATTAACTTCAATACTACATTACAAATCAAGAGAGCACAATTAACAACACTTTATAGAACACAGATGCACAGAAGCAAACAAAATGTGAAGTCACAAAGAAAATCAGCAAAGTGTTGTTCTAAGAGTAGAACCAGCCATGGGGCAAGTGTTCGGTATAGAAGCATGAGTCTGCAATGGTGGTGGTGGCTGACACCCAGAACAGCTGCAACTGTGACAGCTGCTAGAGAGCTGGGTAAAAGAAGCAGAGGCAGCAGCACTAGAGAGTCAGAGAAAGGAGGTGGACTGAGAGAAGGTTTGTCTGTCCGTGCTACAGATATCCTACTGTGAATGTCAGAATCAAAATGGAGTCAATAAGTTAAAAAAAAACCAAACACCTAAAAAAATGGAGCTGGGGAAGGCTGTGAAGAGAGGGTTGTGATGCTTGTTTGCCTTGTAACAAAAAAGACTCTGGAAAAACCACAACCTTGCAGAAAGGCCATAGCAACCTTACACAAAAAACACTTTTGCAAGGACGTCTGCCCAGCAATTGCCTGTCCAACCTCAGACTGGCATCACCCTTGTTATTGATCTTTGTAACCAAAGACAATTATTTCAAAACAATTATGTAATCCTTCTCATTTTTTCCTTTAAAAACATTTGTCTTCCTCCTTGAATACGCACATGTATTCCCATTGCAATGCTTTATTACCAAATACATTTTTCTTTTAAAGAGGCTCTCTCTGTTTGTTGTTTAGGTTGACACTACCATGGAGGAGAGAGGTAGCCCCTCAGGTTACCAGGAGGGAATGCAAGAAGAACTGGAGTACCACTACTTCAACCACAGTGGACTGTATCTAAGGGTCTCAGTGATGATAACCAAAGCCTATTTCTCCCCAACGGCTGCTGTGTCCTTATAAAATAAGGATTTCACTAAGATTGCCTGATAGGATACCTGGACACTCATTCATTCCTGCCACAAATAGTTGTTGCCAAGTACCCAGCTTTGTGCTTGATGCTGGGAATACCAAGATTCAGTGACATAATTCCTTCCCCTGAGAGATTTACAGACTGTGAGATTAAACACAGTGAACTTCACTATTTGGATCACTTTCCTTCTAAAGCCCCTTCCATGATCCCCTGGCCTAGTAAAGGACAAATTCCTAAATTGTTAACATGGCAAACAAGGCTCTTCATTCTAGCATTATGGTTAAGAACATGGACTCTGACCATCTGCACTCAAATCCAAACTAGTGGTGTGACCTTAAATGAATGACCCAGCTTCTTTATTTCCTCACTTCCTCATCTGGATGAAGATAAATATTGGAATGGCAATGGTATTGAGGATTAAATGATATAGTACATACGTAAAATGCTTAACATGGTACATGGCACATACCATGTACTCAATAAGGAATAATAATATCCACTTCGGGAGGCTTAACTCTCTCTCTCCTGTACTTTATTTATTTATTTATTTATTTATTTTATTTTATTTTATTTAATTTCAGCATATTATGGGGGTACAGATGTTTAGGTTATGTATGTTGCGCTTGCCCCACCTCCCCCTCCAAGTCCGAGTTTCAAATGTGTCCATCCCTCGGATGGTGCGCATTGCACTAGTTGTGCATGCATATACCCATCCCCTCCTCCCTCCCGCCCCCTCTCCCCTGCCCGACATCCAATAGATGTTATTCTTATATGTACACTTATGTCTTGATCAGTTAATACCAATTTGATGATGAGTACATGTGGTGCTTGTTTTTCCATTCTTGGGATACTTCACTTAGTAGAATGCGTTCCAGCTCTAT
>NW_012137191.1:272633-289995 GCF_000956105.1 Propithecus coquereli | reverse complement strand
CTCAATCATAAGAAACGACAGTGATCTAGAACCTCTTATACTTTCCTGGATTAAACTTAAGCCCATTATCCAAAGTGAGGCACCACAAGATTGGAAGAATGGGCTCCACTTGTACTCGCCATCAAATTGGTACTAACTGATCAACACTAGGGTGATCACTTGGCAGTAATACTCTCCAGGGATTAGGGGGATTGGGGGGGTGTAAACCTGCAACTAAAGGACACGGGGAGCACTGTAGGGGGGAAGGGCATGCCTTTAACCCTCACTTGGGTGAGGCAAAGACATAAAGTGTAACCATAATGTTTGTACCCTCATAATACCCTGAAATAATAAAAAAAATTGTTTAATATGATTGATAGTGTTGCTCAAGTCTACTATATTTTGTTATTTTCTGCTTTTTATATTGATAACTGAGATGTCTCCAACTATAATTATGTATTTGTCTCTTTCTCCTTCTAGTTCTATTCATTTTTGCCTCAAAAATTGGCCATGTATTTTTGAAACTCTTTTCTTAGCTGTACACACATTTAGGATTGTTACATTTTCTGAGGGAAGTGTCCTCCTATTGACTTTGGCTGATGTTCATATAATTACTCCAGCATTCTTTTGATTATTTCCATAGCATATCTTTTTACATGTGACAATCTGTGTCTTTTTTTTACATGTTTAAACCATTTGCATTTAATATAATTAATGATATGGTTGGATTAAAATGTACCATATTAGTTGTTGCTTTCTATTTGTCCCATCTGTTTTTTAGTTATTCTTTCCCCTTTTTTCTCAATACTTTTGTATTGAGTATTTTTTATGATACTGGATTATTGGATTATCATTTATAGCTCTTTAAAAATTTTTTTGGTAGTTTCCCTAGGATTTTTAATAGACACATTTAGTTAATCACAATCTACCTTCAAAGAATATTATGCCACTTCATGTGTAGAGTAATCTTTATAACAATATACTCCTAATTCCTCTCTCTCATCCTTTGTGCTATTGTGATATATTTTACTTTTATATGTGCTCTAAACCCACAATACATTGATGCTTTTTTTCTTTATATAGTAAATTATCTCATAAAGTGATTAAAAACAAGAAACAATTTTTATTTTTACCTTCACTTTAATAATTTTCAGAGAGCTTTGTGTGGGTCCAGGTATCTGTCTGGTATTATATTGCTTTCTCCTTAAAAACTTTCTGAAACATTTCTTGTGGTATAGGTCTGCTGGCAATGAATTCTTTCAGTAGTTTTTTTCACCTTATTCTTCAATGACTTGCTTTTTAAAAATTGGTACATAATTGAAGTACACATTTTCAGGGTACATGTGATAATTTAATACATTTATGTAATTTGTAAAGATTAAATCAGTGCACTTCAGATATCCAACACCTTAAATATTTGTCTTTTCTGTATGCTAGAATCGAATTCTTCTCTTCTATTTTGAAATGCACATTAGATTATTGTAAACCATAACCGCCCCACTGATCTATCTAACACTAGGTCTTATTTCTTCTGCTAAACTGTATATTTGTACCCATTCATCAACTTCTCTTCATTCTACCTTCCCCCTACCCCTCCTAGCCTCTGGTAACCACCAATTTATTCTCTATCTTCATGAGAACCACATTTTTTTTTTTAGCTCCCACATATGAGTGAGAACATGCAATTTTTGTCTTTCTGTGCTTGGTTATTTAAATTAACATAATGACATCCAGTTCCATCCATGTTGTTGCAAATCTCAGGATTTCATTCTTTTTATGGCTGAATCATATTCCATTGTGTCAATATACCATTTTTTTATCCATTTATTTGTTGATGGGTACTTAGATTGATTCCATATTTTGGCTATTGTGAATAGTGCTGCAATAAACATAGGGATGCAGATGTCTTTTTGATATATTGATTTCCTTTCTTTTGCTTATATACCCAGCAGAATTATTTCTGGATCATATCGTAGTACTATTTTTAGTTTTTTTGTTTTTTTTTTTCAAGAGAATTAAATCGTTTATTGATTACACATGATAATGGTTGATACACAAGCTTCATTCCCATCTATAATTTTATCTGGTACCATTATTCAATTTAGATATATTGCATAGGATATGCTAACAATCATCTTTATAACCAATAATTCTATGATTTTCCTTGGATGAACCCTTTTAATGGTGAACTTCAGGTCACAACAGTAACCGTAAGTTCAACTACACCAAGGTTTCTGAAGACAATGGCTTCTCCACCCAAGCAGGTCGTAAATGAATTTCAAATAGAACCTGGTATCACCCTGAAGGAATTCTGTCTTCACACTTTTGGGGAAGTTTACCAAAATGGCTTCAGAGTAGACTAACTTTACACAGCACATTAAAAAAAAAAAAAAAAAAAGACACATTTATTCAGCGTCATGATCAGCTATTACATTTAGAAAAATCTACATTAAAACCCTTTGTTGGAATGCTTTACACTTTCCACAGAACAGAAACTAAAATAACCTGTTATACAATTAGTCACAAATACAGTTCTCAAGTTTTTTGCCCATACATATGAGTATTGTCTAAAACATGTCTTCTTTGTAGCAGCTAGGCCCTGCCACCACTGTGCTTGGCTGAGTTCACAAATCTGTTGTAACCTGTAGCTTCCTTGTCACTTCTCTGGCTCTCCTCTCCTGCTAAGCTTTGTTTCCTGGGAATAATTCAAACCTTCTGCCACTGCCATAGCTACTGCTGCTACTGGAACCACCATAGCCACCTTGGTTTCGTGGTTTGGCAAAGTATTGGCCTCCACCACCATAGGGGCCAGAGCTTCTGCTTCCAAAATTTCCTCCCTTCATGGGTCCAAAATTTGAAGACTGATTGTTGTAATTGCCAAAATCATTGTAGCTTCCACCACCTCCAAAATTGCTTCCATCATTACCAAATCCATTGTACCCATCCCCACTGCCACCATATCCACCACCACCACAGCTGCCACCAAAGCCACCTCGACCACTGAAGTTTCCTCCATGGCCAAAGTTGTCATTCCCACCAAAACCACCTCCACGACCGCCACCAAAGTTTCCAGAACCACTTTGACCTCTTTGGCTGGGTGAAGCACTAGCCATCTCTTGCTTTGACAGGGCTTTCCTTACTTCACAGTTGTGGCCATTCACAGTATGGTATTTCTGAATGACAATCTTATCCACAGAATCATGGTCATCAAAGGTTACAAAAGCAAAGCCCCTCTTCTTGCCACTGCCTCTGTCAGTCATGATTTCAATCACTTCTATTTTCCCATACTGTTCAAAATAGTCTCTTAGGTGATATTCTTCAGTATCTTCTTTAATGCCACCAACAAAGATCTTTTTCACAGTTAAGTGGGCACCTGGTCTTTGAGAATCTTCTCTGGAGACAGCTCTCTTTGGTTCCACAACTCTTCCATCCACCTTGTGTGGCCGTGCATTCATTGCTGCATCCACCTCCTCCACAGTGGCATATGTGACAAACCCAAAGCCCCTGGAGCGCTTGGTGTTTGGATCTCTCATTACCACACAGTCCGTGAGCGTTCCCCATTGCTCAAAATGGCTCCTCAGACTCTCATCGGTCGTTTCAAAGCTCAACCCTCCGATGAATAGCTTCCGCAGCTGTTCGGGTTCTTTAGGAGACTCTGGCTTAGACATGAAGGCAGTGGGAAGAGAGACTTTAACGATGCTTCCTCGGCAGCGTCCACAGGCAGAAAGGCTGTTTTTAGTTTTTTGAGGAATCTCCATACTGTTCTTCAGAGTGGCTATACTAATTTACAGTATGAGGACTCCCTTTTCTCCACATCCTTGCCAGCATCCACTATTGCCTTTTTGATACAAGCCATTTTATGGAGTGAGATAATATCTCACTGTAATTTTGATTTGCGTTTTTCTGATGATTAATGATGTTGAGCACTTTTTCAAATGCATGTTGGCTATTTGTATGTCTTCTTTCGAGAAAGGTCTATTCAGATCTTTTGCCCATTTCTAATCAGATTATTTGGTTTTTGCTAGTATGTTGTTTGAGCTCCTTATCTATTTTGGTTATTAATCCCTTGTCGGATGGGTAGTTTGCAAAGATTTTTTCCCATTCTGTGAGTTGTCTCTTCACTTTGTTGATTGTTTCCTTTGCTGTGAAGAAACTTTTTAGCTTTATGTAATCACATTTATCTAGTTTTGCTTTGGTTGCCTGGGCTTTTGAAGTCTTACACAAAAATCATCTTTGCCCAGACTAATGTCCTGGAGTGTTTCCCCAGTGTTTTCAGCATTACAGGTCTAGATTTCTGTCTTTAATCCATTTTGATTTCATTTTTGTGTATGGTGAGATATAGGGGTCTAGTTTCATTCTTCTGCATATAGTTGTCTAGCAGCATTTATTGAAGAGACTTTCCTTTCCCCATTATGTTTTTGGTGCCTTTTTTGAAGTTGAGTTAGCTGTAAATGGGTGGATTTATACCTGGATTCTCTATTCTGTTTCACTGCTCTATGTGTCTGTTTTTATGCCAGTACCAGTATAGCTTTGTAGTAAACTCTGAAATCAGGTCGTGTGATGTCTTTATTCTTTTTGCTCAGGATTGCTTTGGCTATTTGGGGGTGTTTTTTGGTTCCATATAAATGTTAGGATTTTTTTCTATTTCTGTGAAGAATGTCCTTGGTATTTTGATGGGATTGCATTCAATCTGTAAATAGCTTTGGGTAATATTGTCATTTTAACAATATTAATTCTTCCAATCCATGAGCATGAAATAGCTTTCCATTTTTTTGTGCCCTCTTTAATTCCTTTCTTCACTGTTTATAGTTTTCCTTATATTGACCTTTCACTTCTTTGGTTAAATTGATTCCTGGGTATTTTACAATCTCTGTAACTATTTTAAATGGGATTGCTTTCTTGATTTCATTTTTAGATTGTTCACTGTTGGTGTATATAAACACTTCTGATTTTTGTATGTTGATTTTGTATCCTTCAGCTTTACTAAATTAATTTATCAGTTCTAAGAGTTTTTTGGTGGAGTCTTTAGGTTCTTCTATATTTAAGGTCATGCCATCTGCAAAGAAAGACAATTTGATTTCTTCTTTGTCAATCTGGTTGCCTTTTATTTTTTCTCTTGCCTGATTGCTTTGTCTAGGATTTCCAGTACTATATTGAATAAAGTGGTGAAAGCGGGCATCCTTGTCTTGTTCTAGATCTTAGAGTGAAGGTCTTCAATTTTTCTCCATTCGGTATGATATTAGCTGTGGGTCTGTCATATATGGCCTTTATTAGGTTGAGGTATGTTCCTCCTATACTTAGTTTGATGAGGGGTTTTTTTTTAATCATAAAGGGATGTTGAATTTTAGTGAATGCTTTTTTAGCATCTATTGAAATAGTCACACTGTTTTTGTTTTTGGTTCTGTTACTATGATGTATCATGTTTATTGATTTGCATATATTGAACTATCCTTGCATCACTGTGATGAATCACACTGGATTATAATTAATGATCTTTTTAATGTGTTGTTAAATTTGGTTTGCTAATATTTTGTTGAGGATTTTTATATCCACGTTCATTAGTGATACTGGCCTGTAGTTTTCTTTTTTTGTTGTGTCTTTGTCTGGTTTTGGTATCAGGGTAATGCTGACCTCCTAGAGTGAGTTTGGAAGTATTCCCTCCTCTTCAATGGTTTTGAAGAGATTGAGTAGAGTTGGCATTAGTTCTTTAAATGTTTGGTAGAATTCAGCAGTGAACCCATCAGGTCCTGGGATTTTCTTTGATGGGAAATTTTTTACTACAGCTTTGATTTAATTACTTGTTATTGGTTTCTTGAGACTTTTTATTTCTTCTACACCACCATTTTGGAACCAGAAGTCCTCTTTCAGTTTTTATGTGAAAAATGTATTTATTTTCTTTCATTTTGAAAGATATTTTCACTTGGTATAGAATCCTGTTAGCATTTTTTTCTTTTAGTACTTTAAAGATGTCACTCTATTGTCTTAGTTTCTTGTGAGAAGTATGCTGTAATTTTAATCTTTTGTTCCTCTGTATGTAATGTGTCTTTTTACTGACTTCCTTTAAAATTTTCTCTTCATCTTTAGTTTTCACATGTTTCAATATGATGCATCTAATTATTTGTGTGTGTGTGTGTGTGTGTGTGTGTGTGTGTGTGTGTGTGTGTGTTGGTATTTATACCACTGTGATTCTCTGAGCTTCCTGGATCTGTGGTTTGATGTATTTTATTATTTTTTGAAAATTCTCAGCTGTCATCTCTTCAAATATTTTTCTACCCTGTTCTCTTTCTCTTCTCCTCCTGGAATTCTAATTACATGTATGTTAGGCTATTTGATATTGTCAGTTAACTTTTGGATATTCTGTTGTCATTTTTTTTTATTTTTATCTTTAAGTTTGGGTAATTTCTATTGACCTATCCTCTGATTTTTTTCCCCTTGGCCATGTTCAGTCTACTTATGAGTCTATTGAAGGCATTCTTCCTCATTATTATCATACATTTAAAAATTTCTAGCATTTCTTTAGCTCTTTCTCAGTTTTTAGCTTTATACTGAAATTACTTAACTGTTGATGAATATTGGCTATCTTTTCCATTAGAACCTTTAACACATTAATCAGTTATTTTAAATTCCCTGTCTGATAAGCCAAACATCTAGCTCATTTATTTGTGTTTGTTTGTTTTTGCTTTTTCTCCTTGCTTTAAAAATATGTCTCCTAATTTTTGATTGAAAGCCAGACATTGTATGTAGGACAGAAGAGACTGAGGGATATAGCATGCCTGGAAGTGGCCATGCTCTAATATCTATAATTTTGGAAAAGTCCTCAATTGACCTCACTTTCCCTCCAGTTCTCACCTCAATTATTTGCTTTTTCTCAATGGAATTTTCCTTAAAGAATTGTCAGTACAAGCTGTCTTTATATCCCCATGTTTCTTTCTTCAGCTCATTGCAATCTGGCTTCCCTCCCAATTCTTCTGAAAGTGTTCTCATTAAAGTCTGCAACAATATGAATGGTCTTTTATCTATCCTCATTTCATTCAGCCTCTCGGTTGTTTACTCTTTCCTTCTTGAAACTTCTGATAAAAACAGACACCTACACAACATCCACTCTCACCCTTCTTCTATTTTTAAAACTAAAATCCTAGACTTATTGATGGTAGCAGTTTTCCCAGCCAGAAAAAAAATACAAACCATTTTTTTCAGGCTTCCTTTCCCATAGGATGGCCATTTGACTAAGTCCTGGCTGGTGAGATAGATATAAGCAGAAGTTTTTGCTCCTTGCCTTTCCTCTTTTTCTTTCCTGGAAGGAAAGGAAGACATCATTAGTAGGATCCAGCAGCTCTTTTGCAACTATGAGATGACCCTGAGGATAATAGCATACTATCACTTTTGCATACATTTCATTTTCCATACATTGTAATATCCTATTATAAGGAGAAAGAAATTTGTCTATTAAATTAACCTATGGCAGTTACCCATTCTAGAAACCTAGCAGTTCTCTTTGACTCCTCCATTTTCTTCATTCCCCATGTTTAATCCATCAGAAAATCCTAGTGAATCTTTTGCCGAAGTGCATATTGAGTCTGTATGTTTTCTCTCTGCCACCCTAATCCAAGATATCATCCTCTCTTGGTCTGGGCTCTACGTGTCTCCTAATTGGTCTTCTCACTTTTATTCTTACTTTCCTTTATCAATTTTCCTTGCCAAAGCGAGAATTATCTTAAAATGTAAATCAGTTCACATTGTTCATCCACTTTAAAAAAACTTTCTATTACACTTAAAATTTAAACTCCTAATAATAGCAAGGCTATGCATTATCCTCCCTCTGCCCATCTTTCCAATCTCATCCCATTCTTGTTTCTTCTTTACTCACTATTTCAGAAACTTGATCTTTCTAAGCTATTTCCTGTTGCATTGCCTTTGCATATGCTGTTCCATCTCTCTAGAATACTTTTTCCCTAACTTTTGCCAAGTCTTGCTCATTGTCATCCTTTAAGTTTTAGCTTCTGTGTCACTTTCTCGAATAGGCCTTCCCTGGCCATCCTGTCTTTTAATTTCCTGCTATTCTCTACTTAGTTCTTTGTTTGATTCTATCATCACTCTAATTTGTCTGCTTACTTATTTCCCCACTAGAATGTAAGTACCATGAAGGCAAAGGTCATTTCTATGTTGTTCACTTTTGTATCTTCATACCTGGCCTTGACCTTGGTACTTTGTAGATTTTTTTTAAAAATTGCTAAATGAGTAAATCAATAAATGAGATAACAAAGTTCTGATCCAGCACAGTGGCTATGGGAAATGGAAGGAGAGAATATTTGAAACTTTTTTTTTTTATTTCAGCATATTATGGGGGTACAGATGTTTAGGTTACATATGTTGCTCTTGCTCCCCCTCCCCCCCAAGTCCGAGCTTCAAGCATGTCCATCCCCCGGGTGGTGCACATTGCACTCTTTGTGTATGCATATACCTGTCCCCTCCTCCCTCCCCTCTCCCCGCTGCCCGACATCCAATAAATGTTATTCTTATATGTGCACTTATGTGTTGATCAGTTAATACCAATTTGATGGTGAGTACGTGTGGTGCTTGTTTTTCCATTCTTGGGATACTTTACTTAGTAGAATGTGTTCCAGCTCTTTCCAGGAGAATACAAGAGGTGCTATATCACCATTGTTTCTTAAAGCTGAATAGTACTCCATGGTGTACATATACCACATTTTATTAATCCACTCATGTATTGATGGACACTTGGGTTGTTTCCACGAAACTTGAAACTTTAAGACTCAGATTAAATGTCCAAGCTTCTCTGAAACCTCTCTTTATCTTTCCAGTCAGGAACAGTATAATGTCCCACTGCTGAACATCTCTTGATTTCTATTTGTGCCCTATTTGTGGTATTTAACATGCTCTACCTCTCATTGTAATTGTTTTGAATGACTTTTCTTTCCTCACATAATTTTACCGATCTTAAGGCAAAAACTTAGTCATCTGTCTCCCATAATACCCAACACTCTGCTTGGCACAGTAGGCTGAATACATATTTTGAATAAAAGAATGAGGGAATTATTTGAACACTTTCCAGTTCTAGGGTGAGGGGAAGGGGTCTGCATAGACTGGGTGCCTGGATAACTTCCCTGTGACTCAGCCTCTTGGAGAGGGGCCCAACCGTCTTGAAAGAAGTTTTCCAATCTCATTATAAAGATTCTTTATTCCAGGCATGAACTTGCCACACTGCACTTTCTCAAGCAGACCAAAGAAAGATATAAATAATAGATTGATCTTTTTCCAGATTTAATAATCTCAAATAAGAGCTTGCTATTCCTCCAATGAATTATAATACAGAGCATTTCCCAGTACATGGCAGTTAAGCCAATAGAAATGACTTTGAACTTCCAAACTTTTCTCCCTGGTGAAGCAGTGTAATAGTGTTGATCACACTCTGAGGAGGCAGTTGGATCCCAGCCAATCTCTACCCAGTTGTGGCCCCTCAGCCTCCCTCCTTCTCTGGTGTCTGTGGGAATAGGCCTAAGGGTAGGGGAAGGTAGAGTGGAGCCAAGACCCTCAGGGCCTCATTAGTATTTGCTACTTAGGTACTCTAGGTTCCAAGCCTGGAAATCTCCACAGGCAGTTTACTTCCAATCAGTTAAGGCCTGAGTTTTGCTTTTATTCTAAATGAGTCTCAAGAGGTTAGTTAGGAAGATTCCTATAGGGAATCTCCAAGTGACAATCCAAAGAGGATCAGAAGCAGCTGGGATTTATTAAAAGAATAAGCAAAGGGCACATGTCCAGATGTCCCTGAAGATCCTGATCTAAGCATCCTGAGTAAACAGGCAACTCCAGCACAACTCTCCCTGCCGTGTAATTTAAGGACTGTTTCTGGAAGATCCTCTCTACTCTTACCCTAAAGCTCCCCTTTGCAGCCACCTTACCCTAAAGCTCCCCTTTGCAGCCACTTCTGGATTGGTCAGGAGAGGCTGACCCCTGACTTTGGGACATACCTGTTAACACGCACTTCTTCTCTAATCTATCCCAATCACTGATAGCCAGGTTAAATCCCCTTCTGGAAAACAGACTTTCATCTCATTGTTCTCCGCATCACAGAATGTTTCTAACAACAAAAAATGGAAAACAATCCAATTATTCAACAAGAGATTAACTGTTAGGTAAAACATGGAAAATATAAATAATGGCATTTTATGCAGTCATCAATATATCTATGATGAGTTGTTTATACCAAGGATATATATTTACCTGTAATTTTAAGTAAAAAATCAGGGTGAAAAATTCTACATATCATGTGACATATTCCAAAATGATAACCACGGAAGTATTATGGATATTTTCTAATTGTTATTCTTCTTTATACTTTTCTATAGTTTCAATTGCATATATTACTATCATAATCAGGAAAAACACTTTAAAATTGTAATGGAGCCATTCAGCACAGAGACAGGATTTCTAACATAACACCAAAGAAAAATGGCCAATCAAATCGATCTATTCATTTCCTAGGGCTTCCATAACAAATTACCATAAATTGATGGTTTAAAACAACAGAAATTTATTCTCTCATAATTCTGGAAGCTAGAAGTCTAAAATCAAAGGATTAGCAGATTTGGTTCCTTCTGGAGGTTCTGAGAGAGAATCTTTTCCATGCCTCTCTCCTTCTGGTAGTTGCCAACAATCCTGGACATTCCTTATGTTGTAGACACATTAATCTCTGCCTCCATCATTACATGGCATTCTCCCTGTGCATCTCTGTGTGACAGTGTCCAAATTTCCTTTTCTTATTAATATAAGATACCACTTTTTGGAATAGGACTTGCTCATATCCAGTATGACTTTATCTTAACTTGATTATATCTGCAAAAACCCTGTTTCTAAATAAGGTCACATTCACAGAGAGGTTACTGGAAGAATAATTCTTAGACCTCTCTGTTTTCCCTCTTATCTCCAGCCTTGGTAGAATCCAAATGAAAGCCAGAGGGCAGAGGAATTCACTGATGTAGACCCTACATATCAGCCACTGGGAGCATTGAGCAGGATGAAAAAGGGTGGAAATGGATTTGTGAGGGCAAAAGGAAATTATCTAGTACATTAGATTATTACTTAGTGTCATGTATGTTTGTATGTTTGGACTGAGGCTTCAATGCCTCCCTAGCGGTTAGCAGGAGGTGCCCTCGGTTTCTAACTATGTGGACCTCTCCACTTGCCATCATCCAGAGTAAGTACACGAGAGCCAGAGAAATAAAAATGCCAGCAAGATGAAAGTCAGAGATTCTTACAACCTAACCATTAAAATGACATCAAATCATTTTTCCGTATGCTATTCATTAGAAGCAAGTCATTAGTCAGTGAATTAAACAAGAATGTAAACAACACTGCCCCCTTCATTCTCTCTAATATATTTCTATTTCTTCCCTCTACTCCTAATGACCAAATGCTTCAGACATATATAGTTGGGTCCGTTTCCAGCCACCGAGGGTCAATCTTAACCTAAACCAATCACGGTAATCCTATTTCCCTTGCCAATGGTTACTTTAAGAACAGTTATGTGTTTCTTAACAATAAGGATGTGTTCTGAGAAATGTATCCTTAGGCAATTTTGTCTTGTGCAAACATCGTAGAGTGTACTCACATAAACCTAGATGGTATAGCCTACTACACACCTAGGCTACATGGTATAGCCTATCGCTCCTAGGCTACATATATGTATAGCATGTGACTGTACCAAATACTGCAGCAATTGTAACACAATGGTATTCGTGTATCTAAACATTGCTAAACACAGAAAGGATACATATAATCTGATGGGATCATCATCATATATGCAGTTTGTCGTTGACTGAAATGTCATTATGTGGCACATGACTGTATTGGATTAGGATGAAATTCTAGTAAAAAGTATGTAAGACTAATATCCTGGGAGGCTTCTGGGAAGGTTATCTTCACGTAAAAGGGGCACAAACACAGGGACACTTCTTGCTGCTCTGAATGTAGTTTTTGTGTTTGATGCATCCATGAAACAACTATAAGATGTTATAAAAAATAATATTTATAAAACAAACAAGAGTTCTTAGAATTAAATATGATAACAGAAATAAAAATCTCAATAAAAAAGTTGGAAAATAAAGCAAGAATATCTCCCAGGAAATAAGGCAAAGAGCCAAAAGACTATCTTATGGGAGGAAACCAGCACCACAGTACCATCACGCATTGCTTAATGATTGGGATAAGTCTTGAAAAATGTATTGTTAGGCAGTTTTGTCACTGTGCAAATATAACGGAGAGTACTTACACAAATCTAGATGGTATGATCTACCATACACCCAGGGTAGACAGTATAGAATATTGCTCCCATTCTATAAACCTGTACAGCATGTTACTGTACTGAATTATGTAGGCAACTGTAACACAATGGTAAGTATTTATGTATCTAAACATATCAAAATGCAGAAAAGTTAAAGTAAAAATATTTTATCATAATCTTATGGGACCATATTGTATATATGGTCTGCTGTTGACCAAAATATTGTTAAGTAACACATGAGTATAAATTTAAAGATTTCTTTAGAATTGAAGACCATGAATATTTAGATGAAAGCACCCACAAAATGCTCACTATTATAAACAAAATAGAAATATACCAAAGCACACAACTGTAAAATTACAGTACACTGGGACGAAGAGATGATTCTACAAGCTTCCAAATATACTGAAATACAGAAAATAGAAAGATAGATGGATAGATTTATAATTATAAATGGTTTTGTACTTCTCAAAAGCAACTCCAGAATCTAGAAAACAATGGGTAGACAGCAACAAAAAAGTTATTTTCAACCTAGAATAGTATACCCAGTTAAGCTAACAATCAACCATGAGGGTAGAATACAGACATTTTTACACATAATAAATTCTAACTATCATTTACCTCCTATGCACTTTTTCTCAGAAGATAATACAGGATAGTTTACTCCAAAAAGGAGGAGTAAACTAAGAGAAAGATATGGTGTGCAGAAAACAGGAGATCCAATGAGAGAGAGGAGAAAGAAATCCTCAATGACGAAGAGAAATCATAGGATGAGAACTGTGCTCCAGATTGGAGCAGTAGCAACTCAAAAGTCATAGATAATGCATGACAAAGACAAGGCAATAAAGAAAAAAAGTCATACACATTAAGGACTGTCACCCTCATTCCTTCTTTCATTGTGCCATCTTTTTATCTTGACAAAGCTACTAGTAAGTGTACTGCACCACAAAAGAGGAAGACATGGGGTCCAGGAAAATGGAAATCCAAATCAGGAGAAAGCCAAAGGGAATTCCTAGGATGACAACAAAAGGAAGTCCTAGGATCACAACTGCAGCAGAACCAAACAGCAACAGGGTATAACAAAAGTTCCTAGAAGTTCCTAGGAAGTCTCAGTCTCTCTCTCTCTCTCTCTCTCTGTCTCATACATATGCACACAAACACACATTCTGAAGCTGATAGATTAGCTGATGAAATTGCCATGGTGTGAAACTGTAGTGAAAGTTATTGCAAGATGTGAGAAGAAACAGAAATTGGTAAAAGAAAAGCTATATAAAATTATGAAGAAGCAAAGCAATTATTAGCTTTAGGGAAATAAGTACAATGTAATCATAGCATTTATTATACATTACAATAATCTAATAGGAAGATTTGGACAGAAAATAATAATGTAAACACCAAATATTGATTTCACCAAAAACTTTAACTCTACTGGAAGGATGGGTAAAAAGGAGGAGAAAGAATGAAGTACATCACAGCTAAATCCTCTTACCATTCCTATCTACCACAATAGGAAGTCAAAGGACAATGTCAAAAATAAGTGAATCAGGGGGGCAAGGGCAACATACGTAACCTAAACATCTGTACCCCCATAATATGCTGAAATAAAAAAAAAATAAGTGAATCCAGTATGGATATATAATGTTCTCACCACAAAAATAATAACTATGTGAGGTAACAATAGATTAATTAGCTAGATTTATTCATTTAACAATGTATATACACTTCAAAACATCATGTACATGATAGCTACATACAATTTTATCTGTCAATCAAAAAACGAAAAATACAAAAAAATAAATGAATGAACCAGATATTTAGAAATTTGGAGATACAAAAATGGAGGTATATAAAAACCAGAAGAAGAGGCTGGGCACGGTAGCTCACGCCTGTAATGCTTGCACTCTGGGAGGCCGAGGCGGGCGGATTGTTTGAGCTCAGGAGTTCGAGACCAGCCTGAGCAAGAGCAAGATCCTGTCTCTACTAAAATTAGAAAGAAATTAATTGGACAACTAAAAATACATAGAAAAATTTAGCCGGGCATGGTGGCGCATGCCTGTAGTCCCAGCTACTCGGGAGGCTGAGGCAGGAGGATCGTTGAGCCCAGGAGTTTGAGGTTGCTGTGAGCTAGGATGATGCCATGGCACTCACTCTAGCCCGGGCAACACAGTGAAACTCTGTCTCAAAAAAAAAAAGAAACTCAGCATCACAGGAAGGGTACATGTAGGATCATATCTCTTCTTTTATCACTCTTCTGAAATCATGTTCTAGAAATATATACACTTAAAAGCAAACACACACTTCAAAACTATCAGAAAATCGCCTCCTGTAGCTTCGTCAAAGCTTTTCTATCAAATTTCATAATAAAAATTACATGGCATCCCCCATTCCCTAGCCTTATGATTTGTGAATCTGAACTTATAGCCTGTAGTATTCTCAATGGGAGCAAAAAGAATTAAAACTTACTTAGGACTTGACTATAAGAAAATGCCATCTTCCAGTCTCTAGCATTACTGTCAGCAGGAAAAGAGGGAAACTAGGAAAGTAGATGACCCAGAAAAGAAGAAAGTAATTAGAAACTAGTAATATCCTGATTTTCTTTATCACTAAAGAGTCTTTATCTCCCAAAGGTAGTACTACAGGCAACTCTTGGAAAATGAAAACTGAAATGTATTTTTTCATCATTTCACTTGAAATCTAGATCTATTCTCTATAAAATTGATTCTAGCAAGGTAGTTTGTTTTGAGATCTTCTCTCGGCAGGCCATAAGAACACTGGGACCAAGGTGGTCCCAGTCCGAATCTGCCTCTCAGAAAGTGAGATTAAGAAGTTTTGGGTGGAGGCAGAGGGATAGATACGGTAAACTGTTCTTTGCCCTGTTAGTCTATATTGGGATTAACCTAGTGAAATATTTCCACTCACTTACTTGGGCCTTCCCTGTTCCTGTAATCTGGGATGCAGATGTTGTGACCCCTCCGTCTCAGATAATTTTGTGTTGCATGTAAAGGAATACCTGAGGTTGGATAATTTCTAAAGAAAAAAGGTTTGACACAATTCCGATGGCTAGAAAGTTCACGATTGGGCACCTGCATCCGATGAGAGCCTCAGGTTGCTTTTACTTATGGTGGAAGTTGAAGAGGAGCCAGCTGTGCAGAGTTCACATGGCAAAAGAGGAAGCAAGACAGAGATGAGGGAGTTGCCAGGCTCTATTCAACAACCAACTCTCATGGGACCTAATAGAGTGAGAACTCACCCCTGAGGGAAGGCATGAGGATCTGCCCCCATGACCCAAACACCTCCCATTAGGCCCCACCTCCAACACTGGGGATCAAATTTCAACATGAGGTTTGGAGGGGACAAACATCCAAACCATAACACCCTATTTTTAGGGAAGTTCTTCAACTTATGTTTCCCACTGATGCCAACTCCACCAGAATAACTTCCTGGTCTTACTTCTGGATTGTGATCTAAAGATCATTACTTGTTACTATAGTAGTCAGGGTTAAGGCTTCTTGTTAAACTGGGTTAAATTTTGCATAGTCCTGAGGAAAAAGAAGAGGTGAAAAAGAAAAGACTCCTGTTTGCAGGGATTGTTAGCAACATTAAAGAAATTGCCAAAAGATTCTGGCCTAAAGCTAGAGCTAGGATTGAAAGGCAGGAATTGATAGTAGGAGAATGTACTTTGTTTTGTGTGGAACAGAAACTGTTTTAGATTAGAAAAATGTGTTCTCTTTGATTTTAACTAATGCCATTTGCTTCTGTAACCGTGCTTGCTTTTAGTTGTTAGTCAAATATTGTTAATCAAAAAAAAACAGGGCAGGAGTGACTCTATGACAGGCTGAACTTCCTAGAGTAGGCCTAAGTCTCAGTCCCCCTCCCCAAACGCAGATCAGAACTGGCGCCTGCGCGAAAATTGAAAATCCTGAGGCTTGGGACCACCCAATCAGGGGTCAAAACAATCCTCCACTTTTAAAGGAACCAATGGACAAAGGGGGAAAGGGGATGGTGGGCTCAGCGTATCGTATGCCACCGGTGTGTCGTGCGCAACCAAAAGTATAAAAGCTTCACTTTTACCCCGGGGCGGGGTCCTGGTTCCTAGGGAGGCCACTGCGTTGGTGCTCTGGGACTTGGACCCTAGCTCGAGCTAGCAAATAAACTCCTTTGCCATTTGCATCCTCGGTGACTCTGCTTCTCTGTTCCTGGGGCCGAGGGGGACCGGTTCTTACAGGATCTACTGACATATGGGATATAGAGAGTTAGCTGAAGGAACTTTCAATTTCTACTCAACTTTGTTGCCCTGGCTTCTGCCTCTAATTTCATCCACTCCCATCAGGACCTCTGCTGTGCTGCAATAGTTCATAACTTCAAGAAAAGAGGCAGATAGATACTGGGGACATGGGGCCTCAGGGAAGAATCACTAACCTATTCTCCCCAAAATATTAGGGACCCAAAGGAAATATCAATCTTCAGAAGACAAAGCAGAGATGCTAGTCCAATCATAAACCCCTTCTTCACTGCTCACTGTTCCATTTTCTGAAAGGTAATTCTCAAAAACTACTTAACAGTATTTCAACACTGAATGAGTGGGGCAGAGAATCACTATATTTACAACATGTCTTTTAGTACTATATGACTTTATGTACTTAGCGTGTATATTATACTAATCAAAATCAAAATATTTAAAATCCCTGGGTTCCATGAGAGGCCATAATGCCTGATTTTGTCCTATATTTAAATTAGATATTCATTTTGAATATCTAGCTTACTCTCCCCTTATAAAGGCTTACAATTTACACAACTAACCCCCCTCCTTACTTCCCAAAATGCACTATAAAACTTCTCAGACTTACAATAGGGGTGGGAAACTACAACCCTTAGGTTAAATTGGCCTTCCACCTGTTTTTGCATGCTCTTTGAGGTAAGACTGATTTTTACATTTTTAATAGTTAAAAAAATCAAAAGAAGAATAATATTTTGTGACATGTAAAATTATATGAAATTCATATGTCAATATCCCTGCTCATTTGTTTATATTTTGTCTATGGCTTGCATTTTTTTTTTTGCTACAGTGGCATATTTGAGTAG
>NW_012137191.1:259422-269783 GCF_000956105.1 Propithecus coquereli | reverse complement strand
TTCTGGTCTCCATTCCCTAAGGCATAGCTTCCAGAATTGAGTCAGAGCTAACTCAAAGAAGCTACGGTGGGAAATCTCAGGGCCAAAAGATTTCCCATTCATGTTGAATTCCTGATTCCAGGGGGGACGTTCTTGAGTTTCACCACAGGGTACTCTTCTGGCTCCAAAGTCTGGCCCTGAAGACATTATCTAGCTCATATTTCAACTGCAGGCCAGGAGTGAGCCAGCTTCTAAGAAAAGAGGTACAGATTTTTAGAAGTACAGCCTTGTGCATACTGTGGAAATTAAATATCATCTCATGGAGTGATTTCATCTACATACTAGCATTCCATATTTCCATTATATACCCCTGCTGACCATTTTCTCAGGGAGAAGGATCTTCCCCAGAACTTCCTCTAAAAGTTTCTATTCGTGTTCTTACTTTTCTAGTTCTTAAATTACAATTCAGGAACATTTGGGGATCTCAAAAAAATCAAGTTCAAAAGCCTTGAAACCAATGTCCCCTCTACCTGTGGTAAGTACTTAATTTCAGTAAAAATCTCATTCGTGTTCTACCACAGCCTTATGAAGTACTATTATCCCTATTCAATAGATAATAATACTTAGAGAAGTCATTTGATTATGTTAGATTTAATGAGAGAGCTAGGACTTGAATCCAGGCTTTTCTAAGGCCAAGGCCTCTGCTCTTTCCATCTCCCAAACTGCTGGTCATCACTCAATTAGGAATTCAATTTCTAAAGGCATGCAGGAAGGAAGGAATGAAATACTTAGGCTGCACTGTAGGATACAGATGAATATATTTACCAATTTTAGAGGTTCTGTGCTCCTTGTCATTGAGGATTCAAATAGTTATTCCTCCCTTTCTGAGGCTCACAGCTACACAACAGATTCATAAGGAGCAGGAGACTTCAATCTGTTTATGCAGAAAGTCAGATTCTAGCATCCTCTTTTCCTGACACTGCCTCCCTAGCCTTTATTTACCCTCAAAGGTGTGAGGAGCTATCTCCACATTTCACTGGCTAGCCTGGAGGCAAACCATGGGAGGGAGAGCCCTGGGTACTAGTTTCAATGCTGTTGCTATGTAGTGGTGGACCCTGGGCAGGCCCCTTTACCTCTCAGTTTTCTTTCCTGTGAAATGAGGGAGCTAACCAAGATGTGTGTGGGGAGTCAAGCAATGAGCAAGGACCCCAGATCCTCTGACCCATGCCATGTATTCCTCCCTCCCAAGTCCCTACCCCACAGTGGGTAATCACTTCACTCCCAAAGCCCTTTACCATATTAAATTCAACAAACATCACATATCTACTGGCTTCTTTGTACCAAGCACCGTGCTGAACACGTTCACATATTTGGACTTTCCAGTTAGCACTCTCAGGGAAACAAAGAAAATGAAAGAAACAAAAACTTAACATAACCTCCCCTACCCCAAACACCCAAAAGGCCCACCCAGATTCTGGAACCTGTGGTGAGCTGAGAGCTTTACAATAAGGGGTTAATAAATGAAATAAGCGATACGCCAGGGACTGGCTAAATTATAGCTACATAGTTGAAGTGTTACACTGAAAGAATAGTCTTTTGTCTAATAACTGCCATCTGCTTCTGTAACCCTGCTTGCAGCTTGCTTTGAGGATTGTAATCTGCCTTCGGGCGCCAGAGATCTGTGAGGACAATTATGTCCAGTGACCTTGTATCTTGCAACCCAGACTTCGCTCCCCGCTTTTGTTCCCTGAACACCTGCCCTATGTCACGTAGCCTCCCTCAAAAATAGTATAAAACCCTCGTAGAAACTTGAGATGGTGCCATCCTCTCGTACTGCTTTTATTCGGGCGGAGGTGGTCGCTGGCCAGCTAATAAAGACTCTCAATTTGGCTTCATTGAATTCTCCTGTGGTCTGTTCGCGCCCTCCACACTACAACAGAACCCTCAGCAGTTTCATGGAAAGAAACTGAAAAATAGGGTCACTTCTGCAGGAGGGTAAAAATTAGGAGCCTACCAAATTCTACCCCAATAAGTCTACAGCCTCCCACCCATTTCTCATTCGTCTGTCTCATTAATAAGAAGTACAACAACTTCTTCCCTCAGAGGCAAATGCCTACCATGGCATTTTGAGGTGGAGCCCCCTCTCAGGCTCCAGGACACAGGAAGCCTTGAGACTACATATTCCACAAACCACCGCTCAGCTTCCGGTCACAGAACGCCCTTCCTACAAAGGTGCGCATGCTCTGACCGTTCGCCCAAGCCGGGCGTGGTCGGTCTGGGCGATTGGTGTTTGTACTGGGCAAAGCAGATACACCCAGCCTTTAAGGTGCAGGAACGGGGTGCGCAACGGAATGGAAACTTTCTACTTTTACCCACTCCAGGCACTCAGTCTTTCTCCAACGCCTCTTGCGGTAGCCCCATGGCCCTACAAGATCCCTGTGTCCGATGTCCCTGGTCCTTGAGGACGGGAGGCGGCGTTCCCTCAGCTTTAGGGCGAGAAGGGGCAGGAGTCCAGGAAACGGCATTTGATGAAATTGCAAAGAAATTATTTGGCAGTTTACGTAATTTTAGATTAAAGTGTGGTAGCCGGAGAAAAAATTGTAAAGGGGAGTGAGACAAGTGGTTAATTTCTTAACCAATCGTAGCACACAACTGACGTTGCAGACCTGAGAAACCCATTCAATTGCCATGACAACAGTCCAGAAACTGAATCTCTGGTTTCTTTCAATTTCAAATCATCAAGTCCAGTAGAGGTCCAAATAAGATCTGGCTTTTGCTCTCAAGGAGAGGAAGTAAGGAGGACAATTGAGCAACCGATAAATACTTATTAAACTACTATGTAGGCAACATGGACACTGAGGTACAATAATAAATAAAACACTGCCCTTGCTCTCAAGCAAACTATTCTGAGAAGTGATGATTGTTGTGATACGTGATATGGTTATGAAATACAAGGACGCCTAACCTAGATTGTTGAGGTGGAGGAGGAGAGAGTCAAGAAAAGTTGCCCAGAGAAAGCGACGGGTGTGAATTAAGTCCCGGACTGTCCTAGATTTAGAAGAAACTTCAATACTCATCCGCGCACAAAATTAAGGTACAGATCGATTAAAGAGCTAAACATTTTTTTTAGAAAAAGTAGTAAAAAAAAGATTAAAAGAAAATATGGGATAATTTTTTTTTTATGTTCGAGGGAATAAGTCACAAAGGAGAAGACTAATAAAATTGACAACATAAAATTAGGAACTTAGCAATAACAGAAGATACCATAAACAAGGTTAAGAGACAAGAGAAAAGCAAGGAGACAATATCTGTATCATGCATGAGAGCAAAACATTAACATCCGAATGTCCAAAGATACCAGGAAACACATCTGTAGGCAAACAGAATTTGTTACTTGTTGCAACAAGAGAGATTGTGCACCAAGGGGAGCCTGTGGGATATTTCGGTAAGAGGGAGTTAAGAGGGGATTGTTTTGTGATTTGGGCTTGTGTTAGATGTTGGGGAGAGTCTGTCAGAAATCGAGGCAATTCTGTGATGGGATATCTTAATTATTATCTAGTAGGTGGGAGAAATCCAATAGAGCTAAAGCTGTAATTGATAAAACTACAGCAGGCTCTCCTGTTAGCTGGGAGAAGGGGCTGTTTGGTCATTTTTGTGATATGCACAGTGTTCTTGTTATCATCTTTGCTCAGATGTGATTAGAGAGTGGTCATACTTTAGTCTTACTCCATCACAAGTCACAGAATAACCTTAATAACCTTGTCTGATGTTGGTGCTCTCTGAAATTGTTTATGTTAAGTAGGGAACAACTGGCATAGGTACTAGTTGCGGGCTAACTCCTATCTGACATCTGTCATTTTTCTTTCTCATAGAATACATAAAGAGCTCCTGTAAGTCAAACAACACAGTAAAAACTTAGAAAAGGACAGGAGCAAGAATTCACAAAAGAAGAAATAAAAATGACTAGTTAAACACATGAAAAGATGCTCAACTGCACCATTGAAATGCAAATTAAAACAATAAAACACTGTTGACAGTAATTTAAACTAGTCCAGCCTTTTTGGAAGGCAACTTGTCAATATCTACCAAAATATTAAATGCATATGCCCTTCAACCAGAAATTCCATTTCTCAAAATCTCTCCCAGAAAATTATATGCACATGTACACAAAGAGGAATATAAAAGGATATACTTTGTAGTATGTTTGCAATAGTAAAAACTAAAAAATCCTAAATAACTCTCAAAGGGGAATAATTAAATAAATTCTGGAATACTGTGCAATAGTTTGATCTTATTTAACTTCCCATTATTTAATTTTTAAAAATACTTAAAAGTTAATATTTATGGCTCTAAGTAACAACATAGGAAAGTACTTATGACATAATGTTTAGTAAAGAAAACAGCATTTATAATTGTACCTCAGCATGATTTCAAGTGTTTTTTAAAAAACTACTTGAAGTAAAAAAAAGATTTAGAAAATACTCCCAAATGTGAATAGTATATTTGGATGATTGGGCTATGGGTAATTTTTTTCTCCTTTCTAATTCTCACATTTCCAACCATGATTAATCAGCATGCATTTCTTTTGAAAATGAATAAGAGCATTTTTAAAATATAGCAGCCTGCATCGCATCAGCAGGCACTAATCCAGACTAGCTGGCCTCGCTAAATGACCATCAAAGAATAGTACCATCAGAAAAAAGCTCATATGGGAAATGAAATTTTCTAAAAGTAGCCAGTCTCTATGATCCATTTTTAAATTATGGAGTGGCTTGCTATAGGGAGTCTGGTTACTCTTACATACAAATGCTGCCATGTTCCAAACTGACACTGGTGACGTGTTAACACTGCTTTAAAAGGCCTTTGTTATTTCTAATTACCAAGTCTTGTGAGCATCAGACCCTCTTATTTTAATCCTTGAGACCTACCCCACTCCTAAACTTTATCTCAATTCTGAGCCTTGCTGGAGAGGGTCAAGGATTGGGAAAGATTTCAGAAATGAGCTCAGGGAGGACTATACAATATATTCATAGAATATGTAATCTATTCATAATCAAAATATTTTAAACTTTCCTATAGACTTCACTTTCACTGAAGCTTAATTTTCATGTTTTCACTTTCTTCTGGGATATCTCCTTTAATCAGCTCAAATGCTTTATCAGCTCAAAACCAAATATATCACTTCCTCTCAGAATGAGCCATTATTTGATAATTAATGCAGAATTTTGAAACGAATATGATCAAACCACAGGACTATCCCATGTCAATGCACAAAGACCAAAGCCTGGCTGGCTATTTAAAATTTTGACAAAAGTGTATCCCACAGTTGGCAGATCTCATTTGACATTATTCAAGTAATTTCCCCAAAAGTGACTTTATTTCTTCCATGTGGTAACTGTAAATTACTACAAAATCAAGAATGAGCATATAAGTTTTAACCCATATAAACTATTAACATGGAAACTATAGTAAAACTTACTAAATTCTCTGGACTTGTGAAAGAATGAAGTAAAATTTGCTGGGAATGGACTAATAAATAAATAAATGTAAGCAGAAAAAGAAGACTCATAATTACTTTTTAAACTATTGAGGAATGCCCAAATTTAATGTGGATTTCCAATTACAACTGACATTTGTTATGACTGAAATGTGTGCTAAGATATTTTATTAGTTGGTTGTTGTGGAACTCAGGTAATGCTGTGAAAATTGGTCTTTAAAAATTCTCCTACTTGAAATTTGTGGAAAGTTTTAAAAATCTCTGACTTTTAATATTAACTAATTATACTTTTTGGTATCCTTTTTTGGGCCTATGAAAGTTGGACTAATGTAGTACTGAAATAATATCCATATTATCCAGAGGCCTTTGCAATGGCCTGAATGTTTGTGTACACTCAAAATTCGTGTGTTGAAATCTAATCTCATGTGATGATATTTGGAGGTGGAGCCTTTGGGAGGTAACTAGGTCATGAGGGGAGAGCCCTCATGAATGAGATTAGTGTCCTTATAAGAGGACAGAGAACTAGCTCCCTCTCTTTCTGCCATGTGAGAATATAAGGAGAAGATGGCAGTCTACAACCTGCAAGAGGGTCCTCACCAGAACCCCACCATGCTGACATCCTGATCTCAGATTTCCAGCCTTCATAACTGTGATAAATGTCTGTTGTTTATAAGCCACCTAATTTGCTGTACTTTGTTATGGCAGCCCAAAGTGACTAAAATAGTGACCTTGGAGTCAGACCATCTGAGTGTATTTCCTGACTTGATGGCTTTGTGATTTTTAGAAAGTTATTCAACTTCTCTGTTCCTCGGGTAAACTTATCTATAAAACAGGTTTAGTAATACATATGAGACATTGTTGGAAGGATTATATATAATAACTCATGAAATCCACTAGAAAACATGCCAAATGAGAGCAGGAATCTTGTCTGACTTGTTAACTACCCTATTCTAAATAGAACAGTACTTACTAGCACATACTAGGTGCTCAATAAATATTGGTTAAATGAATAAATGTAAAGCACTTATCATAGCCTTGGAAAATATTAAGCACTCGAGAAGGTTATTATATTTATTATTATCATCATTATTATTATTCTCATAAGGGTTGAAAGTAAAGCCCAAATGAAATTTGCACCATTTTTTCACTGTCGAAATCTGTACCACCAATCTAGTTATAACTCTATTTGGATCCAATCATTACAGCAGCTGTGCTTTGTTTATATCTTCTAATTGGTTCTAAACTCTTAAGTATATTCGTAAGCTTTCTACCATCAATCTTACATGTCACCACAGTATTATACACTGAACTCCTACAGTGAAGCCGCTGCACTAAGGTCTTCATTCTTACCCTTCTCTATAAAACCATTTCAAAGTTTATGTGGGAGTTTCACTTGGAGCCTGACCCTTATCATACCATAACCTTGAAATATATGTAAGTCCTGCTCTAACTCCTCTTTACCACGTGGGCCTCCTTGGACTTGCTTCTTGGTTACATTTTCTAGTCTCTTCTCCTTTAGTCACTAAATGACGCATCAGAGACTCACTCTTTGGCTAATCTTGTGACACATGACAACACTTTGTTGTGGAAAAGACGTCACTGTGTTTGTAGGTACAAAGTTTCATGGTTATTCAGCTACACAGATGGAAATGCCACCCCACTTAATCATCTTATTTTTTAATAATAATATATATTATTTTATTATTATTAATTGATCATTAGATACATATTAGGTACCAGACCCAACATTTAACAATTTATTATAAATCATTACTAATGTCATCACAATGCTGCCAGGTTGGTATTAGTATCTCAATTTTACAGATGAGAAAATTGTGAGTGACTTGTCTTAGTTAATACATATGACATTTGTTCATTGGTTTACTCCATTCCAGGTACTAGACTAACACTTGACACACATTATCTCATCGACACTCATAAAAACTTTAGAGGTAGCAGTTACAAACATCCTTGTACTTTTTAATTCCCAAATATTTCCTAAACAATAAAGACATTGTTCTTGTGATCAAGAATTATTTAATAGTTAAAGCTAAGGTAAGGAACATCTCATCTGGGAGTTTTTGTTGCACTAATAAGAAAGGTCACATAATAAGATTTCACACTCTGTGTGTTTCCCACCAATAATTTCTTTTTTTGATTTAGCAATTTTACTCCGTTGTCCTTTTAGGATTATTTAGGTTTAGTAGAATTATTTATCAGGTCATATTTTTCCTTTTTTGCCTAATATAATTTATTTCAATACTTGAAAAAAATAAATTTGTGATAGTATAATGGGTCTAATAACCAATGATGTGAATAGAATTTGGTTAGAGTTGTACCCTTAATTCTGTTGTTCAATCAATTAAAACACCAATCAGTAGCTGAATTAAGTTTGAGAATCCAAATAAAGAGGCAGTCATTCAATGATACAGTGTATTCTTCTATTTAGAATGGAAAGGTTTCCAGAAAATTAGCTGGAGCTTCAGCGGGGAGGTTTTAAGGAGAGGGTAGTTTCAAGGACACATGAAATAGAAGAGGGAACCAGGAAAAGGTTACAATCAAAGCCAGCCTGGAATACTCAAGGTGAATCAATTAAGGATATTAAAAACCCTGTCAACAATACCAACTTGGTCACCTTTCCATTCATTCCACAACGTATATGGATTTGGCCTATACTGCTTTGCAGATAATTTAGATTTCATTTGGTTTGTAAAATTATTAGTCACCTGTCAATAGCACCAGTCACAGGGTATATCCTTCACATAGTAGTTTCTTGGGCAGATATGAGATTCTTGACTCAATAAAACTTTTTTGCATATCAACCAATTGTGATATTGCATGAAGGCATTCTTTTGTTGATGGCATTATTATGTTTGCTTGATAATAAAAAGATGGTGGTCTGCTAAATTAATGGCTAAAATAGAAAATTTCTGACAGTAGGAAGCATTGTATTTGGATTTCTCATCCAGCATTTTTGAGTGGTGTGAGTTACCAAGGATACCTGCTGTGGTCTCATCCAAAAAAACGAAAGAGCCAATGAGATTTCATAAAGGGTTCCTGATCATGAACCAGTCACTGGGTTGGAGTTAGTGATATGGTTGTACAGATTTCTCTGGGATGGAGGCCTCAATCTGTGAATAATGAGGTTGAAAACAATTTACAAGGGCTCAACAACATGAGGTGATATTAACATTTGTCATCTACTAGTTTTTTAAAATCTTGGAGGCAAAAGAAAACAAATCGATGGTCCCTGCCCATGACTATTTCACAAGGGCTTACCACAGTTTTTCTGTTTAGTGTGGCCATCATACTTATTTGGGTGAATGGTCATTTTAAATATGTAATATGCAGTACAGCCAATTTTTTCCTTAAAAATATGTCTCTTTTCTCAACTCCTCTAACATTTAGAGGATGGTACAAAAATTATCTTGCATGAAAAAGTATATGTATTTGCCTTATTACCTGACCTGTAAAATGGGTCCCACTATTACTGGCAATAAAAACAGGCCATCTCCAATAGGGAACAAAGTATTATTTATCTTAAAAGAGAAGAACGTCGGGCGAGGGAGGGGGAGGGGGCCGGGGAACGAGGAGGGGACAGGTATATGCATACACAAAGAGTGCAATGAGCACCACCCAAAGGATGGACATACTTGAAACTTGGACTTAGCGGGGAGGAGGGCAAGGGCAACACACGTAACCGAAACATCTGTAACCCCATAATATGCTGAAATAAAAAAAAAAAGAGAGAGAAGAACGTTTAATCTACCCACAGTGAAATATTATAAATTACAAAAACATAGAAAACTTAGTATCTTAGAATGAGTCCTATTCAATTAACAGATACTAACAATGAAGGGGACAGCAGTGTGTTGGTATAAACTGAACTTCATTTTCCTGAACTCCATTTCCATTTCTAATTCCTATTTCATCTCTGGAAAAAAAGTATAGAAACAAAGGCATTGAAGGTGTTATTCTACAGACTCAAACCCTGGTCAAACCCATTATGATTGATGTGGTACAAGTTTCTACATCTTATGTCAGCACTGAGTCTATAGAAAGCTATACCTTCAGCGATTCATATAGTATTAGAAAGAGGAACCTTGAAAACCAATCATTTCTATGTTGTCAAGCCTATGGTCTCCAAACTTGTAAGAGTTCATAAACAGCTTTCAATATTTCAAGCTGTGTGATTTCAAACAGAAATCACACAGCTACCTAAGTCTGAACTTGCCTATAAAATCTTGTTTCTTTGTTTTTGACTGAAATATTAACTCAGAGTGGCAATCGTGGTTACCTTATGCTAATCAGAAACCGAAATGTCTTTGGCTAATGAAATATAGAAAGCAAATAGTTTCTTAATAAATATAGTATTTCACAAGACAAAACCTTTCAAAGCATGGGACCCAAGGAGGAAAAATAATAACAGGTTAGGGCTCTTGATGGTCCAACAGCTGTAGTCCAACCTGCCCATTTTGGGGACACCTAGATTCAGGGAGGTGAAATGATTTGCCCAAAGCCATTCCTCTAGGGAATACCCAATTCAGCAAAGCTATTTTTTAACTGTAGCACAATACTGTTCTATGCCTGCTTACTCTTTACGTAAAAGAAGAACATGAAGCTGGTGGTCAGCCTGATGGTGGAGAGGTGTGTTTTTGTAAACTTCAGTTGCTTTCTCTGATGAGTAATCTTAGTCATTATCTTCAGCCAGTTTTCCTCTCCTATTAGATAGAAATATTAACCCATTAATATTTTTTATAAGAATTGCAGTTTTGATAAGAATTGAATGTAAAGTCAATCACTCCTTTAACACACTGCCTGAAATTCAGTAAATTTTACTTACCTATTTTTTTTTTTTTTTTTTTAGACAGAGTCTCACTCTTTT
>NW_012137191.1:215306-259122 GCF_000956105.1 Propithecus coquereli | reverse complement strand
TGAGCTCAAACAATCTGCCCGCCTCGGCCTCCCAGAGTGCTAGGATTACAGGCGTGAGCCAACACGCCCGGCCCTACCTACCTATTATTATTATTAATAGATATGCTAGACCAGTAGTTCTCAAAATGTGGTCCCCAGAACAGCAGCAACAGCATCATCTGCATTCATTAAAAATGCAAATTCTTAGGCTTCACTCTAAACCTACTAAATCAGTAATTTTTGGGGTAAGGCCCAACAATCTGTTTTTTTAACAATCCTTTCAGGTGTTTTGAATGCACAAAGTCTAGGAATTAAGTTCCACCATTACAAAAGTGAAAACTGAAATTCCCCTGAAGACAATTACACTTACAAGCATTTTGTTATGTTTATTATTTGCACATTTTTAAGGCATAAACTAGCAGTACACTATCAGTAATACTGGCAGTTAATTTTAATAACATGGCTAGCCAAAAACTTGCAGATAGGCAGGAGAATGGAGTAAAGAGAAAGCCTCAAGGCCATTCCATAGGCACATCAAACCAAGAGCCTGTGGGAGGAAAGATTATCAGAAGAGGGAGGAAACACTTGAAGGCGGGAAGTGTTATTGCAAGTGTTTATTCAGAAATTTGAATAAGTCTCTGCCTATGCCATTCTTTCTGACTACATTCCTTGTTTCCTGTTCTCTGTCCAGCCTAGTTCTTTGCTTAGCAACTCCTCCTCAATTCCAAGAGTCTCCTCAGGTGTCCACTTGGCCAGTATATTTCAATCCCCAACCTCGCAGAAATAACCCCCCTTCTCTGTGTTCCTTCTGCTCTGTGGCCTTATCCTAATACACACATTTTGCCCTTTGACTGTTCTTTTTTTCCTCTGCTTCTCCCCAGGGGCAGCTGCTGTTTGTGGGCAGGTACTAAAGCACCCTTTCCTTTCTTTTTTCCTTTTTTTTTACATGAAATAATATTTAATTAAATAACAATGAAACATGACACAATTGAACTGTAGACAGAGAAATTTAAAAGAAAATAGTCTTGATAACAATAAAAAGGCAAATTTTAAGATACTTGTCACGGCCCGGATTGCAGGACGAGGGATGGACACAGAAAGAAACACACAGACACACACACAAGATGTACAAGACTGCAGTGGTCAATTCCACCAGTCGTTTTATTTATATACTTTTTCTATGTCCAGCAGCTACTTCCTGGTACGTGACTACCTTGGGCGCCTTGAGGAAAACACATTTTCATTCCTTCCAGATGATTGCTCAAGGGAAGCAGATGTTTGCATCTTAACTTCTTTATCTCATTACCATATGCAGGACAATGAGTCGCCTTGGCTTGTTTGCAAGACCCCAGGTGCTTGGTTATCTGTCATAAAGCTATCTGTCATGAGGAATAGTTCTGTTTGGACAACAGGCCGTGTCGGGGCCTATTGACCTCTGGCGCCAAGGAGAGCACACCCAGTTTCGCTGACTCTGGGCTTAAGCCAATTTTTGCCCAGGGATGGTCCCTGCAATATTCCACAAATATTTTATAAATAGAGCTTCCTGTTAGTAGTAAGCTAATTAAAGCTACGCATGTGGATTTTTAAAATTTCAAAATATTAAGGGGGTACAGATATTTTTGATACACGGATTATAAATGTGCCCATCACAGAGTAGTGTTCATTGTACCCAGTAGTTGGGTTTTTACCCCTCCCCTCCTCCTCCCTGTCCCTCAGCCCTGCTTGATTTCCAATGACTTTTACTTCCTTGTGTGGACTTGTGTGCCCATCGTCTAGTTCCAATTTATTAGAGAGCACAAGTGGTGTATGTTTTTTCATTGTTCAGTACTACTCAGCCATAAAAAAGGATGAATTAATGCCTTTTGCAGCAATTTGAAAGGAACTGGATACCATTAACCTAAAGTGCCCTTTTCAGCTTACCTCCAGTCTGTGAGGAGCCACTACTACCCTCCTGCGTTGGAAAAAGCAGACAATGGTGGGTGGGGCCAGGGGAACCGCTGCTCTCATTGGCCAACGTGCACTTCCTGCTGCGCGGAGACTCCTGGGAGAAGAGCTCCAGATTTTTTTTTTTTTCTCCCTCTTGCCTGGAAGCACTGCAGGCTAATTTTTGGGCTTTGCTGCTTTGGGGCTTGTGGTTTCCCCCGTGACAAGGCCTCTCCGCTGCCTTTCTCTGTTGGCCAGGCAGCTCTGGGAGACTGAAAGTGCAGTTCATCTCTCTGCCTTCTATGAAAAAGAGATTCCCCAGCCCCGTGAACCGTGAACCATCGTTTTAATTTGGGACTCCCTTGGCCTCCTGAGGGCCCTCCACCTCCCAGGCAGGCCTTCTGAATATGTCTGTCACTGTTGTTAGCCCTCACTTCTAGAGGTGGGGGGGGGGGAAGATTAAGAATTTTTGTAAACAGTTTGTTTTCAGAAGAACCAAGGATGGAGGTTTTCTGAAGATGAAGGTTCTCCAGGAATAGAAGAGGCAGGAGACCCATTATGTGATCAGTGCAGGTAAACTGAACAGAAGGAAGACAGGATAAGCAGGGGATGCGTTGCTCACTCAGTTTTCTTTGAGGAAATTTCCCTTTAAGAATTAAAAAGCCCATACTTTTTTATGAGTACTAGAGAAGCAATCCTCCTGGGAATTTTAACTTATTTAGTAATTCTCTCCCTACCCTCAATTTTCTGTGTCTAAAAAAGGCCTGCCCTAATTTCTTCAGAGTAGATGATTTTATTTTTAAGGCCTCTGCTCCTTTAGGAATACTCACATTTTATTTCCTTTTGTCTATAGTACTTTGTGTATTTTCCACATTCTATGCAATGCACCTATATTGAGTCAGAAAAATAGGATATAAATATTATTTTAAAAACTGTTGGAGTTCAGGAGTTACAGACAGAATTATTTTGTCTTAACATATTATTTCTTTTTTTTAAGGATTTAGGGTACCTTCTTCAATTTTATCCGACAACAAGAACTGCTGCTATTGTTGATGCAAGACAAAGAAACTTGGTAACTGTGTCTTAAGGATTTTAAGGTGATTGGATCATGGAGAAAGGGCCAGTTTAAGTGAGGAGCATATGAAGAATGATTATACATGAGCAACTAGTGGATGAGGAGAAAGTAGCTGTATCTAAAAGTTTATAAAGTGCCAAAATAATAATTCTCAACAAGATAGGCATTTTGCAAAGTGAATTACTTGTAGTGTGGCCCCTGTCTTCTGGAAAGTCATATTTTAGGATCTCAAAATGTGAGATGAAGAAAGTTTTACCCTTTTCTGGATAATGAAGGCCTTCAGAAATTAAACTTTTTGCTAATGTTTAAAAATTTTTTTTCTCTCTTAAAGCTTCACAGAGGCCCGAGAGGCTTTTTTAAAAATAAAAAATATTTTTTAAAAACTTCTGTTTTTAAAAATAGTTTTGTTTTTAAAAATAGTTTTTAAAAAATAAACTATAATTTTAATTTGTTCTTTTGATAGTTGGAGGAAGCAGCATATTAGACAGTGAGTGGGACAGGAATGATGACAGGGAATGTTTCCCAAGCATCCAGTAAGGGAAATTGGAAATGAGTGGCAGAGAAAGAGCATCTCAGTTTTTCTGAAATCTAAGAAAGGTGGAAGCTGATAGGTCAACAGGAATCCAGTGTAAGAGGAAAACCTTACCAAATATTTCAGCATTCTAAAATCTTAGGGTTGATTTTAAGTTGGAGTTATTCCTTGAGGAATTGGTCCATCACATCTGCTATTTTAGAAGCGCAGTCTGGTTTTTGAGGAACAAAGCCGCTTCTGGTTATGGGGGTGGGGGTTGAAATATGTGGGATTTGTTTCCAGGACTTGCTGTAATTTTGTGGCAGTTAATGGTAGGTAAACACTTGTCTGGTACAATATATTGATAGAACTCTGTTTTTAAGAGTATAACTTCTGAATCAATTTAAGTGCTTTTTAAAGTTAGCTCTTTTATCTGTCCTCAACTAATGCTTCGTCTGTTCAGGACCTTCCCTGTCACCAGATGGGAAATGCAAGGCAGGAAGGGTTAGCTGCTGGGCTGCTGACAAGCTAATCACAGAACTCAGTGATTTTCAAAGGTTATGACTGTGGAGCTCACCCAGAAGAAGTGGGCTTTACTGGACCCTTCTCAGTGAAACCTGTACAGAAATAGGATGTAGGAGAACTAAGTTTTGTAGCTGGTTTGTGGTTGCAGTATTGGTAAATGATCTAAATTTCTAGCCTAGACCGTGGGTTCATGAATTTATTTCTTTCAGGATTTGTAGAGAAGGTTGTATCTCTTTTTGGCATATTTGTGAATATTAATGTCAAAGGAGACTTTTTGTATAATCTTTAGCTGTAAGAATAATTTCAGAGATCTTATATATATGGTTATATATAACTTGTCCTCAGGAATGGGGAAGGTGGCAGAAGAATTGTGTATGGGCTTTCAGACTTCTAGCACATGCTGAATCATTTATAAAACATCACCAACAAAACACAAATTCAAAAAAAACTTACTAAGAATTTTAGGACGGCAACTTCAGCATTAAAACCCAAGCATGAACACCTGTGGGACTGCGATAGTAATATGCGCATAAAGCTGACCTTGCCGATTACATTAAAGGATTTTTCTCCAATGTGAAAGATGAGGGATACCTATTCCTTAGGTGTTTCTGTTGTGTGGTTTCTCTTGTGTAAAATGAAAGGGTCATTCACATTGATGACATTCAAAGTGTTTTTCTCTGGTGTGATTGCTCGTTGGTTACCTAAGGATAGAGAAATTGCTCTCTACTCATTGGTTACATTCATAAAATTTATGTCCACTGTAAATTCTCTCATGTGTCTCAGGGATGAAAGATCAAAAAATGCTTTTCCACACTCATTGAATTCATAGGGATTGGCCTCATTATGTACCTTTCTTATGCGCACGAAGTGAAGAACTACATTGGAGGGATTTTCCATACTGATTATATTCATAGGGCTTTTCTCTAGTGTAGTTAGTCATATTTCCTAAGGGATGAAGTAACGCTGAAGGCTTTCCCACAGTCATTGCATTCTATTTTGAATTCTCTTGTACACAGTGAGGGGAAAGCTACTCCAGAAGTATTTTCCATATTAATTACAATTATAGAATTTTCTCCAGTGTGAGTTCTCATGTGTACACCAAATGTGAGTGCTTCCTGAATATTTCACCATAATATGACAGTCATAGGGTTTCCCCTCAGTGTGAATTCTCATGAGTACAGTGACAGTAGAACTTATACTGAAAGCCTTTCTGTATCGATCACATTTATAGAGATTCTCCCCAGTATGAATTCTCTTTTGCCCACTAAGGACAGATCTAACGCTGAAGACTTGAAAACACTACTTACATTCATAATGTTTTATTCTAATGTGAATTCTCACATGTATCCAAAGGGATGAGTGATTACTGGAGGCTTTCCTGCTGTCCATACATTCATAGGGTTTCTCTCCATTATGTATTCACATCTGCATAGGAAGTTAAGAACTACTACTGAAACATTTTCCACATTAATTATATGCAGAGTATTTCTCATGAATTCGGTATGAATTTTCTTGTGTTGAATAAGGTTAGATCTTGCATTGATTACATTCATTGAGTTTTTCTCTAAGGTGACTTCCCTCCATTTTTGTACAATTGAGGGACTTTTACCTGAAAATATCCTGCTTAAGATTTGACCCTTTGGTTTTAAGTAGAACCTACAAATCCGGAGAGGCGCTTGGAGCATTTCACCCTTTTCTTTCACCCATTCATATGCTTTATCTAACCAGGAGATCAAACTGGGTTTGCTGAGATTGTGGCCAAGTAATGTTTCTGTAGTTCTCCTACATCCTATTTCTGTACAGGTTTCACTGAGAAGTGTCCAGTAAAGCCCACTTCTTCTGGGTGAGCTCCATAGTCTTATGTTTGAAGGTCACTGAGTCAGTCCTATGATTAGCTTGTCAGCAGCCCAGCAGCTAACCCTTCCTCCCTTGCATTTCCCATCTGGTGACAGGGAAGGTCCTGAGCAGACTAAGCATTAGTTGAGGACAGATAAACAACTGCCATCCCTTAAATCTGACTGTAAATTTTTTTGAAATATAGACCAATGAGAACCCAAAGATACTCCTCTTTTTACGCTTACTATCCATTTGTGGCAGGGATCTTAGGCACTTTAGGTGGCATTTTCCCACTGAACTGTGATTTTTCAGATGAAGGCAGTTTGAGCCTGGATCTCCAACAGCCTCTTGTCCTTTTTGTGTAAATGTATCTATGTGTATATGTGTACATATGTACAGTAACATAAATAACAGTTTTTATGAAAAATCATTTCCTGAAACAATAAAGTTGGGTGAGAACAATGGCATCATTTCTCACATTCAGGCATACCTGTATTTCTTAAATAATAAGACTTGAAATTTGAAATTATTCCTTGATCCATAGGCTGCAGAATGAATGTTGTGTCCGAAAGCATGAAAACAACATTCATCTCCTTATACATCTCCATTGGAGCTCTTGGGTGACCAGGTGCATTGTCAATGAGAAGTAATATTTTGAAAGGAATTTTTTTTCTGAGCAGTAGATCTCAGTAGTGGGCTTAAAATATTTAGTAAACCATGCTATAAACAGATGTGCTGTCATCCTAATTCTTAAGGACCCTGGAATTTTCAGAACTGTAAATGAGCATTGGCTTCAACTTAAGGTCACCAGCTGCATTAGCCCCTAAAAAGAAGCCTATCCTTTGAAGCTTTGAAGCTTGGCATCGACTTCTCTCCAGCTATGAAAGTCCTAGATGGCATCTTCTTCCAATATAAGGCTATTTCATCTATACTGAGAATCTTTTGTTTAGTGTAGCTACCTTCATCAAGTATCTTAGCTAGATCATCTGGATAACTAGTTACAGCTTCTATATCAGCACTTTCTTTACCTTGCGCTTTTGTGGTATGGAGATAGCTTCTTTCCTACGACCACTGGCCTATGTGACCAGCAAGTGTAGCCAGACCAGGAGATCATACAAATGGGCAAAAATCCTGCTCCATGTGGTTCTGCCTCTCCATCTGGAAATCCTTCCTTGGTGCACTGTTCCTGCGCTGATGTATTAGTTCCCTGCTCATGGAAATCATCAGGATCACAGTACTCTGCACTGATTTAAAGACTGGGAGAAGTTACAGTGAGTGCCTGTAGATACTCTTGAATCTGAGCAAATCTGAAATGCGCTTATGGAGCTAAACTGTCCCCTGCTCTATAGTGGAGATACATAAGAGGGACAGGGTCAATCTTAGAGAAAAAGAGAACCTAGCACAGTAGTTAAGAACTCAGGCCTTAGAATTAAGTAGACTTAGGTTTGATTCCAAACTCTACCACTTGCTGTTGTGTGACCTCTTACAATCTCTGTCATTTTCTGTAGTTGTCCTTCACAATTTGGCCTTAACCTACCTTTCCAGTCTCATCTCATGCTACTTCCCTTCTCATTGCCTACCCTCCCTGCCTGTTTTCAACCAGATAAAACTACCAGAGAGCTTCTTAGAAGGTAAAACCTCTGGCCCTATCCCAGACCTAATGAATCAAAATCTGCATGTTATGAATATCCTAGGGTACTTGATTTGCACATTAAAATTTAAGAAGCCCTGGTCTAATCTACTTATTGGAGCAATGATTCACGGAAGAAACTGTGTCATAGTCCATCCTGTGATTTCTGAGTATATAAGATTGCCCTCTGGAAAAGTATGTATGCTTTGCAGTTTGAAATATTCTTTGAATTATTCCCAACTAAATGGTGTCCAAAATAAGTGGTCCTTGAGAAGCTAGTCCTTACTTGGTCCCCTTCATTTCCAACTCTATTTTTAGTAGTTATGGGTCTCATTCTTGTTCAGGCTGGTCACAAACTCCTGATCTCAGGCAATCCTCCCGGCTCAGCCTCCCAGAGTGCTGGGATTACAGGCGTGAGGCACTGCATTCAGCCTCATATAGCTGTTAAAGAGCTAGGATATGTATCCATGTCTTCGGGCTCTAAGTCCAATTTTTTTTTCTTTTTGAAAAAATATTGTGGCACATTGTACCCTTTAATACAAACTTAATTTAAAATAAAGAAAAAGTCATATAGGATTGCAGGAATAATTGTGGTAGTTAAAGAGGCGAGAAATTATTTGAAAGAGTTTGGGGACGCTCAGTTAAGAAACAGAATTTAGCAGGATCTTGAAACATGAGCAGGATTTATATAGTCAGAGAAAGGGGATGGGCAATCCCAGAAGAGGATGGATGGCAGAAAAGCACAAATTATGTTCAAAGAATAATGATGAAATCAGTGTCCTTAGGCTATTTGAAATCTGATTGTTCCAATTCAATTGAATTAGGCGTCTAAACTTCCCAGGTGTGGGAATCAGTGTTTATGGTAGAGGGACCACAGCGCTTCCTGCTTTTACTTCATGTTCTTGCACAAAATCCAGCATGCAGAATCAGAGAGACGTAACTGCAGACACCTAACTGGTGAGACTTAAAGGTAGGAGTTTCTGGGCTGGATTGTGTTTCATGGACTACCACATTTACGTTCTCCGGGCATTGTATTGCTTGTTTTGGATGGTTGGGAGTAGCTTCTCTCACCTTGAGGAGAGACAGTCTGGTGTGCCAGACTACAGAAAAATAGTGGACTTCAGAAAGCTGTGGAGATCAAGAGCAGTAAATATGAGCTGGAGGTTATTTATGTGATTGTTAGAGGTGCACAAGCGTTGAAGATTTGGATTGGTTTAGACCTAGACGGAAGTGGCGTTTGATTGGTTATTTGAAATTAAAAAGGCCCCTACCTGGGTGGGGTCTGCCAGGCGCATAATTAGAACCTGAAAAACTCTACCGGGCCCGCCTGCCTTTGTGACGTAGCCCAGTCAGCCTCAGCTGTAGATCTTGCCTTGACTGGTGAGCCCGAAAGCCAGTGGCCCCGCGGAGGCGGGAGCTGGGCCATGGCTGAGGCGGCTGGGCCCAGTGGCGAATCCCACGGCGCCGAAGTGAAAACCCAGCAGCCCGCGGCAAAACTCGTCAGGGGACCACTGAGGCGCGGCCCGCGCTCGGTGCTTAAAGTGTCTCAGCTGCTGCTCCAGGCCATCGCTGCGCACAAAGGGCTGACTTTGGCAGCCCTCAAGAAGGAACTTGGAAACGCTGGCTACGAAGTGCGCAGGAAGAGTGGCCGCCACTCAGGCGATATTCCCAAGTCCAAGGTGAAGGGCACGCTCCTTAGGGTCAGCGGCAGCGACGCTGCCGGCTACTTCAGGGTCTGGAAGATTCCAAAGCCGAAAAGAAAGTTGAGATGCCCGGGGTTGGAGGAGGTTGTCCGCCCTCCGAGAAGGAGCCCACGGAGGCGTCGGGTGCAACGCAGGGCAGCCAAGAAGGCCAGAGACATATGGAGACGGAATGCAAGGCTAAACGAGAGGGCGAGGAGGGTGAGGCCAAGAGCCAAGGAGGAAGCCAGGGCCAAAGTGGTGGACGAGGGGAGAGGACGAACCACGAAGGAAGACCCCAGGCCTACGTCAGAAGAGGAGAAGAGGCCAAGCTCGAAGCCCAGGGAGAAGAAGCATGACCTCGAGAAGCCAGTAAAACGAACCATCCAGAAGCCAAGCCCGCTTAAAACCAACCAGACTTCCAGTGGTCAGGGAAGGACTCGCACAAAGACTTCCACTAAATCTGAAGGTCCTCGGAATGCAGTCGGGAATTCACAGTGTGGGAGCAGTGTCCCTTCCTCCAGGCACAGATGACTTTCCCCCATAGGCTCGTATGTGAGCAGCTCTCACACTCATTGAAAATGGGCAAAACTATTTACAGGGCCTTTCCACCACATTGTGTCTGTTGCCTCTTTGCCTTACCTGGAAGGGGAGCGAGCGTGGGTGTTAAGGTGAGATGTGTGACAGGAGCATGTGGGGTGAAGAGAGAAAAAGGAGCTGAGATTCTTTTCCTGCTGCAGGACCCAGAGAAATGTCTTCTAAAAGGAAAGAAAACAGGTAGAGGAAAACCAGCAACTTAAAGGAGCTAGAAGTGTTGAAGTAATGTTAGACACGCTAGCAAATCCAAATTGAGTTTGAAAGAGGAGGGCATATTGGGAGAAGAGCAGACAACCTTTAAATTGAGTGGTCCCACTGATTTAAAGGGTTCATACCTGAAATTCCTTTTAGAACAAAGTCCGTTCTCCCAAAATTGACTATGATGAGTTTGTAGTTTTTGCCCTGAATTGATAACCTATTTTAAGAATATTCTTATATGTTAACCCTGAGTTAAATGATATTGTGAAGGCATCTAGCACAGGGCTTGGCACAGGATAAGTTCTCATCACTGAGAGTTAAATATATGTATAAATAATTCATGATGGGGTGGTAATGTGCTATAGCAGAAAACTATCCTGGATCAGAACTTAGTGAGAACAGGATTCTAGTCAAAGTTCTGCTACTCTGACCTTAGCTGAGTTATTTCTTAACCATTCATAGTCTTGGTTTATTTGCTATAAAATGGGATTGGCCTAGGATGATTTTTAAGGTGATTTTAAGCGTCAGTAAAATGATAAGGAGGGCTTAAACATTATGGCATATGCTTTGCTTGACAAAATTCAACAATAACAGAATATCAACTGGGAAAGGGCCAACTCCTAGAGAGAAAATTAAGATTTACAGAATGCATATCAGAAATACAAGGAGATGGGGAAGGCCAGATAATGAATACTTAGGTCTTTTTCTTTTCTTAACAACATGTATTGAGCACTATGCACCAAGAATGGAACAAATGTATAATTTTTTTGAGTTCTGATTGCAGTGATTAAGTGTGGGAGTACTCATGCCATAGGCCGACAAGACACAGAAATGGTTCCTAGGAAAGTAAAACATTAGAGTAGCTTTATCAGGGAAAGGACTAGCTGTTTCCAACTGAAGCCAAAGAAGTGGGGAAAGTGGAAGCACCTGGGAAGTGCTTTTTATTCCTTCGAACAGGTGTGAGTCAGTGGGAAGGTATTAGAACCATCTGGGAGCTTTTTCCAGGTATAACTGACCAAGCTTTTCCCAAGGAGAGTCTGCTGTCTTCAAGGGTGAACAGAGTACGTATATGTAAAACAAAAAAAACTTTAAGTCATACTTATATTTGCCCCCTCAAGCCCTTAATTGAGAATCACTGTTTTAAGCCTATGCAAAGGCTAGTAACAGCAAAATGCTTGCAGTGTGTCTCATCTATGGGTAATCTGAACTTGAAATTTCCCCATGCTATAATTAAGTTTACCATGCACTTGAATGCGAGTGGCAGAATGAAGCAAAACAGAGTCAGAATAGGGAGGCATCTGAAAAGAGCAGTAAGGAAAATCAAACATTGTCTATTGAACACCATTAGAACAAAGTTAATCAACTGCCCTTGTGATAGCCAGATGTATTGCCCCTTTATAGTCCTAGGATGTTTTAACCTAAAGAACCAGGAGTTCTAGAATCAGAAAGCCTTTTTCGTCTAAGGTAGGATAGGAATGACACTGGCAACAATTTTTGTAATTTCCTAGGAATCATCACACTTCTGTTTGTATTATGATGGTTTCTTCATTCCAAATTTTCATTCATTCAGCAAAACTTATCAAATTTATTAAGTGCATACTGTATGGAGGACCAGTGGCAAATAGGAGAGATCCAGACCCTGACTTTATATAGCTAACAATGATCATTTCAGATTACTTTTCATTGATAAGCTTTAGGGTGGCTATACTGCAATGAAGTGTAAGAAATGACCTTATATCATTGGCAAGCTATCCAGATTATGCAGCTCATAATGCTAGCTGGGCACTCTGTGAAAGGAATTTCCAAGAATAGCTAATCTCATCCCTAGTATTCATTCATTAATGACTAAGTACCCGAAGGATTCTGGGCCCTATTCTGGGAATACCAAAATGGATAAAACAATATCCATTTTTCTGAGCTCACATTTGAGTGGCGTATTTGAGTATTTAACTTTAGTGAGAGCAAATGGAATGTCTCTGACATCAATTCTTTGCTTTCCTTTTACCTTAACTGCCTAGTGCAATGCTGATCAGATCATTGTTGGATTTAAGAGTTGTAATGAACCTTAGACGTCCTCTAGCATCAAATATTCAATGGTTTAAAAAAAAGTTAACTGAATTACAAATGGCCTTTAAAAATATGAAAAGGGTCCAACTTAATAAGATAAATGCACATTAAAACTATACAAAACATTAAATACTAAAAAGACATTATTTTTAATCAGATAGGCAAAAATTCAAATGTTTGAGAAACTACTCCATTGGTGAGGTTGTAGAGAAATAGGCACTCGCAGATAATGCTGGTGGGAGTATATAATAAATTGTCCCAAACCCTAATGGGGGAAATTGGCTATCAAAACTATACAAATATGTTTCAATCAAGGAGAACCACTTTTGGAAACTTATCTTTTAGATATTTATACATTTGTGAAATGACTGTGTCCAACATACTTAGTGCAGCATTGTATTAACAAAAAAATGTAAATAACTGAAGTGTCATTAGGAAATAGGTTAAACTGTGAAGCTTCAGTGAAATAGAATGCAGCTGTAAAAAGTGGGGGTTAGTCTCTGTTGTTATGACAAGCTTCCCAAGATACATATCTTTTTGTAATTGCATAAAGAAACTCTAGAAGGATACACGAAAAAACTAAGTGGTTCTCTTTTGTGAAAGGATGTTGATGGGAATTGTAGGGGATAGATAGAAATGAGACACTTTACTATATCTTTTTTGTATTTGCTTTAAGAGCCATATAAATTATAACTTCAGAACCATATAAATTATAGAAAATGAACAACTTAAAAATTGACTTTTAACTGCAAATCCAGTGCTCTCTCCACTTCACTCCAGTTCTAGGTGTCAAATGGAAGCCTCAGCATCTGCTCATTAACTCCATATGCCATCTTTTTTATATGAAGATCAGAAGTTTAGAATCCATTTCTCCACTGAGTGTTTTAATGATTTAGAGGTTTCATGTGGGTGGAGTGTTCTCAAATTTTCAACCTGTTTTTTATAACATGCAAACATCTCCATTTGCCAGTGATCTCAAAGCAACAGATACTTTCTGTTCTTCCTCCTTTTCTGGAGAGCTCTAACATGACAAGGCTCTCCAACTAAAGTGCCTAGGAAGGACAGGAAGACAGGTTGTTTGGGAAGTTTATATAGGGGCACCATGTCAGGGAAGGATTTTAAAAAAGACAAAGAATTTGGGAGAGAGGAACTGAAGACTGAGGGGGTGTTAACCCGAGGACTTGGATGAGGCTGGAAAGGACATTTGTAGGAGGGTAGAGAGAAGGATGTCAGGATTTCAACAGTCTATTAGAGCTGGCTGAGAAAACAGGCACCCCAGTGAGCAATCATGGTGATTGTGTTTCTCCTTTCCCTTTTCTCAGTTCCCTTACTTCCTTCCCTTTAGGTGATGGAAAAGACCAGACTCCAAGAAAATAAGGAAACATATGACGTGTAGAGGTGACAAAACAGCCTGGCTGGTGTAAGGAAAGCTGCAGAGGCACCCAGGGGTGGGGAACCTGTGGCCTTGGGGCCACACGTGGCCTTCTGGATCCTTGAATGCAGCCTTTTGAACCCAAATTTTACACACAAAAAATCCTTTTATTAAAAGGGGTGTAGCAGAGAAAGATGAAGATTTTCTTGCCCTTCTGGTGCTTAAAAAACAATCTTGAAATCAGAAAGCCGCAGGTTCCTCTAGAAGTTCCATGTTTTTTTCCACAACCATTTCCTCCCTGTCCTCTCAGCATTGAATGCATCTAGCTGAAGGGTTTCTGCCCTAATCCCACCTGTGCATGCCTTATCTGGCTTGCAGGAAATATCCAGTTATTGCAAACTTGCCTGGGGGTCAAATCACAGTCACCACCACCACTTGGGGCTCCAGACTTGGGCTCAGGGCTCTCAGTTCTCTGAAGAGCAGTGTGGGTATTTGCACCACCCTGAAACCAAGAGCCTTCTTAAACTGGCGCCCTGGGCACTCTCCCTAGTCAGGCCCTGCTCACCACTCTGTTGCTGAAGCACTCCCTAGGAGCAAACCCCCAACCCAATCCGGCGGCATCTCCAGGTTGGATTGAGTCCCTGGCTCACTGGTAAGGGACTTATGGAGGCCAGGACGCCAGGAAAGAGGCAGCCAGGCACAAACTCATTTCTTAAGGTTTCTGTTTCAGGTAGCGAGACAAGGGGGCTTGCTCAAGACTCTGCGACTTACCTCCCCTCCACTCTGTTGCAGCCTTTTTATCTGCAGAGAAGAGCTGGGAATGGAGGAAAAACAGGAAGAGAGGACCCAGAAATCAGTGACACAGCCAACATGTCCTTTATTCAACTGACATGAACCATAAACCCTCCCCTTTGAGTAATCAAAGAAAGTTCATGTTTGTCAGAGGGAACCAAATCAGATATTAGCTAGAAATCTGGTAGACACGGAGCAGTTGGGCTGGATGGCAAGTGGGCATACACTCCCAGGGCTTCCTGGAGGAGAGCTCGCAGGTGCGTGAGACATGGCAGGAAAGTGATGGCTGGGGAGGGCTCAGCTGAACAACACACTGAGGTCAGGGACCAAGGTCATACTTGATCTCCCAGGCCTGGAACTGCCTGCACCTGGCACATAGTGAGCACACAAAAGTTTGCTTGTAGAGTCAAGTTTGATTCCCAGGAGCCACGGGAGACTGGGAGTAAATTAAAATGCTGAAAATTGGAAAAGTGACTTTGCAAGTTACATCAAGGGAAAAAGAGCCCCTGGGGAATGGAGTAAGGGGCCTAGATTTAGCAGTACTAGGCAGGGGGTCGCGTGGTGGTGGTGTACTGTGGGGAGTGAGGATGAGAGAAAGAGCCAGAGTGGTAAGATGGCAGCCAAGTTGCTATAGCCAAGCCAAGAATTTGGGGGAAGAGAGTGGGAAATATAAGAAGTTGACCCTGCTTTGTAAGCTTAAAGCTGATAGAAAAGAAACTGGACAGTAGGCAGAGGGATAGGTAGTGAGTGGGCTCATGATGAGTTGGAACTGGCCAGAAGCTTAAAGAGATAAACTATAATGGAAGAAGGATAGGGTTGGGGAGAACAAGTACACATACCCTTGGGAACGTATGGCATTGCTCAGGCAAAACAAAACCCCAAACAAACCAAACCAAATCAAAAAATCTGAAAAAGAGAAGTGGGAAGAAGAGTGGAGGAAGAGTGCTGCCTATTGGGAAGATGGAGGTGGTAACAGGAAAGAGGGAGAGAGCCTGAGGCCTGGAGTTGAAGAAAGCCTCAGCTTTAGGGGATTCACTGTTACCTTTTGACCTTGGAGAACCCCTGTGGGCAGGTTTGCAACTGTCAGTTAAGTTTGTCATCATGAGTGTGCCGGGGAAGAGGAACTGAAGGAAGTAGTAGGGCTGGGGCCTGCAAGATAGTCCTTCCCACAGCCTGAATTGGACAGAATCTTCAAAACAGGAGAATGCATTTTTGCCACCATGGCTTAATTGATTACAACCTCTACCCAGTAAGCAGTCTGGGTTCAGTCTCACTTGTGTCACATCTTACTAGAGAAGCCTAGTTTCCTCTTGTGCCCTGGGGGTTCTCTGATACCCCTGCTGCCCTTGTCCATAGAGTACAACAAATCATGGTTAGAAATCCCTCTCATGGCCCCTTATTGGTCTCTGATCCACTTGTGAAGTTGGAAAGCTGGGTCCTTGAGGGCTTGGCACAGCAAAGCTTACTCTCTACCTTTGTGCTGAACACCTGCCTCCAGGACAACTTATTAGAGAGCCAGGGAAAAGGACCAGGCAAAGGAGGATCATTTCCTTAGATGTCAGTTTTTCAGTTTTGTATTGGATTTTCTTTCTTTGAGTTGTTTGCTCCTTTCAGATTTCTGGACCCAACTATCTTCAGTGCCCATATTGGAAGCCCTAGCCCCAATCAATCGTGGGAACTTAGTAGTTTCCCCACTAGTTTCTGAAACTGGTGACTAACCCCAGTTCTTTCATCGAGTTAAAGGTGGGGAAGCCTTTGGAACTAAGGTGTATCCTAGCAAGGTTGCAGAGTATAAACCTGACAGCAGGAGTGTGAAGATCCATTTAAAGAAAGCGAGGCACCACTGCTTGAAATGGAATATGAATCCCCTAGCCAGTGGTTCTCAAACTTTGGTTTATAGCACATATCCTGGAGGGCATGTTAAAAGACTAATTGTTGAGCTCTGTCCTCAGAATTTCTGATTCAGTAGGTCTGGAATGGGGCCTGAGAGTTTGCATTTCAAACAAGTTTCCAGGTGATACTGATGCTGCTAATCCAAAGACCACATTTTGAGAACCAAGATCTTGTATAGCACACAAGGGAATAAAGGGAAATTTTGCCAGCTCAGGCTCTCTAAGGGATCTAAAGGAATAGATTTCACTTTTGCGTTATTGCCCAGTCCCACGCACCCCCATTCAGTGCACCCATCACAATAGAGGTGGAAAGAACCTGCCTTCTGGCCCCTCTAGGTCTGAATCAGCGCTTACCTTGCCCTTGATGGAAACAGGAAACAGTGTCTTGATTGCAGGAATGTTGGAAAGGGAGGGATTTTGTCCCAAATGATCATCTTCTTTACCTCTCTGAAGGTGTAACATCGCTTTAACAAGGGAAAAGCTTTTCTTTCCACAATTAGAGCTAAGACTTAAAGTGTAAATACCTAGGTTATTAAGTATGGAATGTCCAATTTCCTTAAGTACTAAAATTGATAGTATCTCTGACATTTCACTTTGACACTTTTTTTTTTTATTGTGAAGGTACATTCTCATTCTTTCAAAAGCATGTTTTGGCTTGTGATTATCTTTCAAATTTTTTTAGAGCAATTTGTGTGAAACTATGGATAAGTCAAAAATTCATGTTATTTTTGAATATGAATTCCATCATGGAACCAATGTAGCACAGACAGCTCAAAATATCAATGAAGTGTTTGGGAAAGATATGGATAATGAATGCACAGTACTTCGATGGTTTGAGAAGTTCCATTGTGGTGATTTTAATCTTGAAAATGAGCTATGTGAGTGATCTGAGATCAAGGTGGATAATGATGAGCTGAAATTTGTCGTGGAAGCAAATCCATCTCAACCTACACGTGAATTAGCAGCAAGGTTTGACGTTACTATTCCAACAATATTGGACTATTTGAAGCAAATAAGCAAGGTAAAGAAGCTGGATGGATGAGTAACGCATGAATTAAATGAGTGTCAGAAATCATCTGGAAGCTTGCCTTTCTTTGCTGTCGTGACATAAGGCAAACTATTTTTATAACGTATTGTTATGTATAATGAAAAATGGATTCTTTTTGACAATGGCAAGCATTCAGCACAATGGTTGGATAAAGATGAAGTGCTGCAACACAGTCCAAAACTGAATATTCATCAAAAAAAGCTAATGGTGTCTGTTTGGTGTGCCAGTGCTGGTATTACCCACTACAGCTTCATGAAACCTGGTCAGTCGATTACAGCAGATGTCTACTGCAACCAATTGGACAAAATGATGAGGATGCTTGCAATTAAGCAGCTGAGATTGGTCAGTAAGACAGGCCAATCCTCTTGCAAGACCACATGTTGCAAAAAACAACACTGCTGAAACTACACAAGCTGGACTTGGAAACTCTCTGTCATCCACTGTATTCACCAGACCTTGCACTACTGGACTACCATTTCTCCCAGGCTTTGGCCCACTTCTTGCAAGGAAAAATATTCAATTCTCAACAAGCTGTGGAAAACGCCTTTTGTGATCTCATCACCACTCACTCTGCAGGCTTCTTCACTGCTGGCATAAGCAAGCTACTGTTAAGATGGCAAAACTGTGTCGATAGCTTTAGGCACATGATTAATTGTACTGCTTATTTGAGATATAATAAACTTTTGGTTCGAAATCGGACATTTCATATTTAATAACCTAATAGCTTTGGGAAAAGCTAACACTTTGGGTTACATTCTCCTATGCGAGGGATTCTTTGCAGAGATACTATGTTGGGGTGGAAAGGGGAGGATACTTAGTATAGGATACAGGCACCACAGTTGGAAAAATGTGACAGGTTCCTGAAGATGAATGTCCCTGTTTGACATTTTTCCCAAAGAGAACACAGAGACATTTTTTATTTAAAGGGGATAAGGTAGACACGTAGCAGAAGGGAGTTGTAAACATTAAAGTTTGAGGCTGATTCCCTGTGGCAAAAATTCAGATCTATTCACTCATCTTATGGCTGTTGCTTGTTTTATTTTTTGTCCAAGGAAGGTGGTGTTGGAGCGAGGTAGAGAAGACAATGGTACACAGAAATGACCCAAAGGATTGCCTCTTATGCAGAAGGCTCTTAGACTCCATGATGCCTTTCAGCTGGGTGCTATAATTGCACCTACACTTTGGGGGCTTCACTCTCTATCCCCACATTTACTAAAACAGATAAAAGTTTGGAGTTAACATGACTTATTAGCAGGTGTGATCTGATAGTAAGGAATATCACTTCCCACATCCTAAAAACAAGGTCTGTGAGAAGCTGGATTTTTCAGCATGTCAGATCTTTAAAAAATATGGAGTAGAATGTTTGCAATATCCTTCTAGTCATTAAATACTAGACTCCATCCTTCTACACTGATGTCTCTGGTACCTTAGTCCTTAAAATATTTGGTAATACTTGCCTTGTAATTCTTGACACAAATATATGATAATTTGGGGTCAGGATAACACCCTTTCTTTGAAGCCAGTTTAGTGATTTCATGGATGGGCTGAACCTGCTAAAGGGGTATGCAACGTTCAGTGACTTGCAAATGTCTACTTTTCTCAAAAGTGGGTTTCTGGTTTCTATCAGATTTGCCAACAGGTCTGTGATCCAAAACAGGTTCTGAACCATTGCTTACATAAAGCTGATTTGTATTAAAGACTTACATTAAAATAGGAGACTAAAGGAAATGGCACAGTCCAGATTTATTACTGGAACCCAATACTCTCCTATTCCCTGGTGCATCTCCTAATACTGATCCTAAAATGCTCCTGTTTTTGAGGACCGAGGGCAAGGCCTGCCTTACAAAGGGCTGGCCATTTTGCTGTTTTCATAGGAACATAAGCAAGAGAATTGCATTCCAGGCAAAGAAAGACTGCTCTGAGTAGCAGAAGGGAGGTGGGAGCTTGGCTGCTCGAGTCACATATATTCTCAGAAGCCCAGTCAGCAGAATGACCGTATTTTAATTTCATTTAGGTCCAGGACTCTGAGGAGCCATGGTTTGCCCAGTTTTTCCTAAGCAAATGGGACAGTGACTAAACTAGGTTGTTGTAGCTCACTTACTCTTGCCTCTCTGGTTCATTACACCAATTGTGGCTAAGAAAAAAGTGTCTTAGGGAAAAATCCAAATCTAAGCATTAAAGAGAAAATATCCCACTTTCATCCTTTTTGCTCCTCTTCCTCCCTAACCCCAAACTGCTTTTACATACAAGATAATTTTTAAATTATAAGATTTGTATTAACACAACCATCAAGAAATAGAAACAATGACCAAGTCGTCAACTAACAGATGCTAGAATACTTATAAAAGTCCTAGGGAGTTAATAGTGTGGACACCGTTCCAGAATTGGGAGGAAAACCAAGCAGAAAGTTCATCACCCTGCATCAGCTGAAAAGCTAAGCCACAGCCATTTCCCTTAAAGTTCTGTTTCTGGGAGGATGAGATTCTAAAGAATAACTCTTCTCCCTTTATGAGGCAATCAGAGTCAAAGAAGAGTGATGAGAACAACTTGCAAACACTATGATTCCTGTCCTAATTTCCCAGCACTTAAAACAAAACAAAAAATCCCACTCAGCACAAAGCTTCTATATGCACCTTGCCTGAAATCAACAAGAAACAGCTCACCTCACTGAAGACATCTCTATTCTCCCAGGTAAAAACAATCTGCAACCCAGAGATTCAGATCAAGACATATACATCCACAATTGTCTCGATCTCAGTGATACTGGGGAAGGCTTTGTACTCAACTGCCACAACTTAATCCATCATTTGACATTTAACCCTTTCCACTAGGGCTCCTTAATCACTCAGATTACTTGCTATCTTGAAACAAAACAAAAAACGCCATACAATCCCCACTACCCTTATCCCCAGAACACAGCCCCTAGAAAACCTAGCTTGTATAGTTTGCACTTAGCATGCTCTCTTCAAAGACCCCCACACACAGACACATAGACACATAAAGACACAGTCAAGAGAAGGGGTCTGTTCAAGGAGATAAAAGTTTTTTCTTCTGTATGGGCCTGGGTTACTTGGGAGTATTAGGTCCATCTCTTAGCATTGTTGTGTGATCTCTCAGCTCCATGTATGTATGTGCAGGATGAAGGGAGTAGGAATAAGGGGATGAATAGGTTATTCTTTCTATTTTTCGTCAGGTGGGGGTGAGAGGTGTAGATGTATATAGATGATTGGGCTAAGAGTGACAGACTCACACAGGAACAAGGTCTGGCCCCCAGGCTTTCATATGGATAAAAAAGGGGGCTCTGGGTACCTAGTCACTATCTCTTCTTGGTTCTTCATTACTCTCTAACCCAGTGTTCACCAGAGTGTGTTTCATGGAGTCACCAGTTCTGTGGGATGTGAAATAGAAAGGATACCAAGGCCAAATAAATTTAGGAAACACTGCATTAAAAGAAGCTTGACAGTATGCTCTACTGCATAAGATTTCAGAGCCTTTAATATGCTAGAATGATCTTTCTGTATGTATATAGAAAATATAATAGTTATAGTATACAAGGGTGATACTCAAAATATTTAACAATTGGTATGGCACAGAATCAACCAATCAGAATGGACTTCAGCCATAAACTGCTGGTACCACTGTATCCTTGAGAATGGGCTCAGGCTGAATATCAGCCCATGTAGTATGCACGGTTTCCCAAAAGTTTTGCCCAAAGGACTCTGGTTTTATGTGGTGTCTCACAGAACTGGTGAGAAATGCCCTGGCCAATCCTGGGACCTCATCTTTCTAGGGATGGGGTCAGGGCTCATGATTCTGGCCATTGGGGTATAGGAGAGGGGCAGCTCTGGCAGTGACTCCTGGTAGCACCGGCTGATAGACTTGACCATAACTATAGCAGAAATAGATTTCAAAAGACAGACGTCCCTCTGTCCCAGCTGCTCCGGGGACTTTGTCCCTGGTGGGTCAGCAGGTGCCTGTCCAGGTGATGTTTGCGGCCAAAGCTCTTCTCACAGCGAGGGCACTGGAAGGGCTTCTCCCCAGTATGGGTCAGCCAGTGTCTCACAAGGTGGTGCCTTCGGCCAAAGCTCTTCCCACATTCAGTGCACACATGACACTTTGGCACTGGTGGGGCACGCTGCCGTTTCCTTGCCCCAGGGCTCTCTCCAACCTCTTGGCCCTTGCAAGATTTACCTTCTGCATGCACTCTCTGGTGGCTGGCCAGATGGGAGTTGCATCGAAAATTCTTGCCACACTCCGAGCACCTGCTGGGCTTGTCATGTAGGTGGGTTTTCTGGTGCCTGATTAGGTGATGTCTTCGCCCAAAGCTCTTCTCACACTTGAGGCAGCTATAGGGCCTCTCCCCAGTGTGTGTTTGCTGATGCCTGGCAAGGTGGGAGCCCCACACAAACTGTTTCCCACACTGGGGGCATGTATGGGGTCTTAACAGGGAATCCATCTCTGTGCTACATAGAAGGTTTGAGAAGCTATCTTCCTGAAGAAAAGGGGGACCCAGGAGCATTCCTCTAGAACCCCTGGGCATGGAATCCCAGCTCTCATCCTGCTCTGGGTTCCACAGAACAGTATCTTCAGACACACTGGATAACATTCTGGGAGGTTCTGCTTCTAGTTCAGGGGTATCCCCCTCGTGTTCACTTCCATCTCCTGTGGAGAAGGTAAAATACCGACCCCAAGAGGGGAGTTACAAGAGAGTACGCCAGGACCTAAGTCACAGGAGAAGTTGTATGATGTCGGTCAGGGCCCAAATCTCACCCCAGAAGGGCTGAGAGAACATATTCTAATATTGTACAAGATAATGCAATAGATGTAGAGGTTAAAAGTCTAGGTTTAGGAGGCAAATTACCCAAGTGTAAATCTCAAATTTTCCCACTTAATTTCTGAGTCTTCATTTCTTCTATAAAATGGGAATAATAACACTTCTCTCTGAAGGTTGTTATAAGATAGCACAGTATCTGCACATAGTAAGCACTCAGTAAATGGTATATGCTATTGTTATTATTTATTACTATTATTTATATACTACTATTTATTACTATTCACTGCCATCTTCCTGCCTAAGCATAGATGGAGAAAGTTGAGGAATATGTGTTGCAATCATCATCAGCTCAGTGACCACCTGTCAGCAACACTGGAGACATTGTGGAAGGCATTCCTGAAATGGGTGGGAGGTTGAACAACAACAGCATCAACAATAACATCAACTAACATTTATTGAGTGCTTATTATGTGCTTGGCACTGTTCTACCATTCTAATATGTTAATATATTTAATTCTCACAATAATTTATAGATGAGGAAACTGAAGAGAGGTTAATTACTTTTCCAAGGTCCCGTAAGTATAGTCCAGAATTCTAATCCACAAAGTTTGGCTTCAGAGTCTGTCCTCTCCTCTAAACCATTCTACTACACTGCCTTTTGAAGAAGAAGATTTTTAATCCTTTTTACTCTGTAACCCTCTGAGGCAGAGGACAGATTAAAGGACTATGTAATCATGACACCCCAAGAGAGGTGAAGGCAGTGGCTATAAGTCTATTTTAGGTCCTCACCTGTATATGTGACCCTCAGAATGTCCCTCTCTTCTAAGTCCTGGGAGTCAGGGACCCATTGTTCTTCTCCTCCTTCTAGTTGAGAAAGCATATCCAGTTTGGGAATTGGAAATCCTGCCCATGGGAAAGGAAAATAAAGATGCCAATTAGTTCAACAATAATTCTCTATTTCTGAAACAAGCTGTTTCCTAGATTACTCCTTGGAACTCTAGATAAAAGAAGGCCAGATACGAACCTCTCCTCACCCACTATTTCTGTTAAATCCTTCTTCTTTGCCTAGAAATTCACACTCTCCTTCTCAATGAGCCTGTTCTCTTCCACTCAAATACTTTGAGCCCATTGTCCTTTGTGGTCATAACTTCACTGTAGTCCTACTACAGCTGTTCCACCGCCCAAGCCCCCATTTTTCTCTAGATGGTTTCCAAGTTTCCAAGGACCCAGTTCTAGATGTCCCTTTCTCTGCTTTGTAAGAATCTCCCAATTCCCAACCAAGAAGAGCCTCAAGTTCTTTATGCCATAGTTCAGCATTATTTGCTATTGATTTTTAAAAATGATGCTTTACTCCCATTCTCTTGAGATTATCCCTAGTGTTCTTTCTTTAGTGGAAGCCTAGAGAGATTCCCTGCCAAGGAAAGAATCCTAGACAGTCACTATCCAACAGCCCTAAAGCAGATGGCTCTATCCTCCCAGAATACAATCTTTTAGCAGCTGAGGAAGGTCATGCTTACTCAGAGATACTACTATCCCACAGTTTTCCTGCATGACATATTCTCCATAAAAGTCTGTCTGAGAGGGGTCCAGGCTCCGCCACTCCTCCTGAGAGAAGCACAGTGACACATCCTTGATGGTTACCAGGCCCTGAAACAAAATTTAGCATCCTCTGTCAGCAGCTGTTTCTTAAGGAAAATGTGATCTCAGTATAAAAGGCTGAGGTAGTAGAGGACATACAGCAAGAAAAGATCTAGGGAAATAATTGCCCAGAGTCCCCTGGGTAGGGCATATAGTTTTGGTAAAGGGGAAATGAAGAGAGGAGTAAAGGCAGATGGTCAAGAGTGAGTGACAGTGACATTGCTAGAGAAGTTTCCTAAGTGGGACTATGAGAAGTTGGAGGCAGCACAAACTCATCACTCCCTCTGTTTAACTACAGATATCCACTCAGTCTCTTCTCACCTGGCTTACCCTTTATTGTGGAAATTTTATACCTTCTCTTCCTTCCTCCGTTTGACCTTTCCTTTTATATCAGCACAAAATAATACAGATATAATATTCTTTCTTGCCTACTTTGCCACACCAAATATCCTTATCTTTTTAGGCTGCACAGTATGGTGGTTAGGAGCTCAGAATCTAAAGCCGAATGACTCTTAGCTTTGTCATTTATTAGCACTATGACCTTACACAAGTGCTTTAATCTCTCCCTTCCCCATATTCTCATCTGAAAAATGGGATAATTGAGTTGTTCCCAGGATTAAATGAGTTAAAATACCCAAAGCACTTGGAAAACAGCTTGAAGTGTGCTCCTATTAGTACTATTATTATCTGTCCGTGGCTCTCCTATTGCCTTCTGAATCTAAATCTATTTCCCCTCTCTAGCTCTGCCTCTCTTTATATCTTTATATCTTTCTTTCTTCTTCTTCTTCTTCTTTTTTTCCTCGAGACAGAGTCTCACTTTGTTGTCTGGGCTGGAATGCAGTGGCGTCAGCCTAGCTCACAGCAACTTCAAACTCGTGTGCTCCTATTAGTACTATTATTATTATTATCTTTCCATGGCTCTCCTACTGCCTTCTGAATCTAAACCTATTTCCCCTCTCTGGCTCTGCCTCTCTTTATATGTTTATATCTTTCTTTCTTCTTCTTTTTCTTCTTTTTTTCCTCGAGACAGAGTCTCGCTCTGTTGCCTGGGCTAGAATGCAGTGGCATCAGCCTAGCTCACAGCAACTTCAAACTCCTGGGCTCAAGTGATCCTCCTGTCTCAGCCTCCCGAGTAGCTGGGACTACAAGTGCATGCCACCATGCCTGGCTAATTTTTTCTGTTTTTAGTAGAGATGAGGTCTTGCTCTTGCTCAGGCTGCTCTTGAATTCCTAAGCTCAAGCAATCCTCCCACCTCGGCCTCCCAGAGTACTAGGATTACAGGCATAAGCCACCTCACCCGGACCTCTTTCTTTCTTCTTGTCCATAAATGCTCCATCATCTACCCAATCCTGTCCACTTTAGGTTCTTCTAAGCTTTTTTCAGGTCCTCTTTTCTTAATCTTTCTAGATTTATTTCTTAAAGGAAGCTAATTAATTGTTCTTAAAATCCTGTGGATAACACACAGCTATCCATTTAAAAGCCCTAACATCAAGTAATTCTCTCTTCTTGTTATGCTTCCACTTAATTTTCCAAGGGACTTCTGAGCTCCTTGGAAAGGGATAGAATCTATTCAGTTATAAAATGAACATACCATTGGTGATCATGTGAACTAACAAATCAATGAGATGATGCTAAAGCCACAGAAGGTCAGCAGCAATGCGACCTTAGAGAGGCCAAGGGAAGCAAAGCCCACCTGTGATCCGGCCGCAAGAAGTGCAGCTGCCATTTCCCAGTCTCCAGTGCTCCCCTCCTGGGGAATTGTAGGAACCCAGGGAGCAGACTGAGCTGGAGAGGGTAGAGAGGAACCATTAGAGATGAACTATCCACCCTGTTCCAGTAAGAGCCAGGGCCCCATTTTAGAGAGTCTTAAAGGTCACATCTTCTCCTGTATCTATTCCCATTGGTAAAACTCAAATGCATACGTGTAGATGAAGAGGCTTTCACTCAAAATGTTCTGTAAGGCTATTAGGTGGCTTTTAGTTAGACTAGCTGTGGTTTGAATTTATATTACTTGAATGTAATTTTCATCTAGTAAAGTGCATCTTACCAGGTATGTTCTCCAACAGTAATCAGTGTTGCTGTCACTTCCTTCATCTCCACATTCAATATCACTAACTATGTGCTTGCATGCTGAGAGAGGGATTATGCAAGAAACAGGAGAAGCACTGTTTACATGGTTTGGAGAATTTAGGAGCCTATTCTATACTTGTGACCAGGGCCCAGGAAGAACGGACTAGCCCTGGTATTGGTTATGCTCTTCAGTCCATGGCAATTTGGGGATTTTTAGCTCTACTTTTGAACAGAGATTAGGAGACTACTCCATGCATTGTGCTTCCCACACACCCGATGGGCTCTCACCCTTTTCCTGAAGGGAATGTGGCTCCTCTTCGAGGTCACAGCAAAGGTGCTCCAATGGCCCTGGTGCTGTTCTCCATGGCCCCTCTTCCTGGCTTCCCCTTTCCACCTGGGGCTCTGCTCCATCCAGCGGTACATTCATTGACTCCCATCCTGTCCCCAAGGCTGCTGTCTGTTCTGAAAGCATTTTTGCTGCAAAACCAAATTGTGACCTAGAACAAATTCATATCAGCTATGTCCATGAAAATGGAAAGGGGTGATATTCCTAAGGAAGTTATGGAGAACAGCCCCAGGGATAATAGATGAAACTAGATAGGAGGAGCTGGATGGAAGATGAACTTTAAAAGCTTGATGTGTTCCAATCAACAGAGCCTGAGCCAAACTTCTTGGAGGAACTAAGAAATTGGCAGGTGCCACATAGCAAAGTCACTAACTGTTATTTTGGGAACTTCATGGTAGAAACAGAATATCCCTGAAGGCTGGAAGAAGTTCATTTAAAAAAAAATCCTGGAAATTCAAAAGCTATCCATTTAATTTTAACCATTGAAAAAGTACAGAAAGTAAACAATTTGGAAACATGCAGGAAAGACTACACTAGATCTGCACTCAACAAAGATGGATATAATCATACTTAAGATTTTCTGTTACAAATCACATTCTCATTAATTAATTTAGAATGAAATGATTACTACAGGTAGAAGTCCCAGACAAAGGGTGTATGGGTGTCATGAGCACACACCTCTTTTATGAGGCTGAACCAAATGGCACCTCACTTAGGACAAGCCTCAACAAAGAGACACATGATCTGTCACTCTCATATAGAAAATGACGACGGCTAGTAAATATGGTAGAAAGACTAGTGACTTAAAAAGCAGGTGTAAGACTCCAAAGCAGCTCTTAACAGTTGAGAAATTGTCAGTGAGGAGCTGATATTTAATTGGGAATGGTAAAAAATAACTTTCTGGGTTTGAACCAGAGGTGGAAAAAGGGGAAGCAGCACTGCTAACATGACCCTGGGGTGAATTAATAGCTATGAGATTTGAGACATAGGAACAAACTTGTTTGTTTGGCAGGCACCAGTCAGATCTCATAAGAAAAGTATATTCAATTTTAAAGAAGGGTATGGAGAAGCCAGTGTGTTCATAAGAAGAAAGGAAAGTCAAGAAAGGGATGGGAAATACAGCCATTAGAAAAGTTAACAATGGACGTAGTTTTCTCTAGTCTGGAGAAGGCTAATGAATGATACTACCAATGAATAAAAAGAGAGGTAGGTGTCTTCTATATATAGATCAAACAGAAGAAATGAGTTTTGATTGAAACAGAAGAGACTTAGGTTCAATAAAAAAAAAATTCTTAATAGTCTTGTTGTAGTGCACAAGACCAGATTGTGGGCTTTTCTTTACTTTAGACATATTAAGAGCAGGACAGGTCCCACTTGTGTTGTGATAGGGGCCTCCCTGCCTTATGGCAGAGAAATAGTCTACTATGAGACTGTGCAGAATCTCTTTCTGTTTGGCAACATATTTTTGTGATTCTTATTCAATACTCAAGCAGTCAGGGCCAGTGAAAGGCTTCCAAGAACAGGTCAGAACCTTGGTAACTATCCTGGCTCACTTACATCCATTCAATAGCATTTGCAAGAACCTAGAAGGCCATTATAGGTAATGACAGATGTCAAGTCTTTTATTTTCTTGCCTATTTGTCTTTGACAAAAGAGGTAGGTGGGAACCCTAAGCCCAATGCACAGGAAGAACAAATTCCCCTTTCATCTCAGAAGTCCAAAGATGGATCAGGGCCTCATGGGATCATCCTGGACTGATTCCCAGCTTAGGAGGTTTCCTTTTCAGAAACTTCTCGTGAGAAAGTAAAATTCCTGATAAAGCAATAAAGGGAAACTTCCACTTAGCTCTTTTCTCTGAATTTCAGCCTCTGTATTCTCTTCACTTTTAACACACAGGGCACAAATTCCCCCTTTACCCTAAGGCTTTCTTTTTGTTTAGGTCCCTTGGCAAATCCCCCCACCCCGCCCCAGGGTTTTACCTCTAGCTAAATATCTGGACACCTCTCTAAAACCCATCTCTCCATCTCCCCCAGTAGCAGAGTCCTTTGATGGGAAGCCTCTTTCTGCAGAGCTCACTGGGCCAGCTGTCATCCTTTCCAGACAACTGACAGAAAACCTGTGGAAGCGCTGGGAGAAATCTCAGCAAAGGAGGGGACGGGTACCTGTCTTTAGCCTGCATTTCCTAAGATGTTCACCTAGAGACAGCACCTGTGCAGTTAAAGTGGCAGCCCTAACCTGGTTTCTCCTGGTTCCAAGATAATCCCAAATACACTGCAGTCTGAGTACTAGGGCTTTCATTCCCCTCCCCTGCACCCCCTTCTTCATATATCTGGGTGGCAAGGCACCTGCAAAAGGAAGTTTTTGCCACCAGTGCTGTTGGGCAGAAAAAGGGCCATGTTATCGAAATGAGTAGCCCAAGGGCACAGGGGCGAGTCGCGCTCCGACCATCAGAGAACCCTGGCCCCAGCCGCGGATGGGGCGTGGGCAGGCCAGGAGCCTGTTCAGGAGTAAGGCTGCTTCTTCCCTCCTGCTTGTCACAGTGCCCCTGGAGAGGGTCAGATTTCAGAGAATCCGAGCACGGCAGAACTGGAACAGGGGAAGTGAGGTCAGAAAACAGGTTTCCCGTGAGCTGGGGCTTGAGCTAGTGAAGAGAATGGGAGCCAAGGGATAAGCGGTGCGCGAGTGACAGCGACGGGAGCCCGCGGGGCCTGACAGCTACCATGGGCACCGGCAGACAGGGCGAGGGGCGGGCACAGAACGTCAGTGGGGCCGACCGCCAGGAAAGGAAGCAACCCGGAGGCCGCGTCGATCCTCCTCCCCGCCCCCATTGGTGACCAAGCCCCCACCCGCCGCCCCGGGAAGCCAGGCGCACCTCCTTCCAGCCGCGGCTCCCTCCGGCCCGGCCCCACTCACCCGGGTCGGCTTGGCCCGAGGCCTGGTGCCTCCCTCCCGGGCGCCGCCTGCCCCTCCCCTCAGCCCTCCGCTCGCGTCTCGGAGCCGGCGGCCGGCTGAGGCAGCGACAGGCGGAGACGGCTGCCCGGCGGGCGGGGCAGCCACAGGAAATCCCCGCCCGCTTCCGGGGCTCGGCGGCGGCAGCTGCGGCGGCGGTGGCGGTGCCGGCGCGGGGGTGGGGCCGCAGCTCCGCCGTCCCCGAGCAGGCCGAGCCCCGGACCTTGGCGCCTGCGTCCCCGACGAAGCCGCCGGCTGAGGGGCGGCGGACGCCTGGATTCCCGCCTAGGGTGTCAGCTCGCCGGCACTCTTCCCTGACTGACCATTTCCGTCCTGGCCACTGACCTCCCACGGGGTTCTTTGCACAGGGTTCATTAATTACCTCGAATTTAATAACCGCCGGTTATAGGCCAGACCATCGCTGAGAGCGATTTCTTGAGTCAACAGTTTGGAATTCCTCGAGGAGCTCACCCTCTAGGTTTCAAGATAGTGGGGATAAAGTGCTTGAGAGAGCATCGAGGAGGAGTCACTAATTCTGACTAAAGAATAGTCAGTTGACTTCACTAAAAGTTGCTATCCGAAGTAGGCCTTGCAGCTGCATTGTCCAATTTGCGGGAGCCACTAGCCAAATGCTGCATCTGAGCTCTCGAAATGTGGGTGGTCCGAAAAGAGATGTAAGTTTACGTTCATACCAGACTTAGAAGACTTAATTTAAAAAATGTAAAATAGCGCATGAGCGATATTTGGGGTATACTGAGTTAAGTCTATTATTAAAATTATTTTCACCTACTTTTAACTTTTGTAATGTGGCTACTAATAGTTTTTAAATTATAAATGTGGCTTGCATTATAATTCTGTTGGACAGTGCTACCTTGAAGCATTAAGATGGACTTGCCTGGAAAAGACGAGAAGGGCCTACAAAACAGAGTAAAACCATTACTGTTAGAATCTGTTTATAACCCACAAACTACATTCACATTCATTATTTTATCATCACAACAATTCTATAAAATTTATTTAATACACTTAAAAAATAAGTGACTCACTTAAGGTCATATATAACAATCATTCCTTGAATACATATTTATTTTCTACTATGTGCCAGACACTGTAACTAAATGCTGGGAATCAAAGAAAGGATTCTTAGTCTGAAAACACATGTGAACAAATATTTGTAATAAAGCATAATAGATGCTAAAACAGAGGAATGTACTTTGCACTGGGGACAAAGAGAAGTGACCATGTATGGGAAGTCCTCACGGAAATCTTGAGGCAGAGAAGAGTGGGGAGGATTGTATAATGAGAAGAGGAGAATGTGCTAAACACGCAATTGGGAAAGGATAAGTATATTCCAAGAGCTGATCATGGGGTATGTGGGGAGAGTAGTAGTGCCAGAATTTGTATCCCAGGTCCTGGAACTAAGTCCAGGGGTTCTTTTCACTTATGCCACTGCTGTTGATAAATACAAGGTGTGTTAATTGGGGTAACCTTGCAAAACCATTATCTCAGTGGCTTACCTCCATGAAGGCTTGTGTTTCATGTAAGTCACAGTGTGCAGAAGGTTGGTTGGGGCCAGTGGGTGGGCTGCCTGCTCCTTGCATTCATGGAAGAACCAGGTTCCTTGCATCTGGTGGCTCTACCATCCCTTGTGGCCTTGGAATAGTCCAGTTTGTGGGCCTTGGATAAGGAAGGAGAGCTGTGGCTGACTTGTCAGTGATAGCAGGGGCCAGTTCTGGAAGTGGCATACATTATTTTCACCCCATTCCCTTAGACAGAATTCATGTGCATGGTCATATGGCCCCACTTAACTGTAGGGTGGCTGGGAAGTAGTGTGTATGCCTAGAAGAAAAGGCAATGTGATTTGATGAACACTTAGCATTGCCTCTGTCACACATTGTTAAATTGAATATAACCAAGCACCTAAACCTGACTTTACCTAAAAAGAGTATTTGGGGAAAGCTGGTAGATACCATAACAGCCCAGACTCTCCTCTCTTCTTCTTTGGGAAACAAACCAGTGTGAGATTGTATCCTTACAAAAAAAAAAAGAGGCCAAATAGTCTTTGGCCTAATGGCAAGAGATAGTGGGTTATTAATATTTAATAAACATCTACTTCATGCCAGAGTCTTGTCTTAAACATGACAGGGAATAAATGCAAACTTTCTTTACATTATGCTTTGATGTGCTAGCTCTTTAGCTATCAATCGACAAACTCTGTGAGGTGTAGCTATTATCTCTACATGGGTTCAGGGGTATTAAGTGAACACAGTCAGGAATTGAGCCCTGGTCTGACTTCTAATCTGGTGCACCTTTCACCAGAGTGGTACCTTACCTTTCACAGGAATTATATGGACAAGTACAAACTCTATGCAACGTTACAAGGTGGGGTAATTAAGTATGCAGTAAGTAGCAAGTGGATGATTCCATCTTTTTAAGACTTTCTGGTCGAAGAGTTTCAAGATCAGCTTTGAAGGTAAAATGTAGGAAGGGCATCCCAGATAGCATCAGAAGGGCAGAAATGGACTTGCTGGGACATGCCATGGAATAAAGAACACACAGGTGTCAGTCTAGAGTATAGAAGAAATAGGGAAACTGATAGAAATATTAAGGGATCAAGGATTTTTTATTTGCTATATCAGATGTTAGGGAGTTACTATATTTGTGTTTATAAGGAAATGATATACCTGATGGTTCTAATTATATCATTGTAAGGATACTTGGTGGTCCTGGGCTGCCCCATTCATGGAATTCTGGCAACAACAGAATGGGATGAGTTGAACCCACAGCCGGATTCTAATGTGTGGAATATAGAATTCCTTAGAACACAGTAGTGTTCTTCCTGGGGCTCAGGGAGAGGTCCGAGACATTTAAGGTTCCAAGTTTTCTATAAAACTTCAAAAGACTTTAAAAGACTCAGTCTTTTGCTTAGCATTGGCCCCTTCATTTCTGAACTCCTGTTCTGCTGTGGTTTGAATAAGAAAGTACAATGCAAATATTAACCAGTTTAAGAAAAGATAGTGTTATAAAAGTTCTTTTATTAATCAGTTGATTGTAATGAATTACCAGCCTACCTTATAAAAGGTTGTTTAACCATAATGAAACTATACGTTCAATGCTAATTTAGAAACGAACCACCATATATAACACTATTTTCCTCCAATCCATGTTTTGAAGCTTGATGTCAGAGATGAATTTTCTATCAAAAGGGCAGTGGAGACAGTTGCTTCCTCTTCGTCGATAGCTATAAGGGGAAGGCTAAGGGAAGTCTTGAGTTAGGACTCTTGTGGGGAGGAAGAATAAGGGCTTCCTAGTCATTAGTAAGTATTTATAGCTAACATTTGCAGGGTACTTTACAGTTTACAAAGTGCTTTTGTGTACATGTAATCTTCATCACTCAGAGAGGTAAATTATTTTTATCCCTAGTGTACTGTCAAGGAAATAATGATTCAGATATTTAAAATTCTAGACCCATCACTTTTTGTTTCTATAATCCCAGACTGATTTACCTATATAAACCTCAGTTTCCTAGCCTATAAAACGAATGTCATTATACCTACATCATAGGGTTGATGTGAGAATATACTAAGACTTCAATAAATGATAAAGCTCAATGATAGGTGAAAAGAGGGTTAGGAGGATGATAGGCAGTGCAAAGATGGGATTAAAAGATAAACTTTATTTCTGAGTCTCAGTGAAGTAGAACATTTGGTTGGAATGGAGTCAGCTAGAGGTGTAGGGGGAAGAGTGAGGTGCCTGAACTGGAAATTTGGGAGGGGTTGCAGTTGTTGGTAGTAACTAGGTATAGGGTATGACGGTGAGAATCAAGTGGCTGAGGTGGTGGGCATGATCATTTAAGGTAAGAGAAATTCAAGGAACTGAGAGGCTAAGGTGTTAGCTGGAATAGTATTCAAAATCTTTAACAACCTCTGCTAGCCTGGGCTTGGACCCATCAAAATAGATGTAACCTATAGTGCTGGTGCGGGGTTCTGTAGGGACCTTGTTCTGCCAGGGCATTCCCTTTGGTTTCTGAATTGTGAAGAGGTCAGAGTGCTGGGGCATGACATACAAGGGGATTTCCAATGGATATGAAAATATTTCAGTATCTTAGCAAGGAATACAGTCATACTTGTGCACATTTGTATGCATGATGAGATGGATTGTCTACATGGATGTTGAAGTTACCAGGAATGATGATGGGGTTATGGAGAGAGGGATAGTAAGACACTTTATGGAGTTTCTAATGAAAGGAGAATGACCAAGAGTGTGATAGGTGATATTAATAATAACAAGGAGGTGTAGTGTGTGGAATGGCTTGGTCACATGTGCTTCGAGCAGCTGGACATTATTTAGGGAGGAAGGAGGAAAATGGTACTTGAGGCAGAAATGAGGAGCAAATAGAACACTTACTCCACTGCTAACCCTAGATGGTGGAAAGCAGTTTCCAATACATATTCAAATCATATGTTTTTGAATATGTGTAGTATATATATTTGTGTGTATATATGTGTGTTTGAAATATAATATATATTGTTATGATATACCATAAGAAATATTTTTTACATTGTGATCCAGCACACCCGTCATTTATATAATTTAATATATAAATTTTATATAATCTTCATAAAACAATATTTACCTTAACTACACACAGTATATGCTGGTGTTTTCTCTTCTGTTACTTCATTTAAAAAGTTTTCTATTTCCTACTCACTAAATTGATTTCACCACTTACTAATGGGTTGCAATTAATCCTTTTAAAAGCCTTTGTATATAGGTTGTAGGATTAAAAAGTAGGCACTCCTTGAGAGGGCTACAAAGGAAGCCTGCTTTGTTCCTAAGGGATAGTCAGTTTCAGTTAGACAAAGGAAGTAAAGGAAACATTCATCAAAAAAGTTAAAGGATATAGGGATTTTTTTTTTTTTGATGACAGTTACAGGAGAAGGACTTAAGGGTTGTGTTGGGGTTGGAGTTTGATTCAAGTTAGGCAATTGTAGGGGATTGTAATAGAGTAAGAATCTCTATGATGAGGGATGATCTGGTGGCCAAGGATTCTTGTGGTGAGTGTGGTAAGCAAGGATATAGGGCATGATAAGATTAGTAGTCTTCTAGGAAGGTGGATAATCAGTTCTAATTATAGCCCTCTTCTTGGGACTGGTCTCTTAGTTAGCTTATTAGTGGTGAGGTGAAGTGTAAGGGTTGGTTGGGCTGAGTAGAAGTCGTGTGTGTGATAGAATGAGGGTCTCACTAGAAGTGTGCTGAGCTCTGTGGGTCCTCTTTCAATCCTACTGTGGACAGGATTAAGGCTATAGGAGGGCTGTATTTCCAGAAATGTCAGAGCTCTGAGGGTCCCTTACATTATACTTTTCAATGTGGGTGGTGGTAGTGTCAGGCTTAAGGAGTTCTGTGGCCTACCCTTAAATTCTACTGTCCTTGATGTTGAGGGAGAGGGAAGAAGTGGCTTTACCAGGAGGTAACAGTTTCTTGTGTACTCTTTAAATAGGAAAATTTTAATTAAAAAGACAATGCTAAATTAAGTAGTGGGAAGGAGGGTGTGGTGGAAATAGCACTAAATTAAAAACCAAAAGATATTTCAGTCCTGGCTGTGCCTCTGAGCAGATCATATCCTTAACCTCATCTATCAAATTGGTACATCATTCTTCTTTTCCTTACAAGCTGTTGTGATGACTAAATTAAGTAAAAACATAGGCATGTGATATGAAATTCATAAAGGACCATTGAAATGCAAGATTTGGGCAATGGGCATTACTTGGCAGAGATAATTTGTAGTCAGTGCAGTGGACCCTAGGCAGCTGTCAGTGACAGTTGGTGTTGCCATCAGAATAAGACTAGATGTTTTGTAAGATTTAAAGCTTCTTTTGATGGTGGCACATAATATAAAGACACTCAGATAGATGAAAGACAGATCTCTTTGTTACTTACAGCTCTAAAGCAGAGAAAGCTACCATGGCTGGGGGTGTTGTACTCAAGGACAGAGTAACAGCAAGATGGAGCCACAGGAAGCTTATGTATGGCAAACAGGATGGGGTTAGCTAGATTTCTTGGGCTTCCTGGGGATTGAGTATTTTGAATAATTCTGTAGACTAAATGAAGAGGCTATCCTTGGGTGCTAAGTATTTGGGGCCTCTGGCAGTTAGATATGCGTGTATTTTAACCCAGGAGTGTTAGGCCTGATGAGGGAAGTAGTTGGGGTGGGAGCTTGGCAAACTGCCTACAAAGGGTAATTGAGAGTTTTAACCATGACTTCAAGACTGGGTCAAGACAGTACTTGTGAAATATCATCCTACACTAGGACAGCTTCTAAGTGGTATAATCTCAAACTGTCATTTCTTTTTTAGTACAAAAACTTGCTCTAAGGAGACTTCTTGTTTGCTTCATTTATGTTTTCTTAATTTATTTAACAACACATTTTATTTATAAGTTACAGAAAATATCATCTTTAATTCTATTATCTTTGACTCTTAACTTATATTTTAAGTAGAACAGATTATTGAATCATTGCAGACAAATACCTGATGCCATCTAGTACTCAGTGGCAGAAACAATTAGAAGCTGGGTTAAAAAGTTCTTCTGAGGTTATAAATACATGTAGCATATAATGGTTGGAATAATACAGTCTCAAAGTTGTTTTTCACATCAGTTAAGGATTATTTTCTTATTTCCTAAGATCCTAAGACGTCCCCTATTAAAGATAGGAAAAACCAAAGTACTTTCTCCTACTCTGTACTGTCAGTCACTCAGTACAACACTTCGGATACCAGATGTGTGGTTTTTTTCCCCACACACCAAGCAATTCTCAAGTGGACACCAGTCAGTGTCCTCTAATTTAACTCAATTCTGACACTATCTTCCTGGAGATCTCATCAGATCTCACAGGTTAAGGGCTTAGTCAGTCCTACAACACTGCCCTCTACTTCAGATGTCAATTGCAAGCCCTAGGTTTTGACCTGTGCTTCTGATTGACCAGCTATAAATAGGGATTCCCATGACCCCCCCTTCTTGGATTTGATTAATTTGCTAGGACAACTCACACAACTCAGGAAACATGGTTTATTATTAAGAATATTACAAAGGATACAGGTAAACATCCAGATGAAGAAATACATAAGGTGAAGTCTGGAAGAGTCCCAAACATAGGAGCTTCCATCCTCATGGAGTTGAGCTATGCCACCCACATGGCATGTAGATATATTCCTGTTCACCAACCTGGAAGCTCTTTGAGCACGGCCCTTTTGGGTTTCTATGGAGGTTTCATTATGTAGGCATGATTGATTACATCATTAGCCATTAGTGATCAACTCAACCTTTGGCTCTTCTCCCGTCCCAGGGGAAATCTGTTGTCCTGCCAAAATTTATTCTCTAAAGGATCACAACACAATCCACACTCAACAATGCAAAATCACAATGTTTGACATCCAGTCAAAAAGTACTAGACATGCAAAGAAGCAGGAAAATATGACCCATACCTGGAAAAAAATTAGTAAGTGGAAACCAGCCCAGTAATGACAAAGTTGGTGGAGTTATCAAGAGCTTTACACAATGGTTATAAATAACACAAATATGTTCAAGAATTCAAAGAAAAGTTTGACAACAATGAGGAGAAAAATGGGACATAGAGTAAAACTTTTAGAGACAGAAAACAGAATACCTAAAATGAAATTTTAGCTTGATGGGAAAAACAGATTAGTCACTTCAGGAAAAACATTCAGTAATTGAAGACATGGCAATCAAAACTATACCAAATGAAGCATAAAGATTTAAAAAACAACTGAAGAATGAACAGAATATCAGTGATGTGTGTGACACAATATCACGTAGCCTAAAATATGTGTAACTGCAATGATAGAGAAGATGGAAGGCAAGGAAAAAAAGGCTTTAAAATGCTGGGTGGCCAGGCGCGGTGTCGCACGCCTGTAATCCTAGCACTCTAGGAGGCCAAGGCGGGAGGATCGCTTGAGCTCAGGAGTTCGAGACCAGCTCTGAGCAAGAGTGTGACCCAGTCTCTACTAAAAATAGAAAAAATTAGCAAGTCAACTAAAAATAAAAATAAAAAATTAGCTGGGCGTGGTGGCTCGCGCCTGTAGTCCCAGCTACTCAGGAGGCTGAGGCAGGAGGATCACTTGAGCCCAGGAGTTTGAGGTTGCTGTGAGCTAGGCTAATGCCACAGTACTCACTCTAGCCTGGGCAACAAAAGCGAGACTGTGTCTCAAAAAAAAAAAAATGCTGGATGGTTGGAAGGTGGTGAGGCTGTTAACCTAAAATTCTATACCCAGTGAAAATATCTTTCAAACACGATGGGAAAATATAAACTTTTCAGACAAACAAAAGCTGAGAGAATTTGTTGCCAGCAAACCCACATTACAAAAAATATTAAAGTAAATTTTTCACGCAGGAAGAAAATGAAGCTAGATGCAAACCTGGATCTACACAAATGAATAGCTAGCATCACAAATGGTAACTATATGTGTAAACATAACATTTTTTTGTATTTTTAGTAAGATAATTGACTATTTAAATAAAAAATAATAAACACGTATCGGAAGGGATTGAAAATGTTTTCTGTAAAGGACCAGATAGTAAATATTATAGGCTTTGCATGTTGCATGGTCTCTATGGCAACTACCCAACTCTGTTGTTGTAGTACTACAGCAAACATAGACAATATGTAAAAGAATGGTCACTGCTATATTTCAATAAAACTTAATTCATGAAAACAGATAGTGGGCCACATTAAGCCCATGGGACATGCCGACCCATGTATTATGGGGTTTGTAGTGTATGTAGAAGTAAAATGTCTGATAAACGTAGCACAAAAGATGGGAGGGGAAATGCAAGTACATTGCTTTAAGGGTCTTAACATTATATGTGAAATGTTATAATATTATTTCAGTGTAGACAGTGATGATTTAAAGATGAATTTTACAAATCCTAGAGCAACCACACACACTCACACACACACACAAATTGAGAGGCATAGATAAAATTTAATACTTAAAAAACCTCAATTAATTCAAAAGAATATAGGAAAAGAGAAAAAAAGATATAAGAACAGATGAGGCAAATTGAAAAGAAATAGCAAGATGATAGGTTGAAACTTAATGATATTTATAACTACTTTAAATGTATACAGTCTAAATATAGTCAATTGAATGCATAGATTGTCAGGCTGGATGAAAAAGCAAGACACAATAATATGCTATCTATAAGAAACTCACTTAAAATATAAAGACAAAGATAGGTTAAAAGTAAAAGGATGTGAAAAGATACAACTTATATTATTGTAAGAAAGTGGGAAGGACTGTATAAATACATGACAAAGTAGACTTAGAACAATCCACACTACTAGGAATAGATAGGAACATTTCATAATAATAGTAGGATCAATTTTTCAAGAAGACACATCAGGGCTTCAAAATATATGAAACAAAAACTGGCAAAATTGGCCGGGCACGGTGGCTGACGTCTGTAATCCTAGCTCTCTGGGAGGCCGAGGCGGGCGGATTGTTTGAGCTCAGGAGTTCGAAACCAGCCTGAGCAAGAGTGAGACCCCGTCTTTACTAAAAATAGAAAGAAATTAATTGGACAACTAAAAATATATAGAAAAAAATTAGCCGGGCATGGTGGCGCATGCCTGTAGTCCCAGCTACTCGGGAGGCTGAGGCAGAAGGATTGCTTGAGCCCAGGAGTTTGAGGTTGCTGTGAGCTAGGATGACGCCACGGCACTCTAGCCCGGGCAAAAGAGTGAGACTCTGTCTCAAAAAAAAACTGGCAAAATTGAAATAAGAAATAGATAAATCCACAATTATATTTGGTGATTTCAACATTTCTTTCTCAGTATTTGATGCAAAACATAGACAGGAAATCAGTAAGGATATAGAAGACTTGAATAACACTATCAATAAACTTTATAGACATTTATAGGACACTTCACCCAAGAACAGCAGAGTACACATTCTCTTCAAGTGCACATGGAAGTCACTTGAAACTATGTAACACATCTTCATAAACTCAGAATAAAAGGGAAACTCCTCAGTCTGATAAAGCATATCTCTGAAAAGCCTAGAGGAAACATTAGAGTTAATGTGAAAGACTGAATGCTTTTACCCTAAGATTGGAAGAAAGACAAAGATCTCTGGCCTCACTACTGTTCAATATTATACAGGAGACCCTAATCAGTGCAAAAAAATAAAAACAACAAAGGCAAAAAGAAAAAAGAAAATGCACATAGTTTGAAAAGGAAAAGTAACATTGTAGTGTACATAGAAAATTTTAAGGGATCTAGAGAAACGTTGCTAGACTATAACAGGTGAATTCAAGAAGGTCATATGGTGCAAGGTCAATGTAGGAATCAATTGTATTTTTATATACCAGAAACAAACATTTGGAAAATTAAAGTAAAAATGATTCCATTTATAGTATCATCCAAAATATGATATACTTAGGGACAAGTTTAACAAAAGATGTTTAAGACTTCTACACTGAAAACTACAAAGCGTTGCTGAGAGAAATTAAAGACTAAATACATCAAAAGATATACCATGTTCATGATTTGGAATACTTAATATTATTAAGCTATCAGTTATCTCCAAATTGTTCTTTAGAGTCAATTCAATCCCAGTTAAATCTTAATTTGTTTTTGTTTTTTTGTAGAAATTGACAAGCTGATTCTAGAATTTATTTGGAAGCACAAAAGGCTCAGCCAAAACAATTTTGAAAAAGAACTAAAATTTGCCTGGTTTTTAAACTTATTACAAAGCTACATTAACCAAGACAGATGTTATTGGCTTAAGGATAGACATATAGATTAATGGAACAGAACAGAGAGTCCAGAAATTTTACTGTCACGTGGTTTTTTACAAAGATTTCAAGGTACATCAATTGGGAAAAGATAAACTTTCCTACAGATGGCACTGAAAAAACTAGATATCCTCATGGTTAAAAGAGAGAACCTTGATTCTTACCTTACACCACCCACAAAAAATAAATTAAACTTGATCATAGACTTCTAGATGCGGAAGCTAAAACTATAAAGCTTTTAGAATAAAACATAGAAAAATATCTTTAAGACCATCCTTTCTATCATAGACAAAATAGAAAAAAAAAGATCGTCTTGGCAGAGCGGTAAATATATTAGTTTTATTAAATTTTGACACTTGAGTACACATCTTTTTACTGCTCTGTGTGACAAAACAGGAAATACACAAATACCACTTGTGTTGTAAGCCTAAGCTTAATGGTTTTCTCTTACTTATACAATTGTTTGAGTTGTAAAGTGAAGTCACTTTTTTTTCTTTAAATAGAACACCGCTTTTACTTGAAAAAAATCACTGACAAGCTATACTTATTCAAACTTGAGTATTTGACAGACTTTCTCTTGAAAATGACTCCACTGAGCCTGGCAGAGAAAGTAAAAAACTGATTTTATTTGTTGTTAATGATAAAATTCTGATAAGATTGGTGGTGATATTAGTGGATGTGTGATTTTTGATACTATGTAATTTTCAAACATCTGCCTAACTCAGTGAACTCAGTGAACCAGTATTTTCCAAATGATCAATGTGTGGTATTAAAAAATCATGTCTGCATGAAAGTTTCACTCAAAGTGCAGCATTGACCAATAGGTCTTAACATAACAGAGTATGAAAAATTTATTAATATGATTTCACCTCTGAAAAATCTATTAAAATACTACTCCCTTTCCAATAATGTCTCTGCTTGGGGCAAGATATTCTTCATATAGTTTCATAAAAACATATTCAGCTATCTTCATTAAGTCAAACATTAAAAACATTTGCAAAAATGTATAACAATGCTACTCTTCTCATTTTTTTTGTTTTGGAAAATATAGACAATTTCATAAAAATTCTACTTATATTAACACAGAATGGGTTTATTATTTTCAAATGAATTGATAAATATTTTTAAATTTTCTCAATTTTAATTTCTAAAACAGTAAATATCAATAAATATAACCCCCATTAAAAATCTCTTCTAGGGTCTTCAATAATTTAAAGCATATATTAATAAAAGGGGTCCTGACACCAAATAGTTCGAGAATTGTTGCTATAGCACACTATCGCAGTTCTACAAAGTGTTGTCATTTAGCTGCCACAATAAATGATATTCCAAAAGGCCATTCCATCATGGCTGCTTCAGGGTGATGGGGAAGATGGTAAGAACAATACATTTCACCAGCATGAGCTTATTGTTGACAAATTTTTGCTATAAAATGAACTCTCTGGTTAGAAGCAAGACTGTATACAACACCATGATGGTCATTATGGAAATCCCTGAGCCCAGGGATGGTGATTTTGGAATCTCTCCCTGTCTGGGAACTACTTTCCTCATAGCAGATAAGACTCTTTGTGGCACCTTGGCTTCATTCTTTCATATGTTATAAAACTGATACTTTTGTTACTGAGAACACTTTCTTTTTTTCATCTTAGGATAACATGTACTTAAATTTACTTTTCTAGGAATTTCTTAAGAGTATAATAAAAGAAAAAACGCATTTTCATCACATTACAGTGGCAATATGAAAAATCACATTGATCAGAATCAATGGGAGCATACTTATTTGGTTATAAACTAATTTGGCAAACTTTACAGGAAAAAAAAGGAAGATAGATGATATAGTTTAGATGTTTGTCCCCTCCAAATCTCATGTTGAAATTTGATCCCCAGTGTTAGAGGTAGGGCCTGGGGGAGGTCCTTTTGTCATGGGGACAGATCCCCCCATGAATGGCTTGGTGCCCTTCCTGCAATAATGAGTGCGTTCTCGCTCCGTACATTCATGAGAGAGCTAATTATTATTATTTTTTTTTATTTCAGCAAATTATGGGTGTACAGATGTTTAGGTTACGTGTGTTGCCCTTGGTTCCCCCCCCCCACCGAAGTCCATGTTTCAAATATGTCCATCCTTCGGGTAATTATTTAAAGGAGCCTGGCACCTTCCGATCTGTCTTGCTTCTTCTCTCAGCACATGACCCACCTGCTCCCCCTTCACCTTCTACCTTGATTGGAACCTCCCTGAATCCCTCACGGTAAGCAGATGTTGGTACCATATTTGTATAGTCTGTAGAACTGTGAGCCAAATAAACCTTCTTTTTTTAAAAAAATAAATTACCCATTCTCAGGTATTTCCCTTATAACAATGCAAAACAGACTAATACAATACAGTGGTCTTCCCTTTTTCGCAGTTTCACTTATCACGGTTTCAGTTACCTGCCATCAAGGCAGCCTAAAAATATTACGTGGAAAATTCCAGAAATAATTTATAAGCTTTAAATTGTTTGCCATTCTGAGTAGCATGATGAAATCTCAGGTTGTTCCTTCTATATCACAAGAAGAAGAAAGGTGAGTACAATACAAGATATTTTGAGAGAGAGAAAGAGACCACATTCATATAACTTTTATTACATAAATTTAATGATAATTTATCATAGGTATGTATGTATAGGGGAAAAAACATAGTATTTGGTACTATCTGCAGTTTCATGCATCATCCATTGAAGGTCTTGGAAGATGTCCCCCTCAGATAGGGGGGGACTACAGTAGATGGTGTTGTGGGATAAAATTATGTTCCTCAAAAAAGATATGCTGAAGTCCTACCCGCTTATGACCTTACTTGGAAATAGGGTCTTTATAGAGGTAATCAAGTTACAATAAGACCATTAGGGTGGGCCTTTATCCAATGTGGCTAGTGTTCTTTTTAAAGGGGAAATTTGGACACAGAGGTAGACACGCATAGAGTGAAGGTGATGTGAAAACACAAAATGCCACATGAAGATGGAGGATTGAAGTGATTACATTTGGAGGTTAGGGGCCAAGGAACACCTGAGGCAACCAGAAGCTAGGAGAGAGGCATGGAACAGATTCTCCTTCACAGCCTTCAGAAGGAACCAACCCTGCTAACACCTTGATTTCAGACTTACAACCTCCAGAGCTGTGAGACAATAGTGAATTTCTGTTGTTTAAGCCGCCTACTTTGGCAGCCCTAGAAAACTAATACAGATGGTAAGGTATTTGAGGGACTGTCTGTCTTATTCAATCTTTTATACCAGAAACTCAAGCATTGAGTATTAAATACTCAATGCATTTTTTTGACATGCTCAGTAAAAGTTAAATGAAGTTTCCTGAAAGTGGAAATCTTCCCAAGATATCTATCAATCATCTTGTTACTTATTCCCTCTTCACAGTCTAACATAGTAGACACTGGATGTTTGCTGAATAAAATATACGTACCGGTAATTAGACTGAAAGGCAAGTATAAAATATAAATTTTAAGTATTCATGGTCAATTGGTTTTTGACAGCAGTGCCAAGACCATACAGTGGGGGAAAGGACAGTATCTTCAATAAATGGTGTTTGGAAAACTGGATACCCACATGAAGAAGAATGAAATAGGACCCTTATCTCATATCATACACAAAAATGAATTCAAAATGGATAAAAGATGTATCCTGAAAGACCTGAAACTGTAAACCTACTAGAAGAAAACATAAGGGAAAAGATCTATGACATTGGTCTGAGCAATGATTTTTTTGGATATGACCCAGAAAGCACGGGCAACAAAAGCAAAAATGGACAAATGGGATTACATCAAACTATTAATAAAAAGCTTCTGCACAGCAAAGGAAACAATTAAGAGTGAAGAGGCAACCCATGAAATGGAAGAAAATAATTGCAAACCAAACATCTGATAAGGGGCTAATATCAACATATATAAAGAACTCGAAAAACTCAATAGCAAGAAAACAACCCATTCTTGGGATATCTCACTTAGTAGAATGCGTTCCAGCTCTATCCAAGAGTATACAAGAGGTGCTATATCACCATTGTTTCTTAAAGCTGAATAGTACTCCATGGTATACATATACCACATTTTATTAATCCA
>NW_012137191.1:209576-212856 GCF_000956105.1 Propithecus coquereli | reverse complement strand
AGTATATATGTGTGAAAAAGATTTGGAAACTTAAAGAAATAGTCAGCCTAGCTTAGTTTTCTCTGGAGACAAAAGGCAAAGGAAAAACTGAATTGAAGTGAGAGAAAAGCCCCAGGGCAAAGGAAGCTGAACTTCCAAAGAGCAAATTGGCCCCTATAGTCCCATCTACTCGGGAGGCTGAGGTAGGAGGATCACTTGAGGCGTGGAGTTTGTGGCCAGCCTGGGAGATATAGCAAGACCTCATCTTAAAAAGAAAAAAAAAAAAAAGAGTAAATTGTGTTGTGGTCTCTTCCCCATCATCTTGGGCATGTCAGTAGTTTGATTCCACTTGGGTACATGGGACTGGATCAGATGCCCTCTTGAAATCCCCCAGACCTAGGACCCCAGAACACTACCAGGTCACTGTTTTCAAAGTGTGTTGAATGGACCCTGTATGTTCTGTCATATTGCATCAGGGGCCACCATAAATGTAGAGGGGTGAGGAGTTAGTGGGTGTCTCTGGGCCTGCACATCCACCTCAATTGCCTTGTCTCTCATTTTATCTGTTTAATCATACTTGGTTTTGATGCTAGGAATTCATTGAAGCAAAGTGTTCCATTACTAAGTCACTTTCCAAAGCTAGAGATTCCATGGCCAGAAGAAATAAAAATTTCTCTCTGTCTCTATTTTACACCCTTTTCATTTCCAGTCCTCCAGGAAATCTCCCTCCTACTCTTCATCTGGCTGTGCAGCCAGTAACATATTTTAAAATAAAAGGCTAACTTTTTTTTTTGGTCCAGAACTTGGTACATAAAGGAAGAGAATAGGAAGACTCCTATGGACAAAAGGCAGAAGGCTCAACCCTTCAGCTCATCCATTACCTGACTGGAGGTAGCAATGTCTGACTTTGGGAAAGACCCGTCCCTAATCTGTGTTTGGTTTCCTCTGGTGTAAAACGAGGGGCTTGGACCAGTTGTCCACGCCTGTCCCTCCCAGTTACAGACATCTGTGTGCCTCAGGTTCTCTCCCATCAACCTTATTAAGAAGAGCTGCTCGGGGTCTGGCACTTCTTCTAACTTCCAAACCAGGTTGCCTGCCACAGGGCATTGTTGCTGGAAGGACTTGGCTCTAGCAGTGTGAGGTGAGAGGCCTCCAGACCTCTCTTCTCAAGGAAAGTGGATTTGTTTCCTGGTCAGTAATATGACCAGAGACAGGCAGTGGTTAAAAGCCAAAATGTTTAGGTTTCAGAGATGGCTATCTTAAGACTTAGGTTTTTTTCCCTCCTTTTATTCCTTAATTCCTGAGGAGAGCTGGCCAGTTTGTGCTACTTGTATTTCTTCTTTCATTGAATCCCTGGGCTCTTATGCCAAGCGGGACCTGGGCGGGGGGGATCGCCAGTGAGTTGGGAATCGTTCACTGCTCATGGGAGAGGTAGCATTAGCCAGAGCCAAAGGGGCCAGTAGTCCCAGGACAGAGCGGCTACTAACATGGCTGTTACCAGGAGGGTTCTGGCTGAGGGCCCTGGAGTACAGAAAGCTCCTGGCTATAAATTGCTCTATTAATTAAGCAGCAGGGGATCAGGAACTCTGTAAAGGCTTTGTCTTGTCTCTGACAGCTTTGATTCTGAACATAAGCGTGTGCATGCACATGCACGCATATACCTAGGTAGTTACAATTTAAATGTTTCATTATTCCTATGAAGACATTTACCCCTTTCACGACTCTTGCTTCTCCAGTTCTTAGCTCAGGCTCTTGTTTCCTACTTCACAGAGATAATGTTCTTTTCTCTACATTAATTTTGTTGTATCTCTCTCTCTCTCTCTCTCTGGATTTCACACTGGTTATTGCTCAAGTTTTTCTTATTTAAAAATGAAGTGGGCTCAATTAGTAGTCCTTCCTCCTGCAGGGATAGTCAGCCTCCCTAAGACCAGCCTTGGTTGTCCTAGAAGTGGCAGGAAAGACCTACGAAAGACCTACAGAAACATGTAAGTACATACACAAGAAAGGTGTAAACAAAACTTTCACTTGCCTCTATAAACTAGAAGTTACTGTTCTGTAATGGGACTGGAGGGAAGTTTACCATTTGGAGTATATAAGAAAGCATATCAGACTCCAGGCTGCTTGATTCCTCAACCATTCCCTTTTCTTTCCTTCTCTTCATAGCCAATTTTTTTGGAAGGATGGTCTATACCACCGTCTCGCCCTTATTCACTTCTCAGTCCATTCTCATCTCTCTTTTCCTGCTACCTCTACTTCCCCTAGGGACAATTCACTTACTATATTTAGAAACTCAAGACATAAAGATTGTGGTTGATTGGTGCAATTTGTTGGACTCAGGTGGACAAGACTTTACCTTGGCCCCCAGAAGAGTGGATGCTCAGGATGATTCTGGAATAGGAAGAAAGGATTAGGGATACTCTGAGTCTCAGAAATGGAAGTGCTCTCAGAAAAACTACCTGTTGACAGTAAGATCTGTGTTAGATGAGGCAGAAATGTGTGCAGCTCAGAGTTGAAGAGAGGATGTGAGACCTACAGGAAGGTAAGTTGAATGTATCAGTCAGCTTAGGCCAAGTTATGCTGTGTTAACAAGTGACCCAAAATTTCAATGGCTAACAACAATAAAGATCCACCTCTTATATGCATGTCCATTGAGACCACTGTGGCTTTGTCACTACCTAGTCTTCCCTTCAGGAGCTAGGCTTAGGGAGCAGCCTTTAAACTGTGGCATGTCTAGTGTTTGACCTTATAGGAAAGAACAGAATGGTGAACTATGAACTGATTCTTAAAACTTCTGTTCAGAAGTGACATATGTGACTTTTGCTCACATTTCACTGGCCAAAGCAAGTCACACTTGAGTTAAACAGGGCAGAGGTGTAAATCCTCCCCCAGGGAGGTACACTAAGATCACACGGTGAAACCTGAGATAAATGGAGTGGGGAGAAAGTATAATTCTTCCCCAGGAGGGGTAGCAAATATTTTGAACAGTAATAATACAATCTGTCATGTTGTAGATGAAGTTATTAGTCAGCAGGGAGATCAAAACCTGTTAACACCACTGCCTGTCCCTTCTCACTCTCCATAGAAATGCAAATAAACTGTTTTTGACTGAGAAAGAGAGCAAGAGTGACATTAGACAGATTATCTGTCACAGACCATGGCAGAGCATAGTGAGGCTTCAGGGCACCCTGAGGAGGATAATGAAACTCTAGGTGATACAGTCCTCAGTGATAAATATAGTATCCTCCTTGATTTATTTGCCTCTTGCAGCTGCCTTCCCAAAAGGAGTTTTCAAAGAAGGTAG
>NW_012137191.1:207459-209526 GCF_000956105.1 Propithecus coquereli | reverse complement strand
AACCCAATTAAAAAATGGGCAAAGGATCTAAACAGACATTTCTCAAAGAAGAGGTGCAAATGGCCAACAGATATATGAAAAATGCTCAACTTCTCTAATCATCAGGAAAATGCAAATTAAAACCACAATGAGATATCACCTCATACCTATTAAAATGACTATTCATCAAAAAGACAAATGACAAGTGTTGGCAAGGATGTCGAGAAAAGGGAACTCTTATAAATTACTGTAGTGTTAATAAGTTCAGCCATTTTGGAAAATAGTATGGAAGTTCTTCAAAGGACTAAAAATAGAATTACCCTATGATTCAGCAATCTTACTTCTGAATATATATCCAAAGGAATTTAAATTAATGTGGCAAAGAAATATCTGCATTCTCATGTTCATTTCAACATTATTCACAATAGCCAAGATATGGAAGCAACCTCTGTGTCCATCAATGGATGAATAAAGAAAATGTGGTGTATATAAACCCAATGGAATATGACACAGCCTTAACAAAGAAGGAAATTCTGTCATTTGCAACAACATGTATAGAACTGGAGGAAATTATGCTAAGTGTAATAAGCCAGGCACAGAAAGACAAATATTATGTGATCTCACTTATATGTGAAATCTAAAAAAGTTGATCTCATAGAAACAGAGTGTAGAAATGTGGTTATCAGAGGCTGGGTGGGGAAGTGGGGGATGGGAAAAGAGAAGATGTTGATCAAAAGGTACAAAGTCTCAGACTGGAGGAATCAGTTTTAGTGATCTATTGTACTGCATGGTGACCACAGTTAATAATGTATTGTTTATTTCAAAATTGCTAAAAAATTAGAGTTTTAATATTCTCACCTCACCACATATATATATATATATACACACAATTATTTGTCAATTCAAAACAAGTAAATATCTCCAATCCCACTGCTGCACTTGAATAGCCTAAAAAAAACAAAAAATAAAAATAAATAAATAAAATACATAATACAACACAAATCTGTATTGAAAAAAATTTTTCTTTATCATGAACACATTGTCCTATATTATTTTATAAAATATTTAACTTCAATCTAACTGGAATTGATTTTTGCATATGATGGATGTGGATAAAATTACATTAATTTTCTACATGGATAGCTAGTTATTCCAGCACTATTTATTGAGAATACAGAAGTGCCTTCTAAAATACAATCTCCTCACTGGCTTTTCTTTTCTACTTACTAGCACTGACTTTGTCATGATCTCTGTGCTTTCATCCTACTTCATCACTCTTTAGTAAATATTAATATAACAAGTGCATAGAAATCAGGTAGGTCCTGGAATCAAAACCAAGGAAATTACCCCAGTGGCAAAGCCTGGAAAATCCTCTATGAGTAAGGGCTGGGAGGTCCTTGAGAAAGTGACTCCTTCTCGGACTAGTAAAATCATAGACTCACACTGTGTGAGGACATTTTCATAACATACTTTAATCTTTTCATTTCACAAATGCGAATATATTGCCTACAGTCTCATAGCAAAGTGATGTCAAGGCTGGGACTAGAACCAGATGTTCCAAGTAGTCTTGTATGCTTCCTAGTACACCATACTTGGTGGTTTTGAATTGATTGTTAGGGCTGAATCTTGTGTATTTTGGGGATCATGTGTAACTTCTATTGTAGGGAGTTCACTTAAATTAAGCCCCAATAATTCCTTGACTCTGACACTTAGCCAGTGGTCCCTACAGTTCTGTGTCAGCTGCTACCGAAGTGGAAAGAGCGCTAGTCTTAGAGTAAGAACCTTAGTTTGAGTCCTGGCCTGCACAGTCTAGTGGCATCATCCAAGAAAAGTTTTTTTTTAAGCCTTAACTTATTCATTTGTAAAATCAGGTAAATGAAATCAAAACCTTTGTAAACCATATAGCCCATGACGTACTGTACAAAAATCAAATTTGTATATGTATGAGCAAAGACTAACACAGAATTTTGAAAAATAGAAATGATCTCTCCATTTTGTAGTAGGCTGATAGAAGTTTTTCTTTTAGACAGTTTCTAAACTGTCTAATGTAAAATTATTTTTTTCCTTGAATATATATCAAGGAAATAT
>NW_012137191.1:193277-203519 GCF_000956105.1 Propithecus coquereli | reverse complement strand
AATAAACATTTCCATCACCCGCAATTGGTAGATTCCTAATTTCTTTAAATATCCCCTGGTTGTTATTTTTCCCCTCTTCTTCTGGAATAGTTATTCATAATTTTTCTTCTGTTCTTATATTTCTCAATTTTTCATATTATAATTTCTATTCTTTTATCCATCTTGTTGTTATCGAGAAGAGTTTTTCAACCAGATCTTCCAGATCAATAATTAACTCTTTGCCTATATATCCTTTTACTATTTGTCCCACCTATCTTTTCATTTTAACCATTATAGATTTTCAGTTTTTAATTATGAAGTATATCAAACATACAAAAGACCACATATCATGTCTGTGTGCAGTAAGAATGATAATAAACAGACCTCTGTGTACCTCACCCAGCCGAAGGAATAGAACAATAACAACTCCTCACTTCCTGTGGCAACCATTATCCTGAATTTTGAGTTAATTGTTTCTTTGTTTCCTTTTTATGATTTTACCTCAAATGTATGTATTTCTAAGCAGTAAATTTAGTTTTGCATATTATTGAACCTTACATAAAGGAAATAATAATGCATGTATTATCCTGTGATATGTTTCATTCTCTCAAAATTATGTTTATGAGATGGAAACAATATTTGACAGAGTGGACATGGCAAATCAGTGGGAGAGGGAGGAGATATGTAATCAATGGAACAATTGGTATCCATTTGGAGGAAATAAAGTTGGATATAAGTTCTCTACTTATATCATATGTACACAAAATCAATTCTAGATGGATGTGGTCTTAAATATAAAAATACTTTAAATGTTTCCTAGAAAATATAGTTATTCATTGCTTAATAATGGGGACATGTTCTGAGAAACATGTTGTTGGCTAATTTCATCATTGTGCAAATATCACAAAGTATATTTATACAAACCTAGATGGTACAGCCTAACTAACTACACACCTAGGCTATATGGTGTAGCTTATTGCTCCTAGGCTACGAACATATACAGCATGTTACTATACTGAATACTGTAGGCAGTTGTAACACTGTGGTAACTATTTGTGTGTCTAAACATAGCTAAACAGAAAAGATACAGTAAAAATACATACTATAATCTTATGGGACTATAGCCATATATGCTGTCCACCGTTCACCAAAATGTCATTATGTGGCACACGACTATATAGAGAAATATATGTCTGTTTTACAATACCAGCTGTGTTATCAGTTTTCCAAGTGTATGCTCATTTATTTCTGGCCTCTCTATTCTGTCCCATTGGTTTGTCTGTTTCATCCCAAATATCATATTATCTTTATTATAATAACTTTATAATATATCTTGATATCTAGTAAGGGAACTTTATTCATCCTGCTATAATTAAGGGCTGTATTAACTCTTCCTAATCCTACATTCTTCCATCTAAACTTTAGAATGAGCTTGTCAAATTTTAAGATATTATGATATCTGTAACTTTAAATTGCTTAAGCATAGCATGGTATTATATTGTGTTATTTAGTTTACATTATACTGTGGGAGATGTCAACTGTCCTAACCTGGAATACATATTCCTAGTGTGGTTAGGGAGCACTTAAGTCACACTTTACAGATAAGTACTACAAGCACTTTTTTAAAAATTTCAAAATATTATGGGGGTACAAATGTTTTGGTTATGTGGATTTCTTTTGTAATGCTTGAGTCAGGGCTGTAAATGTGTCCATCACACAGATAGTTTTCATTGTTCCCATTAGGTAGATTTTTGCCCATCCCCTCCTCCTCCCTCCTCCTGTTTGATTTCCACTGAGTTTTACTTCCCTCTGTGTACATATTACTTCCAATTTAATAGCAAGTCCATGTGGTGTTTGTTTTTCCATTCTTTAGGTACTTCACTTAGGATAGTGTCTCCAGTTCCATCCAAATTGATGTGAAAGGCATTAATTCATCCTTTTTTATGATTGAGTAGTATTCCCTGGTATACATAAACCACATTTTGTTAATCCACTCATGAATTGATGGGCACTTGTACTGATTCCACATCTTTGCAATTGTGAATTGTGCCACAATAAACATTTGAGTGCAGGTGTGTTTTTGATAAAACGATTTCTTTTCCTTTGCATAAATACCCAAATAGTGGGATTACTGGATCAAATGGTAGGTCTATTTTTAATTCTTTGAGCAATATCCATACTGTTTTCCATAGAGGTTGTACTAATTTGCAATCCTACCAACAATGTATAAGTGTTTCTTTCTCTCTGCATCCACACCAGCATCTATTGTTTTTGTACATGTTAATAAAAGCCATTCTAATTGAGGTAAGGTGATATCTCATTTTGTTGTAATTTACAATTCCTTGATGATTAGTGATATTGAGCATTTTTACATATGTTTGTTGGCCATTTGTCTATTTTCTTTTAGAAAGCTTCTGTTCATGTCTTTTGCCCACTTTTTGATGGGATTGTTTGTTTTTTTCTTGCTAATTTGCTTGAGTTCTTTGTAGATTCTGATTATTAGCCCTTTATCAGATGTATAGTTTCTGAATATTTTCTCCGATTCTGTAGATTATCTGTTTGCCATGTTGATTATTTATTTAGCTGTGCAGAAGCTTAATTTAATCAAGTCCCATTTATTTTTTTTTTGTTGTTACTGTAATTGCCATTTCGGGTCTTAATCATAAATTCTTTTCCTAGGCCAATATCTGAAAGAGTTTTTCCTACATATTATTCTAGAATTCTGTGGGTTCATGCCTTCTATTTAAGACTCTTATTCATCTTGAATTAATTTTGTGAGTGGTGAGAGTTATGGATCCTATTTCATTCTTCTACCTATGGCTATTCCAAGTTTCCCAGCACCATTTATTAAATAGGGCTTCTTTTCCGCAGTGTATGTTATTGTCTGCTTTGTCAAAGACCAGTTGGCTGTAGGTAAATGGTTTTATATCTGGGTTCTCTACTCTGTTCCATTGATCTATGTGTCTATTTTTTGTGCCAATATCATGCTGTTTTGGTTACTATAGCCTTCTAGGATAGTTTGAAGTCTGATAATGTGATGCCTCTAGATTTGTTCTTTTTGCTTAAGATTGCTTTAGCTATTCAGGCTCTTTTCTGGTTCCAAACGAACCATAGAATTATTTTTTCTAGATCTGTGAAATATGCCATTGGTATTTTGATGTGGATTGCATTTAATCTATAAATCACTTTAGGTAGTGTGGACATTTTAACAATCTTGATTCTACCAATCCATGAGCATGATATGTTTTTCCATTAGTTTGTGTCATCTGCAATTTCTTTCCTCAGTGTTTTGTACTTCTCTTTGTAGAGATCTTTCATCTTCTTTGTTAAGTATATTCCTAGGTATTCGATTTTCTTTGTAGCTATTGTGAATGGTATTGAGTCTTTGATTTGATTCTCAGCTTGACTGTTATTGGTATATAGGAATGCTACTGATTTGTGTATATTGATTTTGTAACCTGAGATGTTACTTAATTTATTTATCAATTTCAGGAGTATTCTGGTGGAGTCTTTGGGATTTTTTAGATATAAGATTACATCATCAGCAAAGACTGATATTTGACCTTGTCTTTTTCAATTTAGATACCCTTTACTTCTTTCTCTTACCTGATTGCTTTGGCTAGGATTCCCAGCACTATGTTGAATAGAAATGGTGACAGTGTGAACCCTTGTCTTGTTCCAGTTCTTAGTGGGAATGCTTTCAACTTTTCCCTATTCAGTATGATGTTGGCTGTGGGTTTCTCATATACAGCTTTTATAATTTTGAGATATATTCCTTCTATGTCTAGTTTGAAGCCCACAGTCCCAGGCTCTAGGCCTGCCTGGTAGGCTTGGTCTCTGGGCCCATTCCACTGCCAGACCAAACCCAATGACCCCAGGCTCTGAACTGGCTTATGTGCTGGACTGGACCCAGTGGACCCGGGATTTAGGCTCGTGCTAGTGCCAGACCATCCCTCACAAGCTCAGGCTCCAGATCTGTACCACAGACTTACTCTGCAGGCCTGCCCCACATCCTGACCAGTCCCAGAGGACCCAGGCTCCAGACTTCCCCCAGCACTGATGGGCCTTCACGGTTTAGGACAATCACTATAGACTCTGGTGCTGAGCTGGCTCCCACAAACCCAGACTCCAGGACTTTCCTATGGACTCACCTTCCAGGATGGCCCCCAGAGTCTTAGGAGCCAGACCAGTCCTTATAGACCTCCAGGTCAGCACCCATAATCCCAGGCTCCAAATCAGTCCCCACATAACTGGACTCCATGACTGCCCCTGCATAAGGTTGGCCCAAGCTCCAGGTCAGTTCATGTGGGCCCAAGCTCCAGGGAAGTTCCTGCAGACCAAGGCTCCAGCCCAGCCCCTGGGAACCCAGGACCCAGGCCCACCCCCATCGGCTCAGGCTAACAGCCTGTCTCAGTGAATCTAGGTGGCAGGCCCATCCCAATGCCTGGATGTCCCCTGAAGACTCAGTCTCAAAGCCCACCCCAGCACCTTTAGTCAGTCCCTGTGGACCAAAGCTTCAAGCCAGGCCCTGTGGATACAGGCTTTAGGCCTGCCCTCAGGAACCCAGGCTCCAGACCCACCCCCACAGACCCAATCCAAAGGTCCACCCCAGTGGCTGATCCAACCTGGGAGACCCAGGCACCACGCTCATCCACCTACTCACCCAGGCACCAGGCCAGCCTGCCCAAGTACTCTTGTAGCAAGCCTACCAGTGGACCCATGCCAGACATCTGCTCAGAATCTCTGTATGGGTGGGCTAGTGAAGGGATTTCCCAGACAAAGCCAGTCTGCAAAGGCTGAAAGAAGTCCCAGTGACCTCAGGCTACCGACTGGCTCCAGTGCTGGAATGGCCCCAAATGTGAAGACACCAATATATGACCACAACAATCAAGAACAATCAAAGTAACATGACAACACCAAAGTAACAAAATAAAACACCAGTAACTGACCATAAAGAAATGAAGATTTATGAAATGCCTGACAGAGAATTCAAAATAATTGTTTTAAGGAAGCTCAGTGAACTTCAATAAAATATAAACAATTTAATGAAATCAGGAAAACAAAAAAATGACCAAAATTAGAAATTAACAGAGTGATTGAAATTATAGTTAGAAAATCAAACAAATTCTGGAGCTAAAAAATACAAGGAATGAAATTAAAAATGCAATGGAGAGCATCAACAGCAGAATTGACCAAGCAGAAGAAAGAATCTGTGAACTCAGAGACAGATTATTTGAAAATATACAGTCAGAGGAGAAAAAAAGTAAAAGGAATAAACAGGAATAAAGAAAGTTTATGGGATTTATGGGACAGCATCATAAGAGCAGATATTCAAATTATCGGATATAAGAAGGAGAAGAGAGAAAAGGGGAAGAAAGATTATTTAAAGCAATAATAGAAGAAAACTTTTCAAATCTGGGAAAAGATATAAATATCTAGGTACCATGGTCAAAAGTCTCCAGTCAGATTCAATCCAAACAAGATTACACCAAGACATATTATAACTAAATTGTCAAATACCAAAGACAAAGAACAGATCCTCAAAGCAGCAAGAGAAAAGAAGCACATCACATACAAGGGAGTCACAATAAGGCAAATAGTGGACTTTGCACAAGAAACCTCACAGGCCAGAAGAGAGTGGGACAATGTATTCAAAGCAATGAAGGGGAAAAAAAAACTTGTCAAACAAGAATAACTGGCAAAGCTGTCATTCCAAAATGAAGGAAAGGTAAAGACTTTTCTAGGCAAACAAATCTCTTTCCAGTGCTCCACACAAGGGCAATAGATATTTGTGGATTTAAGGAGTTTTTTATTGAGCCTGGTGTGAACTGGTCCTGTGAGTTTGCAACATGCCTTAAGGTTCTACAGCACTGGCTATGATAGTAAAATGAGCACTAGACTCAGAATTAGAAGGCCCTTGCTGATTATTGTAGAGGACACTCTGTCTGGGAACGGTTTCTTGTTGTTTTTCTCAGAATATGCCTGGGGCTTGAACGCAACTCCAGGGCACCCTGATCTGAAAACAGTAAGGGCCAGAGAGTTTAGGATGAAAACATCTGCTCGCTGGAGACGAAACAACAAGGAACAGGGATGTGTTGAGTTGGGACAGTGTGGGAACAAAGAAATTGCGGTGGGACACTTGCCAAACAGGCTGTGTTAAAAATAAACCGCTGCAGCTGGAAAAACGGCTGCAGTCTTATACGGTCTTTGTGTGTCTGTGTCTCTTTGTAGTAGCTGCAGTCCTGTACCGTCTTTGTGTGTGTCTGTGTCTCTTTGTCTCTGTGTTCATTTCTTGGCCCCTAGAAACGGGCCACGGCAGATTATCTTAAAGAGGCTACAAAAACTTTTCAAGATATAACTTTCTCAAGTGGAAAATAGAGATAAAATTAGGTTAAATGTAATAAAAATCTTTATAATCTATGCAATACTTTATGAAAGTTTAAAAAAACTCTATATATTATGCAGAAGGTTGAAATAGGATATGGGTAAAATAAAAACTTGGGATCTGTTGGATGTCAAGTTTATGCATAACTTTCCCCATAGAATATTTCACCTATGTTGTAAAATTATGTTTTCAGTGAATGTATTTTTTTAAAAAAAGGAAAAGTGTTTTCTGGCTCCTGGTCCCTCTCAGCCTGACTTCCAAGCCTTATCATCATTTGTTCTCTCCAGACATTCACTCTTTCCTCGCTTGCCAGGACACGCTGACTCACTGCTTTTATTTCATATTGTTACTCCATCAGAAAAAAAACCTGACTTCTTTTTCTTCTTTTCCTCCCTCCCCAAACCTCACTTCACACATCCTCCTTTCTTGTCCTCCTTCCTGTTCCCACCTATTTACATATTCAGGTAATAATAACTATCATTTATTTGATGCATAGTATATGTCAGACATTAACAAAGTCTGAATGCTCTTGATCTCCTTTAATCCTCACAAAAACTGCTAAAATAAGTATTACTGAACTCATTTCTGTGGATCAGAAAGGTTAAGTGGCATACATAGTCACAGACATTATTACAAAGTAGTAGAGCTGGGACTCAGACCCAAGGTCGTTTGACTCCAAATCTCATGTTTCTAATATTTTGCAATACTGCAGAAGTATGCTTATGAGAACATCTCTCTTGGTGTAGAGATTAGCATTTTCCTAGGGAGACCTGGGAGCCCTGGCATATGAGATGGCCCTGGGAATTTGAGCCACTGACCATGTCTGAGACTTCTTCCCCAGGATGTCACAGTGGTCATAAAGATATGGGCATCTTGGAAAAGAGATGGGGACTTCTGGGTCATAGAAAATTCCAGGAAGAGAAGACCAAGGAAAAGCCAGATTGAGGACTGAGAACAATTCAGGCTGAAAGAAATGGAACTCTCCAGGGGCAGGGAAGATGGGTATCAGAGATGGCCCTTCTAATTTTCCCTCACCTGTTTTCCTATCTGAAGCATCTAAAGAAATCCTGGTGGCGATGCACCAAGTAAGTAATTGTAGACATGAAGGATGGGGATTTATTCATACAAAATACAATTCTCTTCTTTTTCCCCTTCCTGAAAACAATAGCAAATTTAACTTTTTATTTTTGATCTTTCACACTCCACATCAAACTCTTCCAAAAGCTGCTGTGCTATATTTTGATCCCATCTGGCATCAGAGCATTGACTTCAGGGAACTCTAGAACACTCCCAGGATCCCAGACTCTAGTGAGTTTTCCAAGTGTGCTCCATGGAGCCCAAATGTGCTGCCCCAGTGCTTCAGGAGCCACCACAGGCACTGAGAGGCTAGTCCAGTGTGTAGATCTCTCCCCAGTTCCACCTCCTACACTATAATCACCCACCATGGCTCTCCATTTATCTATTTTTTTAAAAATCCAGATCCTGGTACACGAAGAAACAGAACAGAAAAATCCCAAATGAGTAAGTGGGTAGAGAGCTCAAACTTACAGGATGGTTACTACTAATACTTAGTTTTGTGACATCGAGCAATACTCTTATACATCCTGGGTCCAGATTCTAGTTCTAATACAAAATTTATAACTGATGACCATTCAGATTCCTCCCAGTTAGATGTATCTGGGGCTCACTCGCCTCCTTACTGAACAGGGCTGTCCTGGGTTGAAAACACACACTGTGCATGGAGCCAGGCTGTCAACTGCTTCTGACAAGTGCAAGAAAGTCTCTCCAGCAGTAGAGGTCTTCCACAGAGGACTCCAGCTGCAGTCCACACAAAGGCTTAGTTCCCAGTCAGTGCCATGTCTGCAGTCAGGCTCAGATGCAAAGCAGTTCACTTCAAGGCCACGTCTGGGTAAAAGCTGAAGTGTTCTGGCATCCAATTGATGTTGTTTCGAGTCTTTTGGTCCCAGCTAAGAGAATATAGTATTTATTATCATTTTTCTCTTCTTTTGTCTCCCTCAGTCCTGAGGAACTCATATGGCCAGTTTGTGTGACTTTTATTTCTTTCTTCATCAATTTGTTGGCAATCTTGTGCAAGGTGGGCCCTGAAGGGGGATGTTGAGTAAGCACCCAAAAGAACACCATTTTCCTTGAGCATCTCCCTAAATCAACTATGTTCCTTCTCTTTCATTGTATCTCTCTTCTGTTGAGACTGGAAAGTCTCAACTTATTTGTAGAAACTACTTATGTTTCTCCATTTAAAATAGACGAGCAAGAGCAAGACTCTGTCTCTACAAAAAATAGAAAAATTAGCAGAGCGTGGTGGCACACACCTGTAGTCCCACTACTCAGGAGGCTGAGACAGGTGAATCACTTGAGCCCAGGAGTTTGAGGTGGCAGTGAGCTATGATCACGCCACTGCATTCTAGACTGGACCATGGAGCAAGACCCTGTATCAAAAAACAAACAAACAAACAAAAAAGAAACAAAAAATAAAATAGATCAGGAACAATTGATAATCTCCTCTGTTCCGGAAGAAGACTTAAAAATGTAATCGAGTTTGGAGACTTTCCTTGAATAATAAAGGAAGTAATAAAGGCCTCTGCATAGGAAAACACTAAGATTAGATATCCTTCTGTTGAAGATGCAAAGTACAAGTTTGTAAAAATTTTACTTTCATCCATCTATATTTTAATCCATTTCTGAGATTGGTCCCAATCGTTAAGAAAAGATACAAATGGAATATAACACATATTATGTAACATGCCTATAATTGAACACATTACTATTTCTGTAATGAAACTTCCGAGTAGTCCTAAGTACTACTAAGCCTACAAATAGCCTCATGTTAATTAACTTCCAGTTTTGTCTCCAAATTAGTTGTGAAAAAAAAAAATGCTTTTCAGAGCTTTGTGGAGATTTTGGCATTAAAAATGAGGGCTTATAAACTTGTTCTAAATTTTTCTATTTACTAGTTTTTATTTCTAGGTTTCTTATTCTATTCCTTGATTTGTCTGATCTTACAGTAGTGCTATATGGTCTTAATGATTGTAGATATACTTTTATGAGGTTTGGGTCTCAGAAGAGATACCGCATTGTATGTTTAGTATGCCATCTTATTTTATTTTATTTTTTGGATTTGTACATCTATGAAATCCAAAAAAAGAACAAGTTTATTCGAAGGAAGAAAATTATGTATAACTAATTACATAAACTCAAAAGAAAAAAAAAAGGCAGTTTACCCATGAATTAAAAGGAACATGCAAGCATACCGTAATTAAAAAAATTAAAAGACCGAGAAAAGATATACGGATGTTCGTGAAACTATGGTGGAAGCTTATTAGGGCATGCTTTCTGCATGGGATGGATGTTCCGGGACAGCACCTGATGGGTGGACAGGATCTCCTGGATCATGTCCAGACAGATCTTGTTTGCTCCTAACCCTGCTTCAAACTCTCGATGTTTCTCTTCCTTCTCTGCTTCTCCAGCCTGGTGCGGGTAGGCTATTTGCATCTCAAGTTGCTTCCTGCACTCCTGGGCTAAATCTTGGCATCTTGCAAAATTCTCCTTCTCTTCACAGGTAAGCTCTTTAAGACCTTCATTCATGCGTTCCTGTTCCATAGCAAGTTCTTCCTGTTGTTTAGCTTTTTGCTGCAACTTTTCTTGAAGTTTTCTTGTACATATGACCTCATTCACAAGTTGTTGCCTTACCTCCTTTTCAAGTGTCAGCTCCTTCTCCTTCTCAGCCAACTTCTTTTCCTTCTCTTCCTCTAATATTCTGTCCAATTCTTTCTCTTGAGCTTTTTCTTCCTCATGTCATTTTTTTTTATTTCAGCATATTATGGGGGTACAGATGTTTAGGTTACGTATGTTGCCCTTGC
>NW_012137191.1:181981-184969 GCF_000956105.1 Propithecus coquereli | reverse complement strand
CAGAAAAGGGCAAATTAACATGAAATAAACCTAGACAGAGTTCCCAAACTATGTCACAAAAATGTTATTTCTCTTCTGTGAAAAAGAAATAACTTACTTAGTAAATGTGTCTGTCAGAGGTGGCTATCTATCCATAATACAAAACTGTTTACATCCATTTCATACAATGTACATGAATAATTTCTGAATTATTTTAGTTTTACACAAAAACATTAGAAAAGAACTTGCAGACCATACACAACTGTGAGGTAAGGGAGACCTTCTTAGCCAAGATAGAAATTAGAAGATAGATGGGGGACAGCATCCACTGGAGATTCCACAGGAAGAAGTTGTGGAGCGGAGCAAAGAGCAAGATTTTGCCAGAAATCAACTCCCAAGAGGCTTGGAGCCTGGCGGAGAGGCTGCCGCCAGCGTCTCAAGGACTCCTGGCTATGGGGCAGATGAAGCGCCAGGGATCCACAAAGGAGCCAGGCAAGGGTGCATGAGCCCACGCCCTGGCCCAGACCCTGAGCCCCGAGTGAGCACCGCCACAGGCACCGTCTCACGCCACTGCTGGAAAGGCAGCCAGCGCCAAGCAAGTTGCAAGAGCGCCTCTCCGCCCAGGGAAACTTTCCCCTGCAGCCTCCAGCAGGAGATGGCGTGGGGTCCAGCTGCTACTGCTGGAAGAATCCTGAAGCCACTATCAGAAGGAGACCTCAAGAGAAGCTTGGCACCCATGGGCTCAAAGGGAAAGATGCCAGTTGAAAGAAAGTGGTTTTAGGTTTACAAAAAAAAATGGATTCAAAAAGTACAGAGGAAGATGGCAGACTAGAAGCAGCTGGTGAGCATGCCACTCTCATGGAAAGCAGTGTAAATTACAGACAGATGCCTACCTACAGAGAGCTCTTCTTGGAAGAAACACCGTGAAATCGCAGAGAAGCAAGGTAGGACACTCAGAGTGGAGAAGGTGACTGGATGATACATTTGACAAAATCGAAGGTATCTGTGGGGAGGCTTCTACACACAGGGAAGATTAGGAGGATAGAGCACTGGTATGCTGCATTCACCCGCATACACTGTGTCTGAGTTGTGAGAGGTGTCCCTCCAATGCCACAGGCCTATATCTGGATGGACCGGGGACCTGCCTGTAGTCTGGGCAGAGTCATCGCACTAGACAACAGGCACAGTAAGGATCTAGTGAGCAGCGAATCTTAGGTTTCTGCAGCTGACACCATCCTGTGCTCACAGGAGCATGGTGCCAGATCAGCATGGGACTTGGCTTTTCAGCCATAGCCTTCACATTGCCCCCACAGGGCTGGGGAGGGAGTGGACTAAGTGGAGGTTCCTCTGAGCTGTACCCTGTGACTGGAAGCTAAGCACTCATCCCCTCTAGAGCAGCAGGATCTGAGCAGAGGAATTGAGTAGGGCACTACAGGCTGTGACCTGGAAGCTTTGGATGACTGCTTCAGTGGGTCCTGGGGTTGTGGGGAAGCTAGGGAGATCTCTGAAGTCCCTGGGCTATTGAAATTGACCCCTGCTTGCACAACTAGGCATCCATTGGATGCCTATGGAAAAGCTATGTTGAACCATCCTTGCATCCCTGGGATGAAGCCCACTGGGTCGTAGTGGATTATTTTTTGATGTGCTGTTGAATTTGGTTTGCTAGGATTTTGTTGACTATGAAAAGCCTATGGAAAAACTCACCACCTGCTCAGCCCTGCCTCCACCCTCCAAGTTAGATCAATCCCCCTGCAGGCAGGACCCTGCTTCTGGCTCTGAGACTCTGCTCAGAAGTATTGCTTCTGGTTTCTCCCAGTCCCAGCTCTGAGGTTCTCATGCCTGAGCCCCAGGCTCTGCCCCTGTGGCTCCAGAGTTCCCACCAGGACTGGGACACTACCCCTGAGATTCCAGTGCTGCACCTGGACCCGAAGACCCCACCCCAGACTCTCCACCACTGCCACAGGGCCAGCAGAACTGCTCCAAGGTCCAACATCCCCCAGGGAACGAACAATCTCCAGCTATCATTACACTGCAACCTGCTTCAAGCAAACACACACAGCCGGGGAACCCGTGACCACTGCCTAGATGAATTCACAGCTGAATTCTATGAAACCTACAAAGAAGAACTGGTACCCATACTGCAGAAATTATTCCATAACATTGAGAAGGAGGGAATCCTCCCCAACTCATTCTGTGAAATGAAATAGAGGAAAGGATACCTTGATACCAAATCCAGGAAAGGACACAACAAAAAAAAGAAAACTACAGATCAATATCCCTTGTGAATATAGGTATGAAAATCCTCAACAAAATACTAGCAAACCAAATTCAACAGCACATCAAAAAATAATCCACTATGACCCAGTGGGCTTCATCCCAGGGATACAAGGATGGTTCAACATACATAAATCAATAAATGTGATTCATCACATAAACAGAAGCAAAAACAAAGATCCTATGAATATTTCAACAGATTCAGAAAAAGCATTCAACAAATTCCAAAATGCTTTCATGATAAAAATCCTCAACAAACTAGGCATAAGAGGATCATATCTCAAAATTATAAAAGCCATATATGACAAACCCACAGCCAACATCATGCCGAATTGGGAAAAGTTGAAAGCATTCCAACTCAGAACTGGAACAAGACAAGGATACCCACTGTCACCACTTCTATTCAACATGGTGCTGGAAGTCCTGGCCAGGGCAATCAGGCAAAAGAAGAAAATCAAGGGTATCCAAATGGGGAAAAAGGAGGTCAAACTATCATTTTTTGCTGATGATATGATCTTATATCTAGAAAATCCTAAAGATTCTGCCAAGAGACTCCTGGAATTAATAAATAAATTCAGAAAATTCTCAGGGTACAAAATCAATGTACACGAATCAGTAGCATTCATATATGCAATAACTATCAAGCTGAGAACCAAATCAAAGACTGAATACCTTTCACAATAGCAAAAAAGAAAATAAAATACCCAGGAATATATTTAACTAAGGAGGTAAAAG
>NW_012137191.1:178578-181931 GCF_000956105.1 Propithecus coquereli | reverse complement strand
AGGATTGCTTGAGCTCAGGAGTTCGAGACCAGCCTGAGCAAGAGTGAGACCCCATCTCTACTATAAATAGAAAGAAATTAGCCAAACAACTGAAAATAGAAAAAATTAGCTGGGCACAGTGGTGCGTGCCTATAGTCCCAGCTACTCGAGAGGCTGAGGCTGGAGGATTGCTTGAGCCCAGGAGTTTGAGGTTGCTATGAGCTAGGCTGATGCCACAGCCCTCTAGCCAGGACAATAAGTGAGACTCTGTCACAAAAAAAAAAAAGAAAAGAAAGAAAAACAAGATCAAGGAGGGAGAGATGAAGATGGGTGAAGGGAGGATGATCCCACTGTGAGAAGAAAGTTGCAGGAGAGCCTAAAGACAAAGGAAGTACAGAGCAATGGAGACACAGGGAGGAAGGGATAAAGAGAACTGATAAGTGGCCCAGGAGCTGGTGAGGGATAGCAGCGCAGACCTAGCTCTCGTCTTCCCCAGTGGAGAGAGCTTCCAGGTGCTCTGACTTGTTAAATGAATGTTTTGATAAGCCTTCATGCAGGAGGAAAAGATCAACTATCTTTTGCTAGGAAGAGACTTCTTTTGTCTATCTAGATGCCAGCTTTAGAAAAAAGAAATGTATTAGATCATGTTCCAGGTGACTTCCACACTAAGATCTCAAAATCTTTTTCTAGATTCTTCTAATATTGTGCTGCTCTGAATCCAAGTAAAAGAGAAATACAATTTGAGAGGTTCTGATTCTCGACACATAAATATTTGAGAAATTATTCAGACTATTTCAAACACAATTCCATGGTTATTTTTTCACTATTTTCCCTTGTTGTTCTAAATATTTTCTAAGGGTGTTATGCAAATAAAGACTTCTCAGATCTAACCATTCAGAAGAGCAGCTAGATTTAAATAGCCAATAGGTGGGCAGCTGAGTTGATCCCTTGAATCCCTTGGAGTTCAACCAGAAGCAAATTTTCACTTCGTTATCTTAAAAATGTCCTTATAGATATATATGTATTGACTAAGATAGCCTTAACAGTCCCCTCAATTTTATTAAACTTAAGACAGGTTTCTTCCCGAGTATAGGTCCCTGGCCCCCCTTTTCTTAGAGCATTTACTTTAGAAAACTTGAAATTGTAAATTCTTTCTCCGCTTCTTTGAAATGTATGTAAATATTCTCCTATCCTCTTGTCAGTTTTACAACCCAAGAAATGTCTTTCTCAAGGATCCAGGAACCATCTCTTTAAAATGCAAACATCAAAGGAGAAAGCATCCCTATCTCCCAGTCTCTATGGAGGATAGGAGCCTAACTTAGATGGGCACCAATTAGCAAGCAGCGATGGGCTAATCATAGATAAAGACATTTGCAAACTCAGGTATAACTCAGTGTGCTGAACACAACCCATTGATCAACATCCCCGCTTATGTCCTCTAGTTTTCTACTAGCTCACACCAATGTTTAAAAACTCCCCCGCCTTTTGTTTCAGAGGAGTTGAGTTCAGTCTCTCTCCTTATTGCAATAGTCTTGAATAAAGTCTTCCTTGCCTGTTTAGTGTAATATTTGCTTGGACAGTATGTACTGATAGGTGGATTTATTATTAACTCATGCACAGAGAGTTGAACGGAACAATTTCTTAGTTCATAGCACATCACCATTGTGCATTGAAAGGCTCCACTCTTGTTTCACTGGTTTCCTTTGAAACCCATAGTCCACTCTGCTGCCCACAGGCACCTCTTCCAATGCGTTTAATTCTTACCCTTTTGTTTATATGCATTCTTGAATTGTTGTGAGTGGTTGCATTTTTAAAACAACAACAAAAATGAAATTACTCTATAGACACTAGAAAAATAACAGTAAATTGTATATATTGATGTTGATATGTTTATTTGTCTAGAAAATCCAAGAGACTGTAAAAACAAAACTATGAGAACTGATAAGAATTAAAAAGGGAATTTTGTAATGTGGATGATATGTCTATTAATGTTCACTTGCAGAAAATAGAATCCACTCTACTTTAAGAAAACAATCAATTTAAAAGAGTAAATATTGTGCTAAGTAATAATTGTGAGAAGAGTTAAAAGAAGAGGCTGTATGCTCAGATTCTTGGATGAAAATTCTTGTACTGAGAATAGTTTTGCCTCTGTCTCAGTTGTAAAAAACTGATGACAGCATTGCAGGAAGTTGATGAATTGGAAGCTATTGTTGCTACTGCTGAGTGCAGGAATTCTAGACACCTGTCTCCATTGTAACAACATCTGCTCGATCTAGAAGCCAAATGCTGAATTAGGATGTAGTTGCTATAGTTGCTGCTTAAGAATCATTTCTCTCTCTGCCAGGATTTATATAAGCAAAATGCATCTGATTAATCAGAACTAAATCCTGGAGGCTATGCTTTTTAGCTTTATAGACTTTAAACTCTAGAAGGATATTGAAACAAATCTGAAATGACTCAACTTAGTATCTGCTATACACTGAGTACAAGATGAGTATACAAAACTCAACAGCTTTTTCTATACTAGAAATTGCTTCTCATATCATAGAAATAGGAAAACATACTAACTCAAAATGGTGACAAAACTCTAAAATTATTAGAGGCAAATTTTATATTAAAAATTAATATTTTTTGAAAGACATAAAATAATACATGAAGAGATTGAGAAACAATTTCTGTGTATGGTTGAAAATATTGGGAATGCAGATATCTTTTCGAGATCCTGATTTCATTTCCTTTGGATATACCCAGACATGGAATTGTTGGGTCATATGGTAGTTCTATTGTTAATCTTTTGTGGAACCTTCATACTGTTTTACGTAGTAGCTGCGTCCTTTGCACTCCCACCAACAATGGACAAGGGATTCCCTTTTTTCCACATCCTCACCAACACTTACCTTTTTTTTTTTTTTTTTGATCATAGCTACCCTAACAGGTGTGAAGTGATACCTTATTGTAGTTTTGATTGTCATTTTACTGATAGTTAATGATATTGAGAATCTTTTCATATACCTAGCCATTTGTATGCCTTCTTAGGAGAAATATCTATTCAAGCCCTTTGCCCAGTTTTTAATTGGATTATTAGGGTTTTTTGCTATTGAGTTGTAGGAGTTCCTTACATATTTTGGAACTTAACTCCTTATTAAATATATGGTTTGCAAATATTTTCTCCCATTCTGTAGGTGTCTTTTTATTCTGTTGATCATTTCTTTTTCTGTACAGAAGCTTTTTAGTGTCCATTGACAGATAAATGGATAAAGAAAATGTAAATAACATAGAATATTATTCAGCCTTAAAAAGAAGGAAATCCTGCCATGTGCAACAACATGGATGACATTATATTAAGTGAAATAAGCCAGTCAAGAAGGACAAAT
>NW_012137191.1:166920-168943 GCF_000956105.1 Propithecus coquereli | reverse complement strand
AACTGTCCCACATCACATAAATGGATAAAGAAATCATGGATAGTGTGTGTGTTTATAATCGCACACATATGTGGAATCTAAAAAAGTCAAACTGATAGAAGTGAAGTAAAATGGTGGTTTTCAGGGGCTGAGAAGAGGGGGCAAATGGGGAGATTTTCGTAAGGGGTGCAAAGTTTCATTTATACAAGACTGTAAGTTCTGAAGATCTATTATACAACACTGCGAATATAGTTAACAATAATGTATATTTGAAATTTGCTAACAGGGTAGATCTTAAGTATTCTCACTATACACATACACACACAAATATGGTAATTAAGTGAGGTGATTAATATGTTAATTGATTGTGGTGATTATTTCACAATGTATATGTATATCAAATCATCAGGTCATATATCTTACACATAGACAATTTTTAATTGTCCAGTATACCTCAATAAACCTAGGATAAAACCTTATGAATACATTTAAAGAGAATGGTACAGGACCTATGTAATGATAATCTATGCAATTTTATTTAGGGATATAAACAATGTCTGAACAAACTGAAAGACATATTCTTATTTTGACAATATTGTGATAATTTCATATCACGAAAATGTCTACTATCCCCAGACTAGTTTTTAAATTTGATGCCATTTAAACTGTAATCTTTAAACTATTTTTCTTTTTTTTTCTTTTATTTCAGCATATTATGGGGTACAGATGTTTAGGTTACGTATGTTGCCCTTGGTCCTCCCCACAAGTACGAGTTTCAAATAAACTATTTTTCTTTATAGTGGAATTAAGAATATTGAAGATCATATAAAAGAATGAAGAGAGTAATAGTGGTGGTAGGGGATAATTTTAAAAAAGCCTTATCTTACCAAATATCAGAATAATCAATATGACATTTTATTAAAAGGGATAAACAGAACATTGATAAAAATAAAAAACCCATAAATTTATCTCACATTTTATGTACACCTAAATTTTTATTTTAATTTATTTAGAAAAGAATGGTTTATTTATAAAATGTTGCTCTCATAAGTTGCTATCCATCATAACCTAATGCAGTTAGGCATCTATCTCACACCTAGTACAAACATGAATTCCAAATGATTACAGACTTAAACATAGAAATGGAAAAAAATAGAAACTATTTTTAAAATCGAAAGCGAAGTAGATGGGTAGAGTGACAATGTTTGAAGAAAATAAATTGCATGAATATATAAGAAACCAAAAATTTTTGCATGGCCAAAGATAACAAAAGAAAAATAGACTGTGCTCTAGGTATGCATTGATATATTTGTCCTTATTCTACATAAAAATTAAATGTGTCACATGTTAAAAAGGAAAAAATAAATGTGAGCAATTTGCAATACTGTATTCATGCATTAAGTTTTATTAATCTTAAGCAGATACCTAAAACAATCTTATCATGTCAGTGTCTTGTGTTTTTCAAATACAGAAAATCTTTTTTATGAGGAAAAAAAGAAGAATAGACTGTGTCTATGATCTTTGCAAAATATCAAATGCAAATAGTCAACTAATATGTGAAAAGATATTAACAAAAGATATTAACATTTCATAACATGGTCAGAAGAATGAAATATCACTATGTAAGAATAACATATTGCAGGCTCAATAAGGGTTGAAAGGCACTCTTTTACTTTGTTGAAGATGTAAAGTGTTACAGCATACCTGGAAAACAATTTGGCAACATCAATTAAAATTAAATATATATATGCGCTTTACAATCCTATTTCTGGGAATCAATCCCAGAGAAATAAAAACATTCAAATTTCATGTTATATATTCAAAGATGTTTATTGCAGCATTGTTCACAGTTGTTAAAAAATGGAACAAATCGAACCTAAATGTAGGTGAATGGTTTGAGAAACTGTGGCATATTCACAAGATGGAATTCATGTTGACATAAAAAAAATCAATTAGAGCTATGCCATTTGACTTGTAGTAAGTTCCACATATTATTAATGAATGAGAAAAGCAAACAGAAGGAAAATATATGTTATATTATATT
>NW_012137191.1:159193-166382 GCF_000956105.1 Propithecus coquereli | reverse complement strand
AGACAGAGTCTCACTGTTGCCTGGGCTAGAGTGCCATGGCATCGAACTCCTGAGCTCAAACAATCCGCCCGCCTCGGCCTCCCAAAGTGCTAGGATTACAGGCGTGAGCCACCACGCCCGGCCACATTATCTAGATTTTAAAACAGAGATGGAAAAGCTCCTATATGTATACATATGTGCATATGTGTACAGTTGTTAGAACATGCTTATGTAAACCCAGAGAAAGCAAAGAAAGAATCTACTTCATGGTTAACATAGTTACATTGAGTGGAGAATAAGTAGAAGATGTGAAAAGGGTGGCAAGCCAAAAAAAGAAAAAATCACAAAAAACAGATTGTATGATATGATCCCATTCAAGTATTTATGTAAAATGATGTCTGTATAAATGAATAGATATGTAAGATGATTTAAAAAACAAAACACTGCACAGAAATTAAATTGACTCTTCTAGTTGAGAAAAAATAAAATTCATTCCCAGAAATATTCCCTCAATTATTAAATTAAAAAATCAATCTATTTCTTCTAGGTATAATTCTTTCCTTCTCAGATTCTGATTTCACCCTTCAGGTAATGCTGATTTTGAATCCTGGGACTTAGCCAACCCACATGGAGGAATACAGGATATGAGAGGAGTTACTAGCTTTCTTCAATTAGGCAGCCAAAGCATGCTGAGGTGAGGGCAGGTTGGTGGTTCTAGATAGTCTTGGAGGCTCACGGTTCCCCAGGTCCTCCAAATTTTCCAAGATGTCACTATTCCAATTGTTGAGATGATATAATTCCCTAATCAACATCCAATCCTCCCATAAGCAACTATTGTGATAGTGAATTCAACCAGTGATGATCACTGAATCCATCTCAGGGCTTTTTTTGTTTTGTTTTGTTCTTAAATATCTTTATTTGAAGGCTTTGTCAAAATACACTGCCTTTCATGAAGTATTTTGAGAAGGGAGAAGTGGAAGGGAGAGGAGGATGGAAGAAAGCTCACTTGTCTGCTCCATTAGCACATGCTCAGCAGGACCTTTTTTACATTCAATTATTTAAATGATATATTTGAAGCTGAAAGTGCTGTCACAGGATAATTTTGTATAGCCTCTCTGCTCTATGTCTATAGAATGGCAAATATTCTTTCAGCATAAGAAAAGAAAAGCCCTGAAGTTCATTCTGCACCTTAAGGTCAAAAACAAAGAAATTAAATCATTGTCTTGAAAACAGAAGACGCTATGGTCTTTGTATTCCTCATTCTCTTGGATTTGCTTAATTTGATCAACTTCTCATTATTCAGAAGCACAGAACAGTATTCACAGTCTCAGGCAATCATGGGTCTTAATATGAGTGGCAATTATGTACCATGAGCAGGAAAATGGGTGACTCACTTCATTTTCTTCTTCTTAGCACAGTAACTGATTCCACATGTCCACATTTTCCTGAGAGTTCTTGCTCATCAACCAAACTCTAGTTCCAATTTCAAAACCAATTAGGTTTCTTTGTAAGCAAGAGAATTGACTATGAATAACCTGATTAAAGGGAGAAAAGGAATTTTGGGGAAAAACAGGATAGTTCACAAAATAGAACAGTAACATAGTAATTACTATCTTTTCCCAACTCCTATCCAAATATCTAATTCTAAACACATTGAATTTCACTGAAGTTCTGTTGCCTGCAACTCACCCTTGTTACCTGTTTTGGTACCAGTTACCAGTCTTTGGTTGTAAGCAATGTATCGGATCATAGATAATTACGGAAAGGATGTGGGATCCTCATAGATGTAGTGAAGGGGGCAGTTCGGTGACTAAGAACATAGACTCAGTTCAGATTGCCTAGGTTAAATTCCAGCTCCACCATTTCCTTGCTATGAATAGCTGGACAGGTATACAAACATACTATCTCATTTCCTCCCTAGTAAAGGAAAACTAATGATAGAACTTATCTCATCTATCTGAGATGATTAAGTAGGATAATAAAAGGTAAGGTACTGTATTAGTTTTCTATTGCTGCTATAACAAATTACCACAAATTTAGTGAATTAAAATGGCACAAATATATTATCTCACAGTTCTATAGGTTGGAAGTCTAGGTGGACTCAACTGGTTTTGCTGCTTTGAGTTAGTTTCATGAGGCCACAATCAAGGTGTCAACAGGCCTTATCTGGAGGATCTGGGGGACAGACCAATTCTAGGTGCATTCTGGTTGTTGGCAGAATTCAGTTCCATGAATTCCACGAAGTGCTGGCTGTTGGCTGTGTGTTGTTTTCAGGTTCTAAAGGCCACCCACAATCCCTGGCTTATGGCCCCCTCCATCATGAAAGCCAGCAATGGTGGGCTGAGTCCTTCTCATGCTTAAATTATCTCTGATGTTCCCTTCTGCCTTATCTTTCCTGCCTACAGCTTGAGAAGTTTCATTTCTTTTATGGATTGATGCAATTAGATGAGTCTACCTGGATAATCTAGGATACACTTCCTATTTTAATGTCTCTAATCTTAATTACATCTGCCCAGTCCCTTTTGCCATGTAACATAGCATATTCACAGGTTTCAGGGATTAGGAGGATATCTTCCTACCATAGGAACTTAGTATACTTCTTGGCAAAAGTTAATAAATGTACCAAATTCGCTATTATTACCATTTTTATTAAAAGTATGACCCCAGGAAGGACAGCTGCCAGGGGAGCAGGGTTCATAATCTCTTTAGACACTGTAGATTGACCTTGTTTTAAATGCTGTCTCTCTTTTTGTTTATTTCTGCTCAATATTCGAATTTTCTAGAGAAAGATTCTGAATAGCTTTGCTTGTCTCTGTTTTACTCCTTGCCCCAAAGTGCAGTCAGGAGAACAGGATAGAACAGTTAGCCTGTCCTGAGTTACAGTATCACCCCTCCCCCTTGATGGCCATATGAATTTGAGGGAACCAGTTTTCCTAAGGATTTGGGGTGTAATTATTAGAAGTGGGAAGGGGTAATGAGCAACTAATAGAAATAGATATTCATGTCGATATGAATAATAAATCGACATTTTTGTAAAATGACCTCCTGGAAAAGAGGATTATCTGATTCATTTCTCCTTCTCTAAATAATGCTTAACCTCATTCATCCTAAGAGTTCTCTGTCCTCTTTACAAACATTTCCAAGGGGGTAAATGCCTCCATGTTTCCTGTGGCATCTTGCAGCGTGGGCAATCAAGAAACTTTCCTTAAAGTCCATTTCCTGATCATGTAACGTAACAGTTCAGTTTCCTTTTCATCATGACTTTGTGTTTGTTACATGAGAGGAAGGAAATACTTTCTGAACATTCTTCCCATTTCTGCCTTCACCTCCTTGTTCTTCAGGCTGTAGATGAGGGGGTTCAGCATGGGTGCGATCACACTGTATTGCAAGGAGAAGATCATTTCCAAAGGGGAACTGGAAGTTGGCAAGAGATAGCTGATGAAACCTGAGCCATAGAACAAAATCACAGTAGTGAGATGAGAAAAGCAGGTAGAAAAGGCCTTGCTTCTGCCTGAGGCAGAGCTAATGCTCAGGATGGTGGAGACAATCTGGGCATAGGAGGCAACAATCATAATGAAGGTTCCGAAGAAATGCAAGACAGAGGAGCAGATCAGGAGTGTGAAGTTGGCAGAGGTATCAGAGCAAGACAGAGGGAATAGAGAAGATACCTCGCAGCTGAAGTGGAGAATAGTTTGGCCCTCACAAAAGTCTAAATTGACAGCCAGGAGGATATTGATGAGAGCATCAAAAAAGCCCAGGCCCCAGGAGCCCCACACCAGCCCAACACAGAGCTGGTTACTCATCACCTGGCCATAGAGCAGAGGGAAGCTGATGGCAACATAGCGGTCATAGGCCATCACAGCCAGCAGACAGGCCTCAGTGCCACCAGTGGCAAACACAAAGAAGGCCTGAACAAAGCAGCTCTCTACAAAGATGGTTTTGCTTTCAGAAAGTAGATTCTCCAGCATCTTGGGAGCTGTGATAGATGAGTGGCAGAGGTCCAGGAAGGACAGTTGTCTCAAGAAGAAGTACATGGGTGTGTGGAGGCGAGAATCAGCCCTAATCACCAGCAGCATCAAAAAATTCCCCATCAGTGTGAGGAGGTAAATCAAAAGGAACAGCACAAAGAGTATAGCCTGAATGTAGGGGTCAGTAGACAGTCCAAGAAGAACAAACTCACTGATAGCACTGTCATTTTCCATGGCCATATAGAGAAGTGTTCTTCCTGGAAAATAAGAAACAACTTCCACCAAAAGTCCTTTAATGCCCCTTAGTTACTCCAGCACCTAGATCTTCTTCTCTAAAATGTCTTTTCAGTACTGCCCAAAAACCCATGTTCAGATATTTAAAAGCCAACTTCCTGATCACCATTATACCATTGATATTCTAAATTAACTATTACTATCTTTTATTATAATCTTTTTTTAGTTAGAATATTTTTATGCTGATGAGAGTGAGTTATTTGAAGAGAGTTTCTGATGGGAAAGAGAGAGAAAGAAGAAAAATTCAGGAATGAATTACTTGAAAAATAGAGAGAGGATTAAATCTAAATCAAAAGGATTTAGGTAGGAACAGGGACATTATTTATTCTGCACAGGAGGGAAAGTCAAGAGTGTTGGACCAGGTACCAAGAAGTTAAGGGAGTTCTTGTTTAATTGTTTCCATTTTTTTTTTCAATAAGTGTAAATGAGATCATTGGTTGTGCATATGTATGTGTGTGAGCATGCCCACATGCCCACAAGAAAGTATAAAGGCATTGATAATGATAAAGTTAAGTGTACAATCATAGGAATAGGGGCCAAGGTGAAGTGTAAGAACCTAGTAGTGGATAGGAAGACAATAAGGCATCAAGAAATTTAGAGATAGTGATGAATTAGGATTGTTTTGAATTTTTGTTGTTTTAAATTTCCTCCATTTTATTTAATGCCATCATAGTATCATTTAATTTTAAAATATATCCATATAATAATAATGAATTTTTAAAAAACCAGCACCCTAGATCATAATGCCTAGTGATATTTTAGGTGGGCTTTTGTGGGTAATTCTCTGCCTGCCTCATGGTCATGGGAAGCTATTCCCTGTTACAGGACAACACTCTAGTTGGAAAACATGCCCAACCTAAATCCCACATATCCAATAATATATGTAGTCACCACTCCTAAGTCATTTTGCCAGGTTTCAAGGCACCATATGATTCCATGAACTGCCTTGTCACACTTTATAACTTGTGCATATTTTCCCATACTGGCATGATATTCTAGATTTCACCTGAGTCTCAAGATAACTGCTCAGCACTCTTGCCTCCTTGCTGTTCTAATTCGATACTAATGCATTTAATTCTCCCATAAAGGTTGAGGAACCTCTTGTTGGTTGACTGAAGAGCTGAGCCTCCCAGTCCTGGTGAGGAACAAACTCAATTACCTGAATTCTCAGCTGGTAGTACATTGGGTTGTGGCAACACCACTTTCAGATCCAGTAAGCAATAAAATTCTTGAGCTTGTAAGGTCAATGTTGAGAATACTGGTTTAGGGAAAAAGTAGAAAATCGTGTTGAAATTTAACATTATGATGGATTCAACACTAACAATGTAAAATGACAAATTGTAGATACTATCTGGGCATTTATTTCATTATTTGGGGACAGTATAAGGGAGATCATTGCTTGAATTCTTTCTCTTTCACTCATTAGATTTAGCAATACTGTGCACAGGAGCTCCCAGTGCTTATCCTGAGATCACCCCATCACTCCCAAAGGAAAGCAACATGAAAGGGAGCCCAGGCAAGGGTTTACAATAGCCATGAGTGAGGTCCGTGTTGTGTGATTTCAGAGCCAGCACATTGAAAAAATCCACTTCCTTTGGCTCCTGCAAATATAGCCCAACTGCCTAGCTCTAGAGATTTCATGAACTGTAGAAAGAATCCTTACATTGGAACAAAGCAAAACCTTGCCCAGAAACTACTAATGCAACAAAATGCAATGCTAGTCACTTGATTCCACAGCAGGTTTCTTCTTTAAGGTTATTTGGATGTTCTTAGGAAAATCTTTAAAAAAAAATTAGAACTTCCATTTTTCCCATGGGGGATGCCCGAAATATCACCATTATTAGTATATGCGATCTGTATTTCAAAATTTAAAATGAACAGTCTGGAGACATAACATGAAGTGTTTGTTTTTAGATATTAACACCATTATGTAGGGGAAATTAATTGGCACCTGCCCAAAGGAAAACCTCCCTGAGAAGTGTTCATTTCAGAAACAAAGGCTACCGTGCATAATAACTAGCCCACAGGAGTTTCTCAGAATGTGATAGTGGAAAACATGAATGTTTGCAATGTAAACTTGACAGTAAAATGCTATGCTTTGTTAAAGCACACTCCCGTTACCCTCATCCACACACTGTCCAAATATACAAATTATGTATCCAAATAATTAAAAACAACTGTTTCTATGCTTTTCTTTTTGTTAAGTAAAAGATGTGAGTTTCTACCTCTGTGAGACACAAGAATAAACAATATATAGAACTTGTAAAATACATGCTAGGTAAAGTGACCAAACAAGAAAAGCAACTGAGGAATCACACTTCAAATTCCTACAACTGAAGCAACTGAGGTCTAAGATTGTGTTAACATGATGCAAAATCAGATGTTGGGGGGAAATTCCCATCAGTTGTTTTCCCTGCAGCATGTTAACCAAGTAGCTGAACCAATTGCTTTAATGTTGGGAAGTGATGAGTGCTCAGCCTATGCTGCTTGTTATGTCGGCCAACAACATAGGGCAGTGTGTGATGATCTTTAGTTAACAGCTTTAAAGCCATATTTTCACAGTCAAAACAGTCCAATAGGGGCAATTAAGGTCAAGAACAGAAATGAAAAACATGTCTCAAATTACTGACCTGTTTGGGTCTATTGGTTATTTTTAAATTGGTAAATATATTAAATCATTTAATTTTAAAATATATCCATATAATAATAATGAATTTTTAAAAAACCAGCACCCTAGATCATAATGCCTAGTGATATTTTAGGTGGGCTTTTGTGGGTAATTCTCTGCCTGCCTCATGGTCATGGGAAGCTATTCCCTGTTACAGGACAACACTCTAGTTGGAAAACATGCCCAACCTAAATCCCACATATCCAATAATATATGTAGTCACCACTCCTAAGTCATTTTGCCAGGTTTCAAGGCACCATATGATTCCATGAACTGCCTT
>NW_012137191.1:153021-159143 GCF_000956105.1 Propithecus coquereli | reverse complement strand
ATAACTTACCTAACAATTAAAATAAAAAATAATTTTTTACTGCAACATTTCTTGGGATAGTCTTAAAGCAGCTATGGCACTGAATCTATCTCTGTGAGCTCTCCAGATCCCAGAGAGAAGTAATATTAAGCACTTTCTATTAATGAAACAAATCTTTTAAGTATAACTTACCTCACAATTAAAATAAAAAATAAATAAATAAACAAATGATTGTGCAGTTGCTCCACAAACATAAACCAGAGTGGAGTTTTACAGTGTTGTGGTGTGTGTGTGAAATATCCTATTGATTGAGTTTCTTTTGTTTATTGTGCTATGTTGACATTGGATATCATGGTATGCATACTGCCAGCAATGGATATGTTCATGCTAACAATAATTCCAACTTCTGTTTTTAAGGAATTAGAAGTCTATCAATGTAAATGTACTGTATGTTGTATAGTCAGTTTTGACTTTACTTCCCAGCTGTATAAATGCATATGAAGAGAGGGTGACAAGATTTCCACGTATGAAAACAAGACCCACCAAATATACTTCTTGTTGCCATGTTTTCATTTCCTAAAGATACTTTTATATTGATATTTAAGGAAATGCTGACAACCATAAAATTGCATTAAATAAAATAAATCTATGACTTATCAGATACAAACTTTGTGATTTCTTTTTATAATCATCAAAAAAAGGCAACTCTCTAGAGTTCAGGGTATAGAGATTTTAATCTGTAAAGATTAGAAATAGTCATTTGATGTCCTTACCAGCTCAGGTGGTAATCTCAGCTCCCCCAACACCTCCAGACCCTGATGAAATGCAGGCTCTGTGCCAAAGGGCAAGGAGAAGCAGCGGAGGTGTAACAGAGCTCCTTGAAGTCACATGTGTGGAGCCCTGTCCCAGGTTTGCCATTTTCCAGCTACGCAAGCTTTGAAAAGATATTTCGACTTCTAATTTCAAGTCTCCCATCTTTATCATGGGGATAACAATACTCACACTTTGCAGTATTGTGAGAATTTAATTGGTTCCAGTTTACATAAAAATAAGAGCTTTAACAAACTCAGCTTTCAATTTGTCTTAAATTCTCAGTATCCCAATAGAAGAGGAAGAGAAACATGTCCAAGAAGCCAACCAGAACATCTTAGGGAACAGATCTAAACTATTCATCCTGGAGGAGGTAGAATTTCAGGAAAGCTCCAAGACAGTAAAAAAGAAGTGTGATGAAAGGATCAGAAATAAAATGTCTTAGAAAGGCATGAAAAGAGAGAAGGGAGAAGTACAAGGAGCTGGAAAAAAAGAGATAAAAACATTAGAGGATTTAGGGAGGACATTATTTTACTCTTGGCTTGTATCCTGGCGCTGAGAGTCAACAGGTGAACACATTTTAGCTCAGGTGATTCCCACCAAGAGAGGACGTACCACAATTGCTCAACTCTGGGATAGGTATAGTTCTCTAGTAGGAAGCTGGATGAGAAAAAAGAAATATGTTTACCCAGGCTCCAAAAGCCCCTGTAGACAAATCTTCAGAACACTTTTCTAATTTCTGCTTGAGAATCATCCTGAAACACCCAAATTTGGGGGCAGTTTCCTTCATCTTTCCTGATAGGACAATGATTTTTCCACTTAATATCCTCTATGACAAATATTTGCTGTTAGCATATCCAAAGAAAGGATCCTCCAGTGTTACCAATCAGAGGAAGGCAGCTGAGTTTAGAGAGCCAATGGGTTGGCAGGTTGAGTCACGAAGCTGACTCAATGCCAGGCAGTCCCTGGAGTCACACAGGAAGCTTGTCTTTGGACTCATTAACTAAACAGAACTTTTTTATTTAGAGCAACAGGGGACTTTATTATGCATCATCTTTGGCAATTCTGGGTTAAAGCAATCACCTTGAACTATTGAATGAGAAATCCTGCTAAGTTGATGAGAGTTCCATTGGAACCAAGAGGGAGAAGAAATTTGGGTCCTGTGTAGAAAGCCAAGATTTTCCCACTGGCCAGATACAAGGGGGATGAACTCTCTGGGATTTACTATGTAAGCTGAGAACTGATAGAGTTTACCTCTGGATCATCTTCCCATGTGTATATGAAATAGGTTTGTAAATACAACTGGGATGAGCATAGCATAGTCAAATGAGTAAAAACAACACAAACTTGCTTTTTATTGGTATTTTACTATGCAAGACATTATAAAACAACTTCCTGCCACATCATTAGACACACCACCCCCTTACTTAGAAATAACTATTTAGCAGACATGCTCAGCAGTACTTTCTATCCATATATAGGACTCATATCTATGTTCTAGTTTGTTTCTATCATTTAAATGTATACTTTGTATATTTTTCTCATGCCTTCATGCAATATCCAGCTCATTCATTTTTAAACCCTACATGATATTTATAATGTAGATCTATGATATTTATTTAATCATTCTTCTATTGATAACTCAAACTGATTACAAATCAAATATATTGTAATCAGTACTATACTGAGCATTTTTGCACCTATATCTTGGAGATGTATGCTAGTTATTTTGTATAACTAGCATCAGCAGCTAAAAGTATGTGTATTTAAAATTTGATTTGAGGCCGAGCATGGTGGCTCATGCCTATAATCCTAGTACTCTGGGTGGCCAAGGTGGGAGGATCACTTGAGTTCAGGAGTTCAAGACCAGTCTGAGCAAGAGTGAGACCCTGTCTCTACTCAAAACAGAGAAAATTAGCCAGGCAACTAAAAACAGAAACAAAAAATTAGCTGGGCATGGTGGCGAGCACCTGTAGTCCCAGCTACTCAGGAGGCTGAGGCAGGAGGATCACTTGAGCCCAGGAGTTTGAGGTTGCTGTGAGCTAAGCTAACAGCATGGCACTCTAGCCCGGGCAATAGAGCGAGACTCTGTCTCAATAAATAAATAAATAAATAAAATTTGATTTGACAGTTTACATACTCCACCTCTCAGATGTATCAGTTTACTAGGTATGTATTTCATTCACCTCAATGTGAGATTTCTATATGGACTCCACAAGACTTCAAATCAACATTAATTTTATGCTGCATAAAACGTAAAGGGAAGCATGACATAAACAAGCTCAGAACGCTGCCTCTAAGTCATTCATCCTCCCGAAGCAGACTGCCTTAGCTCTGAAGAAGAGAAGAGCCGTGTGTTCCTACAGTTGGCAGCACAGAATTACTTAGAGAAGATATGTGATCTATAGCCAGTATATTTAAATCAGCACAAACGTGTCAGAATAATTTTTGTATTCTTGTTGTAGTGCTAACACAGGGCAACACCAATAGCAACAGGGCTTTCCAATAAAAATAGAACAAGAATTTCTTACTGCGATATCTTTCCAATACAAATACATAGCAATAACAAAGTACAAAAAGAATTTGCCACTTATTTGAAATCTGGTATTCCATTTTATGAATATACTACAATTTACTTATTATTCTGTTGACTGGTATTTGGATTATTCCAGTTTTGGCTAGTATGGATAAAGCTGTTGTGAATGTTCTTGTATATGTTTTAATGTAAATGTATGTGCTCATTTTCTTTGTACATATATTGAAATGGAATTTCTGGGTCATAGAATAAGTCTATGTCTAGTTGTAGAAACTGGCAAACTGTTTTCCAAAGTGATTGTAACACATTGTATGCTCAGTACCAGTGTATGAGAGTTTTAGTTGCTCCACATTCTTGTCAATATTTTGTATTGTTAGTCTTTTTTAGCCTTTTTCAAATTGTAGCATATTAGATGCTTGTGAAGTAGAAATTCAATGTGGTTTAATTGCATTTTTCTGATGATGTTGAGAACATTTCCAAAAACTACAAATAGAATTATCATATGATACCACACTCTCACTGCTGGGTATATATCCAAAGAAAAGGAAATAAACATATCAAATTGATACCTGTACCCCCACGTTTATTGCAGCACTATTTGTTGCTCCATTAATTAATATTAAACGTGTTTGCAGACAGGATTTGTCTTAGGAGTTTTTCAGAGCTTTGCCCTGAAGGAATATGTGAACGTGTTGGTTTGCATTTCAAATGCTGTTACACTCAGAAGGGCATCTCTGAAAGACAGTAGCAGCTGTATCCCACAAGGCGCCGCGTTTCTCAGACCTAAAGGTTTGGATTTGCTTTGTAAAGCAAAGTGAATCTGTTAAAAACTACAGGATGAGAGCTGACAATGGAGTGCCCTCCGGAACAGACAGCTGCCCGAATGGCTAAAAGCAAAGCTCTTGTTTTAACACTCTAGACTACCTGTCTCCATTCACAATAACCTAATAAATATGGAGCCAACATATCTCTGTTTAACCCCTCTGTTAAGTGATAAATTTACCTTAGAACTTAGAAGTTAATCTTTGAAAGATTTTGTAACCATTTGCTCACGTAGATAGAATTAGTTAAAGGATCTGTAGAAGCCTTTTGAAAATCTGTTAACCTGAGAGGAACTACCTGTCGTTATGTAAATCTTTTACCCCTGGCAATTATTCACTATTCCCTATAAGTCACCACGTAAGACCTCATTCGGGGCTTTTTGAGACCCAGGGAGAAGGTCTAGGCCCCCTGAGATCCCACTTTGCCTATAATCTTCATAAACTTATAAAACTGTATCTTTGTCTCTGTGTATTCTTTTATTTCTTTTATTTTCCATTTTTCTCTATTATTTTCTTATCCCTTGCAACTCTATCAAAGGGACCCGGGTTTTTGCGGGGAACATTGGCCACGTTCCCGGCAACTATTTACAATAGCCAAGATATGGAATCAACATAAGTGTTCACTGGTGGATGAAAGGATAAGGAAATATGGTATACATACACAACAGAATAATATTCAGCCATAGGAAAGAATGATACACTGTCATTTACAGCAATATGGATGGAATTGGAGGTCATTATGTTATGTCAAATAAGCCAGACACAGAAAGAAAAATAACACATGTTCTTATTCATATGTGGGAGCTACAAAAGTTGATCTCATCGAGGTAGAGAGTAGAATGATAGTTACCAGAAGCTGGGAAGGGCATATGGGTGGAGAGGGATGAAGAAAGGTTGGATAATGGGAACAAATATACAGTTAGATAGAAGGAATAAGTTCTAGTGTTTAATAGTAGGTGACTATAGTCAACAACTATATATTCTATATTTCAAAATTTTAATAGCCAGCAGAGAAGGTCTGAAATAATCCCAACACAAAGAAATGATAAATGTTTGAGGTAATAGATATTCTAAATACCCTGATTTTATCATAACACATTATATGCATGTATCAAAATATCACATGTATCTATAAATATGTACAAATTTATGTATCAATAAAATATATTTGCTTTATTAAAAAATAAAAGAACTCAAATCAGCAAGAAAAAGCAAACACCACCATCAAAAATTGGGAAAAAGACATGAACAGAAGTTTTTTGAAAGAAGATAGACAAATGGCCAAAAATAATATGAAAAGATGCTCAACATCACTAATAATCAGGGAAATGTAAATTAAAACTATAGTGAGATATCAGCTTACCCCTATCATAATGGATAATATTAAAAAGTCCAAAAACAATAGATGCTGGCATGGATGCAGAGAGAAAACAACCCTTATACATTGTTGATGGAACTGCAAATTAATACAATCTCTATAGAAAACAGTATGGAGAGTCCTCAAAGAAATAAATGTAGACCTACAATTCAATCCAGCTATTCCACTGCTGGGTATCTACCCAAGGGAATGAAGTCATTTTATCAAAAAGACACCTGCACTTGAATGTTTATCACAGCAAAATTCACAATTGCAAAGATGCGGGATCAACCTAAGTGTCCTTCAATTCATGAGTGGATAAGGAAAATATGGTATATATATATACTATGGATACTACTCAGCCATAACAAGGAAAAAAATAATGTCATCTGCAACAATGTGGAAGGAACTGGAGACCATTATCTTAAGTGAAGCTTCTCAGGAATGAAAAACCAAATACCGTATTTTCTCACTAATAAGTCGTAGCTAATAGATGGGTACACATGAGCACGAAGTGATATAAAAGGCATGAGAAACCAAGAAAAGTGGTGAGCATGGGATAAAAACTTACCTAATGGGTTCAATGAACACTATTCTGGTGATAGGCACACCAAAAGCC
>NW_012137191.1:141503-152971 GCF_000956105.1 Propithecus coquereli | reverse complement strand
TTTGCTTTATTTAAAAAAAGTTAAGATATCAATACCACCCAGTTTGATCTATATATTTTATACAGTTCTAATCAAAATCTCAGCAGGATTTTATGTTTAAATTGACAAGTAGATTCTAAAATTCACACAGAAATATAAATCATCTAGAATAGCCAACACAATTTGAAACAGAAGAAGTTGTTGAAGGACTTACACAGCCTGACTTTAAGAAATAAAGCTACAACAATTAAGACAATGTGGTATTGGTATAAAGATAGAAAAACAGATCAATGAAACAGATTTAGAGTCCAGAAACAGACAGATATATAGATACAGATAGGTAGATATAGATATAGATATAGATATAGACTGAAAGTGCATAGGAAAGCATGAAGAAAAGATTGTCTTTCAAAAAAATCATGCTGGAATAATTGAATATAAATAAATGACAAAGAAAGTAACTTCTATCTATTCCTCACAGTACTTCAAAATTAGCTTAAAATGGATCATAGAACCAAAGGTAAAGCCTAGAAACCTGAAATTATGAAACTTCTAGAAAAAAACCTCAGAGAAATTCTTTGTGACCTGGGGTAGGCAAAGATTTTTTAAAAGAAAAATCTGATATATTTAACTTTATCAAAATTTAAAATTTCCTAAAAAGCAAACTGGGAGATAAATTTGCCATTCACGTATATGATAGAGGAATTGAATCCAGAATAAATTAAGAATATCCAAAACTTAAAAATTGCAAAACAAAAAACCTAATTGGAAAATGGGGAAAATTCATTCAGGCACTTCATCAAGAGGATATATGGATGGCAAATAAGGACATAAAAATATGCTTAACATCATTAGTTATTAGGGAAATGCAAATTAAAACCACAATGAGACACTACTACATATCTATCAGAAAATCTAAAATTAAAAAGAATGACCATACCACGTGCTGCTAAGGATATAGAGCAACTTGATATCTCATATACACTGGTAGTAGGAATGTAAAATGGTACAGAAAATTTGGAAAAGAGTTTGACAGTTTATTAATATTTTAAATACACAACTCCTCCCACATGACCCAGCCACTCCATTCCTAGATATTTACCCAAAAGAAACAAAGCACATGTCCATACAAAAATCTGTGCATGAATAGAAGCTTTATTTGTAATAGCCTCAAACTGAAAATAACCAAAATATCCATCAACAGGTAAATGGAAAAACAAATGGTGGTATATTTATATGTAATGAGTTGAATGGTGTCCCCCACAACGATATGTCCACTCAGCACCTATAAAGGTAAATTTATTTGGAAAAATTGTCCTTGCTGATGTAATCCTAGATTAGGGTGGGCCCTAGATCCAATGTCAAGTGTCTTTACAAGAGAAGAGAAAGGGAAAGGCACATCAGAGGAAAAGGTGATGCGAAGACAGAGACAGAGGTTAGAGTGATGCATCCACAGGCCAAGGAACTGCAAGGTTTGCTCGCAGCCACCAAAAGCTGAGAGAGAGACATGAATCTGATTCTCCTTCAGAACCTCTAGGAGGAACCAACCCTGATAACACCTCAATTTCAGACTCTGGTCTCCAAAACAATGAGGGAATGTATTTCTGTTGTTTTAAGCCACCAAGTTTGTGGTCATTTGTTAACAGCAACCCTAGGAAACTAATACACCATCCAATGGAAAAATACTCAGCAATAAAAAGGAATGAACTATTAATATACAAAATAACATTAATGAATCTCAAAATAATTATTCTGAGTGAAAGAAGCCATACAAAAAAGTAACTTTTGTTTAATTTTATTTATATAAATTGTAAAATATATGTACTATATTATAATGTCATAAAGCATATTGGTGGTGGCTTCAGGATGGGAGAGGTCAGAATGGCAGAGAGGGCTAAGAAGAAGATTGTCCAGGGGCACAAGAAAAATTTGAAGTCATGGATATGTTCATTATCTTGTTTTATTGATGATTTCATGGGCGTATAGATATGCCCAAACTTAGCAAATACATGTCATTTATCATATGGCAATGATATCTCAATAAAGTTCTCAGAAATGAAGTCTAAATTTAGTCTTTGTGTGTATGTAGAACTATGACAACATAGATATTTTTCTCCTTCTCCCTCTAGTTACGTTTTCTCTATGGGAAGTCTTTCTGCAGGGAGAAGTGATACCACGGAAGTAGAGGGGCTCATTTCCCCTGTGGGGTGCTCTTCTATCCTTATCACTGGCCTGGCATAATAATGCATGACTTCCCACCCCTGGGATCTTACTGTTGATTGGCTCATTTATTCTACATACATTTGAGTTCTTGCTATTTTCCAGGTATAGTTCTTGGCACTGTAGGTACAATCAAAATGATTAAGACAAAAACCCTCATGGAACTTACATTCTGTGAGATGAAACAAACAAAACTACGTTATTTATATTTTAATGTCCAATGACGACTAAGAGAAACATAAATCAGAGTAAAGGACGAGTAAGTGGTGGCAGCTGCTGCTTTAGATACAGGATATACGAAGACCTCTCCGAGGATATGTCGGTTGAGTGAGAGAGTCAAACAAACGTTTGAGAGACGACTGTTCTGGGAAGAAGGGACAGCAAGTAGGAAAGCCCTGAGACAGAAGGGCACACTCTGCACACCTGAGAGAAAGGAAGCCAGTGTGACTGAAACAAAATGGCAGGGAGGGTGGAGGGAGTGGGTTGGGCAGAAGGCACGGGTCTGGACACAGAAGGACTGTATACTTTGTCCTAAGTATGATGCAGAGGGAACACAGGCTTTTGAGGAAGGAAGTGATGTGATCTGTATGCATTTTAAAATGATCATTTTGGCTGCTGCAAGAAGATAAGAATGAGCCAATTAGGAGGCTTTGGCAGGAGTTCAGGAGGTAAACAGTACGGCTTGGTCTGGAGGTGATGAGAGGTGATCAGACTCAGGATACATTGTGAAGCTACAGCCAACAGCTATATCTGATGTAAAAGAGAAAAAGAGTGGACTTAATGATGATTCCAAGGTTTTTGACATGAGCAACTGGGTGAATCAGTGGCACCATTTAATGTGATGGATGGAACAGATTTTGGGGGTGGGTGGAATTAAGAATTCAATTTTGATTAGTGAAAGATTGGAGGTGGTTACAGAGAGATAGGAATTTGAGTTGGATTATAAGATGTTTCTAGCCATAACAGATAAAAGTCTCTGTGATGAGGGATGATGAAGGGAGGAGCTTAGATTCCTTATGGAAACTAAGATAAACAAGGAGGTAGATCATGATGGGAATAGCCCTTGTGGTCTCTTCGAGGGCGATTGACATCTAATTGGAGTTTCTTCTTGTGACTGAAATAGTAAGAAGGCAGAAGCTGTGCTGGTCTCACTAGTAATATCTGGAACTGTAAAATCAAAACCAGGGATGGGATAGTGTGCCTTCCCAGAGTTACACACCTGCACCTAACTTATCTCTTCTCTAATCTTGACTTTCTGCCTCCTTCTTGGTACTCCACTCTTTTTTTTCCTTCAGGGAAACAGTTTTTACCTTCTAAGGTTTTAAATCCATGCTCATTCCTCAACATTTGGTGATCTTCCAAGTCAAAGACTTTTAGAATTCAAGATAAGACCATTTCTCTCTCAGGGACCTAGCTCTTGAAACTGAAAGCCAGTTATTTCAGACCTTACTCTGAAATTCAAAGTAAAAGATGAATTCTTCTGGGCTCACTCCTGCCATCTCTCATAATCAGTGGATGTCTAATGCAATGGGTAGAGGGCAATGAGGAAGCAAAAGTTTAAATTTAAATTTAAATTTCACAATATTATCCCTTTATTTTACCATTATTATTTGGATCAAATGGAGTCCAGAGTGAGGCTGGGAGGGAGAGCCAGTTGTCCCAGGTCTATGAGGTCACAGCTGAGGTCACAGAATGTTGAAAAGGGCAAGGCTGATATGGGGAGCAGGGGGCTGTTGTGAGATGGGGCTCGAAGAGGAGAAAGTCTAAGGGGGAAGGGGTGGGGCGAAGTGTGATTTAAGGAGCCCAGCTGGGTAAGTTTCTGGGCATAATTGACCTGGCTCCTTACTGGGGTTTGGAGGTCAGGAAAGGTGGGAGTGGGAAAAATGAGAGAGAAACTTCTCAGAGGAGCATCTGTCTCTTATCTGGGTCATTGCTATGGCCTCTCAGCCCCATGTGTCTTTAACAGTATCAACTATGGGATTTCCCTTCTTCTCTACAAAGCACTTGAAGGCTGGAGCTGACTGGCCTCCAGCCTGCCGTTTTACCCTTAGTCGACCATGAAAATCCTGTGAGGTGGGATGGGGTGGGGTATTTGCCAATCTTGAATTCACTATGTACTATTTCCTATCCTTGCCTTGAGTCCACTCTCAACTCAAAGAGCCTCTAGCCAACTTCCCACCTCCAATCTCAGCCAGCTGTTATTTTTTTACCTAGAGGGTCTTTTTTTCGCCTACCTTCTCACTAATTTCTGCTATTGATAACAAAGACAATAAGAAGATTTTACCTGAGGCAGACACTTTCTTCCTCTTACCCTTATCTTTCTTTACATACATATGCACGCACGCACATACACACACACACACATATACACACACACGCACGCACATTCAAAACACAGATGCTCCCTGAACTACTGAGACAGCTGTCCTGGTAGTGATCCAGTGCATAAGTGCTTTTCTTTTCACCATATGCCTACCTTTTCCATCTATTCGTTTATGCCTTTCCAGGGCCTGGAGCTAGCTCCATCTTCAATTCCAGAGTCCTTGGTTTCTGTACAAGAACAAATGGCACAGCATGTCTACCAAAATCAAGAACAAAAGGCAGGAATGGCATCCAAGCACCAGAAAAGGTAAATGGGGCTAATGATGATCTTTAAGCATCCTTAGAACGACGGTCTCCCATCTCTCTTCATTTGGCTGCACTTGCTTCCCAGCTTGGGAGGATGAGGACTTTGATGTGTCCTCCTCCTTCTCCATTTCCTCTGTAAAAGGGACAACACAAATCTTTGTCACTCTATTTTAGAAAGGAGGCATCAATTGCAATTCCTCTAGGAGTTGGTTGGGTATATAAGCTAGGGACGTTTATTCATTCCAGGGTCGACTTTCTCTATGTCCTTATGTCCTGTACAGTGTGAATCAAGGCCAGCCATCCAAAACCACACTTCCCTTCGCCTGGGGTGAAAAAGAGGGCCAGAATCTGCTGAATACAAGACCTACAGTATGTTAGCCATAAAATCAGGAATAAAGGAGGGTTTGCTGTGAGCCTATGGGTCAGAAAAGCTTCATAAAGGATTGGAACTTGGCTTGAGCCTTAAAGATGTTCTAAGATAAGAGTTTGTAGGAATTTGGAAAGAGAGAGAGTTAAAAGTGCTTTGTAAGTTTCTAGGCTGACTCTCTTATGAAAGTGCCCAGAACGGTTAACTGGACCTCAAGCCTTAGAGCCAGTGAGAAATTGAGAAGCCTGAACCTTGGAGGAAGATAGGAACCTGATTTATCTAAGGGTATGAATTCTTTTCCAGGTAGCTGCAGGACCCTGAAGAGAAAATAGTGAGTGGATACTGGAGTCTCTTAGGCTTCTATATGAGGAAACACATAAACCATACCAGAGCCCCGATTTCTCTGCTGAGGACAAAGTCACTGTAAAAATAACACTAATAACAACAATGTCTGAAATAAACTTAACAGTTACAAGGGCTTCCATATAATCTTCCTACAAACCTTTGATATAAAAATTACTCCTCTTATTTTATAGGTTAGGAAACAGATTCATATAGGCAGGAAGACTTGCCAAAAGTCCTAGAACTGGAACATAGTGAAGCTGGAATTCAAACAAATTCTTCTGTCCCTAAATTCCAAATTCTTCCTACTGCAATGTAATCAGGCTTCTGATAACTCAAGTTATAAAACAAGTGATTCATGATAATTTATGCTCTTTTAGACAAGTCAAAACATAGAGTGCAATCAAACAGACCTAAGTTGGAATCCAAGCTTTTCCACTACTATTATTAAAGATATCATTTTGCCACACAGTATAGTAGGCCGCCTACATCTCCCTGTCTGAGGATAGGATATGTGGATCAAAGCACCTACCTCAGTGCCTACTCCTGGAGGCTCAATCTGCTTCTGCCCCAATTTCAGGTAATAAATTGCTATGATTCTACTGTGAGTCTCTCTCTCTCTCTCTCTTCTCCACCCCTCTCTCTCATCACACACACACACATGCACACATACTTCCTAACCCTTTCTCCCAAAGTCTTTACCAAGTGTGGCAATTATTCACCACCTCTGTTACAAGGGTTTGGATTGAAACTGTCTGGAGGAGAAAACTCCAGGTGAACCCCATTTCTGTTTTATTTTTTCTCCTCTCCTCACTCCCTGGAAAAGGTAGATAGAACCCACTACCTGGAAACATCACACTACTTGACTTCAAAATATACTCCAAAGCTATAGTAACCAAAGTAGCATGGTATTGGTATAAAAATAGACACATAGACCAATGAAATAGAATAGAGAACCCAGAAATAAAGCTATGTATTTATAGCCAACTGATTTTCAACCAAGGCACCTAGAACATTCAGTGGGGAAAGGACACTCTCTTCAATAAATGGTGCTGGGGAAGCTGGATATTCATATTCAGAAGAATGAAACCAGACCCCTATATCTCACTATTAAAAAAGATCACCTCAAAACGGATTAAAGACTTAAACATAAGACCTGAAACTATAAAACTACTAGAAGAGGCTGGGCGCGGTGGCTTACACCTGTAATCCTAGCACTCTGGAAGGCCAAGGCAGGAGGATCACTTGAGGGCAGGAGTTTGAGACCAGCCTGAGCAAGAGTGAGACCCCATCTCTACTAAAAATAGAAAAAAATTAGCCAGGCAACTAAAAATAGAAAAATTAGCCAGGCATGGTGGCAAGCACCTGTAGTCCCAGCTACTCGGGAGGCTGAAGCGGGAGGATCCCTTGAGTCCAGGAGTTTGAGGTTACCGTGAGCTAGGCTGATGCCACGGTGCTCTAGCCTGGGCGACAAAGCAAGACTCTATCAAAAAAAAAAAAAACTACTAGAAGAAAGCGTGGGAGAAACTCTTTAGGACATTGGTTTTGGTAAAGATTTTATAGCTAAGACTTCAAAAGCATAGGCAACAAAAACAAAACCAGACAAATGTGACTACTGTAAACTAAAAGGCTTCTGCACAGTAAAGGAGACACAGAGTGAAGAGACAACCTATCGAATGGGAGAAAATATTTGCAAACTATTCATCTGACAAGTGACTAATATCCAGAATATACAAGGAACCCAAACAACTCAGCAGCAAAAATAAATAAATAAATACTCCCATTAAAAAGTGGGCAGAGGTTGGGCACGCTGGCTCACGCCTGTAATCCTAGCACTCTGGGAGGCCGAGGTGGGAGGAGGATTGCTTGAGCTCAGGAGTTCAAGACCAGCCTGAGCAAGAGTGAGAATCCGTCTCTACAAAAAATAGAAAGAAATTAGCCAAAAACTAAAAACAGAAAAAATTAGCTGGGCGTGGTGTCGTGTGCCTGTAGTCTCGGCTACCCAGGAGGCTGAGGCAGGAGGATTGCTTGAGCCCAGGAGTTTGAGGTTGCTGTGAGCTAGGCTGACACCACGGTGCTCTAGCCCAGGCAAGAGAGTGAGACTCTGTCTGAAAAAAAAAAAAAAGTGGGCAGAGTTTCCGAATAGACATTTCTCAAAAGAAGACATACAAATGGAGAATAGGAATATGGAAAAATGCTCAACATCACTAATCACAATAGAAATGCAAATCAAAACCTCACTAAAATATCACCTCACCCCAGTTAGAATGGTTATTATCAAAAAGACAAAAAAATAACATGCTGGCAAGGATGCAAGGAAAAGGGAACACATACACAGCGTTGATGGGAATGTTAATTAGCACAGCCATTACGAAAAACAATAGGGAGGTTTCTCAAAAAGCTAAAAATATAACTACTATACAATCAAGCAATTCCACTACTTGGCATTTATCCAAAGGAAAGGAAATCAGTATATCAAAGAGATATAGCACCCCCGTGCTTATTGCAGGACTATTCACAATAGCCAAGATTCGGAATCAACATAAGTGTCCATCAATAGATGAATGGATAAAGAAAATGTGGTGTACATACACAATAGAATAATATTCAGCCATAGAAAAGAATGGAATCCTGTCATTTGTAACAACATGGGTGGAATTGGAGGTCATTATGTTAAGTGAAATAAGCCAGGCACAGAAAGACAAATAACACATGTTCTCATATGTGAGAGCTAAAAAGGTTGATATTATGGAGGTAGAGAGTAGAATGATAGTTACTATAGGCTGGGAAGGGTGGTGGGGGGAATGAAGAGAGGTTTGTTAATGGGTACAACCATACAGTTAGAAGGAATAAGTTCTGGTGCTCTATAGCACAGTAGGATGGCGATATTAATAGTTAACAATAATTTATTATATATTTCAAAATAGCTAGAAGAAAATATTTTAAATGTTCCCATACAAAGAAATGATAAATGTTTTAGGTGATAGACATCCTAAATACCCTGATTTGATCATTACACATTGTATTAATAGATCCCGAGCTCAGTTGAAGTGTTAACCAAGCTAAGATCAAGAGTTCAAATGTTATGAGAGTCACTTGGTTTTGCACAAAGATAGAAAACTCTGCTCCATGGTTAAAGACTGCCTTCTCAGCCTAATAAGCCATCTTTTGATAGCATGTATCAAAATATAACATGTATGTCATAAATAGGTATAATTATTACATATCAATAAATAATAAAAAGTAAGGGTGTTTTCAGGATAACGAGCATGACTTGGATTTACAGTGAGGAACAGCTGTCCCCAAGTTCCATGGACAAGTAGCACTCTAGCTGGCAAAGTTGTGTGCAGGAGCCATCTGATATGATGACTCCCAAAGAGATGTCCATCTTGCTGTCCTGAATCGATGTTCATCAAGAGTCCCCTTTTAACTGGAGATCTGTTAGGCTCAATGTCATCTTGTGCTCAGTTTTTGCTCTCTTCTGGGTTCCCAGACTGCCTGTGATTACTGGCCTCCCTATCCTTGTTTGTAAAGACTTACTGCTTCTTTTTTTTTTTTTTTTTCTGAGACAGAGTCTCGCTCTGTTGCCCCGGCTAGAGTGAGTGCCATGGCGTTAGCCTAGCTCACAGCAACCTCAAACTCCTGGGCTCAAGCGATCCCCTGCTTCAGCATCCCGGGCAGCTGGGACTACAGACATGCACCACCATGCCCAGCTAATTTTTTCTATATATTTTTAGTTGTCCACATAATTTCTTTCTATTTTTAGTAGAGACGGGGTCTTGCTCTTGCTCAGGCTGGTCTCGAACTCCTGAGCTCAACAATCCGCCTGCCTCGGCCTCCCAGAGTGCTAGGATTACAGGCGTGAGCCACAGCGCCTGGCCTTACTGCTTCTTTTTATGGCAAGAACTATACAAAACAAGAAGCCCAGGCCAGAGATGTAAAGATCCTTGCATTCTGAAACATGATTTTCCCTCCATCGCCTTTCCCCTTTTTTCCCAATCCCTTCTCAGGGTCCCACCCAAGGGCCCCTGAAACAATTCTAGCAGGTAATGACCTACTCTTCCCTCCTCCATTTCATTACCAATACCCTGGCTTCCTGTGACCTGTCACCCCTATGCAAGTCTACACATGGCCAGGAGATGCAGGCTGGTTGCCCAAGGTTCACCCATTTTTACCCTCTCCTTCCTGACAGTTACCTGTCTAACCCTGTATACAGCTATTCCCTCTCCCAGGTGACTTTGGTACTGATTTAGAAATAAGAGCTTCAGTTCTGCTGCCAAGAATAAGCAAAAGCTTTCAACTTCTTCCTCAGCATTCCATCTCTATCCCCACCCCATCATAGGTCATGAAGGAAAAGGAGAACACATCTTGGGGGGACAAAAAAGGAAATAGTGTGCTAATTGAATGTACTTTCTCAAGAAGGACCTGGAAGGTTCAACAGGTTAGATGAGGTGAAGGATTAGGAGTGGACACAATTAGGCAGCCAGGAGAATGGTAACGTTTAATGATAGTGACCATCACCTTCACTTCCATTGTTTTATGTTTTAGAGTTCTGAAAGTGCTATCACAATATCCAAGATACTGGGAAGATGAGGCAAGGGTCCCACCTCTCACAAGTCCCAGAGTGGAAATGAGAGATGGGACCCTGGTTATCATTCCTGAATTTTTAGTATGGAAAGTTCAAGAATTCTTGCTAAGAGCTGTAGAACAGAGTTACAAGAAGCCTTTGGCTTATGTTCTCTGGTCCTTATCAGGTTTATATCATTCTTTCTTTCCAGCACACCCACAGAAGAGACAATGAGACCAGAGGTGGGTAAGATACCCAAATGCACTGGTTCCTTTAGGGCTCCTGGTTCCTGGGGAGAGGGGAGGAGAAGAGGCTGTGGTCAGGAGGCAGCAAAGCTGCCTGACAAGAACCATATCTTAGAGGGCTTAGGCTTTGTAGTTCGGGGAGCTCTTGACCGACTGGTGGATCATTGTCTCCAAGAACAGGTAACACCTCCAATGCCACTGCTACACCAGATGGCTCCAGGGGCAGGCAGGTTATACAGGCATTGATAAGGTGGGTAAACATATGGGTCTGTTTGTACCTGTCACCCACCAGCTAGATTAAGAGACAAACAGGAGATATGGGCTGAAAATGACTCAGCAGGGCTGAAGGAACTTCCAGCTGCCTAAAAAATGGGGTGATTTCAGGTCTCCACCTTAATTCCAAGAAATATATTTTATTCCACCAGTTTCATGATGTTGCAATTTAGATTCTGGGATAGCAGGTATAATGTTTCCAAGATTTGTTCCTTATTTCTACAGGAAAGACAGGTAACCATCACCGAAACCCTGTGGGACCAGGTGAGTACAGAGGAGTCATTTTTGACAGCATAGTGAGAGGTGGGAGGAGAGAGAGGGGGTTTAAGAAAGGAGCAAATTTCTTTCTCTTTCCTTGAGCAATTTGCTGATTGACAGTGAAGGATTACTGTGGTCCCCCTGTCTTGTTCTATTTCTCATTCAGTCCCACATCCTTAGAACTCCTCGTGTCTATGCATCTCAGTGCCCCTCCCCAGCACCTACTTGTGTGACACCATCATGGGTCCTGTTTGTTGAAGTCTGGTTTTAAGGGTGTTTAATTCCTCAGTTCTCAGTGAGTGCTACAGACTTGAGAGGACAGGTTTGGCCTTTCTCACAGGTTCCATGTGATGAAGTTGTGCTTTGGTCCCTACGGCAAAGGCTGATATGTCTATGCACTTCCAAGTCATTTTAAATCAAGATAAAGATCTTCATGAAAGTAATAAAACTATGAAAAATTAAGTTAAATCCAGCCTTTACTGAACATCACCCACCATAAGCCACACTCTAAAGAGATAATCATTCTTTCTCTCAAGAATCTTACAGCTGAGATTCTTGAAAGAAGAAAGGCATATAAAGAAATATTTCT
>NW_012137191.1:140050-141123 GCF_000956105.1 Propithecus coquereli | reverse complement strand
TATAAACAATTTATCTGTCATTTACTTATAAATATGATTTGGATTTTGAAAATAATTTTTTTCTGCGTACAATTTTCTCAACCTTGTTTTTTGAATAGTCAGATTTTTCCCACTGATTTGTAGTGCCACCTCTATCATAAGCCAACTTCCCATATATGCCTGAATCTGTTCCTGAACATTATCTACCGTAGTTTCTCAACTACAGCACTATTAACATTTTGGGCTAGATAATTCTTTGTTGTGGGGAGCTGTCCTGTACACTGTAGGATACTCGGAAGCATCCCTGGCTTCTACACATTAGATGACAGTAGCGATCCTCCTCCCCAGTTGTGATAAACAAAAATGTCTCCAGACATTACCTAATATCCTTTGGAAGGGGGTTAAAAATCACCTCTGGCTGAGAACTCCACTGATATACACATCTATTTTTATATCAATTCTATACTATTTTACCCACTTGAACTTATAAAATGCTTTGATATTTATTGGTACAAGACCCTCTGTTATTATTCTCAAAATTGTCTTAGCTGTTCTTATTTCTATGAATTTTAGAATTGATTTGTCAAATTTCATGAAAAATATTTTGATTTTTATTAGAATTGGCTTGAATTTATAAATAAATTTGGGAAATGTGATATTTTTATTTTAATGAGTTTTTCCATTCATGGGAGCTTGTCTGACTAAGGAATTACATCTCATGTGTTACCTACCTTCCCTGTCACACAGGTTTCTGGTTAACTTCATCTGGCCTTGTAGGGTTCATGACCCCAAGGGTGTCTTCTGTTAAAAGCTTAGGCTTTTGCCACTGGAAAATATCACAGTTACAGAATCCACACCTGCTCCATTTCACGAACAGAAAGAAAGTCATTCTTCCTCTAGAGCCACGAAATTAGCTAACAAATACTGACTGTCACCCTCAGTTCCTGCATCATAAAACATAATTTTCTGAAAATTTTGGGCCTTCCAGAATAAGTAAGCCTCAAAATAAACCTCTCAAAAATTAAATTAGTCTTCTTCAAGAATTCCTTACCTAGGCCGATGTCTGAAAGGGTCTTCCCAACATCTTCATTTAG
>NW_012137191.1:125370-137620 GCF_000956105.1 Propithecus coquereli | reverse complement strand
GAAACACGGACTTCGGTGGGGGGGGGAACCAAGGGCAACACACGTAACCTAAACGTATGTACACCCATAATTTGCTGAAATAAAAAAAAAAAAATTAAATTAGTCAATCTGAAGAGTAAAGGTGTTTAGTTTTATCCATTTGAATGCCAAATTGAATCCATAAAAAGTGATTTTTTTGGTATAATTGATAATGAGATATTGTTTCTGAAAGTAACACGCCAAGTGGCCCCATTGCTTTCAGAGGTCTTGCTTAGAACATGGTTGGGATCCTGTCATTAGCAGAGAGGATGATTATTTTCTTCCATGGCCAATGGGCTATGCCTAGGAGGGTGTCTATATCAAGACATTTGAAGACATAGAAATTGAATTTCATCATTCAGATAGAATTTCAATAGCTGGGACACCATTCTGCTTTGCATGATTTATAGTGGGAGATTGCTTTGTTACTAGTGTATTTCTACCTGTTCTGATTTTCTTTAGGGTATTTCAATAAAGATTTGAAAAGAACACAATAGCCAGATTCTCTGTGTGACACCAGAGGTTACCAACAAAAATTTCTAAATGTTTCAAAATCTCTTACATATTCCCAAATCTATTGACAATTATTTGAACGAGAATAATGGCTCACAGTAGAAAAGTGAGCCTGGAGCTTTCCTGTTCTTTAATTAGATTTGAGAGCCTCAGACCTATTATATGTTGAAGAGTTCTAAAGTGTGAGAAGAAAGCAAAGAACATTAGTCTGTACTTTGGAAGTAAGGAATTATCTTTCTGTAATCAGAAAAAATACTATATTTTGATTCCACTTGAAGGGAGCTATACCTCAGGAATCAGACTAAGTTATTTACTCTAATTTGGTTTAAAGAGATCCAGTCCAAAAAAAAAAAAGACTTCCTTGTGAAAGATAGTTTATTCTATAATGAATAAAATGTTAAATCCTATCAAGAAAGTGTTTGGGAATTTGAAAACTATGAATTCAGAATGAGAAATAGGCTCATTAGGCCAGTTGCGGTGGCTCACGCCTATAATCCTGGCGCTCTGGGAGGCCAAGGCAGGTAGATCGCTTGAGCTCAGGAGTTCAAGACCAGCCTGAGCAAAAGTGAGACCGCCTGAGCAAGAGCGAGACCCCGTCTCTACTAAAAAAAAAAAAAAAAAAAAATAGAAATAAATTAGCTGGACAACTAAAAATATATAGAAAAAATTTGCCAGGCATGGTGGTGCATGCCTGTAGTCCCAGCTACTTGGGAGGCTGAGGCAGTAGGATCACTTGAGCCCAGGAGTTTGAGGTTGCTGTGAGTTAGCCTGATGCCATGGCACTCTAGCCCGGGCAACAAAGTGAGACTCTGTCTCAAAAAAAAGAAAAAAAGAAAATAAATAGGCTCATTAGGCAATCATCAGGAATCTGTTACCTTCAATCTTCTAACAGAAGCAATATCATGAGCAGTATAAATCAGAATCTACATTATTAAGCCCTGCTTTTTAAAACAGACTTAAACTGATCTGTGAGTAGCTTCTAATTCTATAAAAGCCGATGTTTTTTCACTTTGGCAAAATGTCCTTGGTTTCCCAGCCATCTGAAAATGGCAATCAATATGGCCAGTTCTCAAACACGAAAATGTCAGGTTTCACTTCATATTTGAATGGTGTATGAGTGCAGAGGCTAGTTACGCCCATAAGATAGCCACAGCAAACTGTTGTGAACTTTCATAGAACACAGACATCTATTTGGAGTTTCTAAGAGGCCTTCCCACAAATATCAGCTACTTCAACATCCCAATCTTGACATTCTAGTTGCATGTACATTTAAACTCTTGGGTAGAGATAAGAATTAAAGGATAATTCATCAGTTTTTAATATTAGTTTTCCATGTGGAACCGAGTAGGAAAAGACTGTTAATTAAATCAATGGCTATGGCTTTTTGATTAAAAATGAGTGAAATTCTCCAGAGCCTCTCCTATCAGCCCCCACTGTACAATATTGTATGAAATGAGTAATATGACCAACTTTCTTTATTCTCTGTGATTTTCAATCACAAAGTTTAAGTTTTACATAAGGAAATAATCTTAATTACAATGCTGCACATTAGCATAACTATTTCCTGTTCTCGTGATTATTGTATTAACTAAAGAGCGAGTTGCTTGTATAAGGGTTAGAAGACCATCCTGTCGAGAACCAGTAAATAATTGGATACCGATAATATAACAAACAGTGAATATGATATAACAAAAAGTGAACAAATGGTGCTGAGATGCAATAAATTGATAATTGGCACATTCTAACCCTTTTACTATTTATCTTACATATGCACCCTTATACACAAATTGAAACTCTTGAATATCTACAAAAACTACATTTACACCAAACAAGATACAGCTGTCTTAAAGTTCTCATACTTTCTCCTAAATGAAGCAACCCAAAGTTCCAATAGTCATCGTATCTATCCATGGCTGGGTAATAAAGTAGGTATATATTTAGTTTTATAAGAAACTGCCAGAACTTTTTCCAAGTGATCATATGATTTTACACTCCCTCCAACAATGTATAAGAGTTTCAGCTGTTCTGTGTTATCCCCACCAACATTTGGTGTTGTCTTCCAATGTATTATAACCTAAATCCAAGTATGTGTTGAGTTTAATACCTATACTTAACTTCAGAACAAGGACTCATTAAACAGAAATGAAAGTAACAGTGGGTTTCATTACACACTCCATACACAGCCCAGTCCTCTTTAAACACCTTACTATATTTCCCCAGTTTACCATACAGAGAAATGACAGCCCAGAGATACATGTAGAGTGGAAGTCAATGAGGATTTGTTGCTGAAACTAGAAAGCCACAGCCTCTTGGTATTCATGCTCTGTAGCCTAAAGCCCCAGAGATTATGTAACTTCATTTTATATATTAAATCCCTTTGTAATAAAGTGACAGTCTGTAATATTAATTTTTCTATATTTCTGTCTTCTGTCAGGTACTGACAGCTTTTAAGGATATACAAAAGGAGGTGAGATTAAATTCTGATTCTCTGAATTTCCTGACCTCGTCACCTGCCCTTGATCTCATTTTTTCCTTACCCTATTGAGATGCAGACTCTGACCAAGATTTCAGCTTCATTTAATTATCTAGTAATTTCTCCCTTTAAAGAGGAGTAACTTATCAGTTCAGGCAACTAAGGCAAGAAGATGCCTAACAAATCCCTTGAGGAATGCGATAATATAGAAAAAATTCTATCTACCAGAACAAGAATACTGTATGTAGTTGGTTGTATGACATGCTGATGAGTGGCTGAGTTGGGGGTAATCCCCCAGTGACATGGTAAATTGCCTTATTAGGTTGTTATTAACTGCAGGGAAGTGCAAATTAGAGACTAGGGCTGAGTTTCTTGGGTAAATAGAAACAAATTCTCTTTTTCTCCTCTTCCTCTGTGCAGCTTTCGGTCTTTTTTCTAAACACTGATCAAATACTTAAACAATGTAGTCAAGCATGCACCATATTATCCTGTCTTAGACACTGAGTTTTATATTATATTAGCCTGCTCAAGGTGCTGATATGTCTTGGTCCTACCAAGCCCACTGTCACATCTTATTTTTTTTCCTCTTTGTTAGAGTGGAGAGCAACAGACACTATCTACACAATTACTTATTAACAGACTATTTATACAAGCCATAAACATAAGAAAACACATAACTTGGGACAAATACAAATATTCTAAAACCAGGACAAACAGGAAAATTCTGTACAGATTTCTTAACTTTTGCTCCTCTGAATAAAGATATTTATAATTTCATTAAAATTAGAATCTAAATATAATATGAACCTCCTGTGGTATTATAACTAGCAGCTCTCTTCCTGGTTGGGGAGGAATGATGGACAAAGGGATTGTTCAGCATTGAAAATAAACTTCCTCCATTTCCATATCTGGATCACTTTCGGTAGAACTGAGCCCCTTTCTTTGGTCCAAGAAGCCATGTCACTGTATCCTGTTGCTGTGTTTGGGACTTACTCTAGTGAAAATTACGGGTGCCTTTGCCTCCGCCTGGCTGTGAGTAAAAGGGGACACGAGACAGAGATCAGACACTTGATATTTTCACCCAAGTTTTGCCTCTGGGGTCAGGTGCCTTGATCCTACCCAGAACTTTAGTCCCCCAGGCTACTGGGAGGAGGAGACTTATCCATAGTGAGACATGTATGTTGAATTCCATCCTCTCAGGGGCTATACATGAAGTTAACAGTCTGTCTGACGCTCCCCTCTGGTACTGCTTCATGTAGTCAATCAGACAAAATCCCTACCCTCACAGATCCCCCAGGCTGGTGCAAGCAAAACAAATACTTTAGGCACAAACATATATGGGAAATTTTGTACTTAAATACTGAGGTTCTTACCTCAGTAAAAAAGAATAAAGCTAAGCAAGAGACAGCAGGGAAAGGCAGAGTTAGAATGTGCTTTCTTCCTGATTAGGCAAACATAAGACCCAGCACTAGAGCATTCTGTTGCAGAAAAACCATCTAGTTCACTCGTGTGAGCTCAGGGGGCCCAAAGTGTATCATTGGCAGCTATCACTCTGGGTGAGTAAGATGGATTTTTTTAAAAGGTCCTTTGCAAGCACTTAAAGGTTCAGTACAGAGAACCACTGGAGACTCAATGAGGAGGGTAATAGGGCCCAGAAAACGCAGAAAGTCCAGAAAGAATAAAACAAGTGAGGTCATGGTATGAGTAGTTATGATTAAAAGTAATGAATAGTGTATCTCCTACCCCTAAAGAAGCCACAGCTTGCTTCTATTTATTTATTCATTTATTATTCAAAAAATATTTCTGGAGAATATGCTGTACACAGGGCATTATCTTAAGTGGTTGGTGTTAAAGATACAAAGACAATACAAATTCTGCTTTCAGGAAGCTTAGAATTTATTTCCATTTCCAAGAAGTCCAAATTTCCCAAATAGACATCCCTACATTTGACCAAGTCTATAGCTATTACACCGGAGGTCCAGAGGAAGCCAGCCCCCTTAGTCTCTAACTCTTTGAAATCTTATTTTTCAGCTGCAGGAAGATGCTCGGATTCGAGGTAAAAGAGCAGTATTCCAAGGTTTGGATAAGGAAACAGGGAGGGTATTTGGTAGGGAATAAGGAGGAGTTCATCCCAAAGTCTCATCTCAAGATCTTCCATTTGGCTTAGAGCTGAAGTCCAGGTACCTTTTTCCTTCCCCCTCCAACCAAGCTGGGAATTGGCTTTCCTTAAAGCCTCTATGAGCACTGCTAGTCTCTCCTCTGTCCAGCCTAGTTACCTTGTGTCTTAGTTTATGTGGGCTGCTATAACAGAATATCATAGATTGTGTGGCTTATAAACAGCAGAAATTTATTTTCTAGAGGCTGGCATGTCCAAGAACAAGGTGCCAGCAGATTTGGCGTTTGGTGAGGGCCTCTTTCTGGATCACAAACAGCCATCTTTTTGCTGTGTCCTTATGTGGTGGAAGAAGCAAGGGAGTTCTCTGGGTTCTCTTTTTGTAAGGGCACTAATATCATTCATGAGGGCTATGCTCTCATGACCTAATCATCTCCCAAAGGCCCCACATCTTAATATCATTGCCTTGGGGATTAGGTTTCAATATATGAGTTCGGAGGGGATGCAAGCTTTCAGTCTATAGCACCCAGAAAGGGATGGAAGAATCCCTTTCTCCCTTGGAATATCTGTTGAGGGCCTGAGGACACTCTCAGCCCTCAGTCAGACATGGCTCTCATCGGCAGAGGAGAGACAGCAAGCACAGAGAGGAGCAGCTTCTGGGGCTGACATGAGGATGGAATAGCAGGGAGGTCAGAGCGGAGTGATTATTCAGTGTGGTTGAGTTAACAGTTCTCAAATGCGTAGATGCAAATTCCAGTGTTTCAGGAAAATACTCAAAATACCCAGGCGGCCAGAGTTCCAGCATAAAAGCTGTATTTAAGGCTCCTTCCTTCACTTATCCAAGGAAAAACTTACAAATTAGGGCTTTTCAAACTTTTGCATATTTACAAAGCACCTGGGTCCCTTGTTAAAAAGCAGGTTCTTATTCAGTAGGCCTAGCGGGGGGACTTTCATACCCCATGGAAGAGGGGAGGAGACTTCAGCTGTGGGAACAAGAGGCAGGGAGGGCAGGAAATCTAAAGGAGAGTCTGACTGCTCCTGGGGTCTCTCTGGTATTGACCACTCTCTGCTTTTCTAACCCCTCCACAAAACAGTGTTCTTAAGAGTACAAATCTTCTTGGGAATTTTTAAATACAGACAGTCCAGAGAAGCCCTCCTCTGATCTTTCTCCAATCCTGGTTAGTCACCTCCACTGCAGAATAAGGAACTAAGGTCTGGCAGAATCCACTGTGAGATCCAAAGAATTATGAGATACTTTATGTGGATGTTGACCCCTAATGGTCAAAAGTTCAAACAGGGCCAAGTGTATCTCTGCTTGGAGGAATGCTCTCCTTTATCCAAGGAAGCCTGATTTCCAAAGAGGTCACTGCAGGATCCTGGGAATAACCACTTGATTACCCAGCCTGTAAAAATGTGGATTTAAGATCTAACTACTGCTGCTGTTTTTCTGCTACCTGAAAGATTGGGGGGCGAGGGGCACACAGAGAGTGAAATTCAGGGTAAAATGAAAATTCAAGTCTCCTTGTATCCATCGTCCATACAAAAAAGGGAGCTAAGAAGTGAGAAACCAGAGACTTGTTCTGGTGGCAGTGCCCTGCAACTGAAGTATTTGGCTAACTCCTAAATTTCCAGCACTGGTTTAACAGAGCTCCAGTGGCCATGATTCACTATGCTTCACAGGTGGCCAGATGTCTGGTGCCACATTCTGCAACTGCCTCTCTGACAGGCCTGTTAGCTCCTCAGTGTCCCCATAAATCTTGCCCCTCCCACTTTGACTGGCTATACTCCAAACTGGGGATGTGAGCTCGGCAATTGGAGACATTTCCAGATCCCCATAAGATAATGACCCCTTCCTGTGTCCATAGGGATGAGCAATTGCTCCACGACGCCCATGTCATCTGCACCCAGGACTGGGTAAGTGGCCCTATTCTGATAGTCCCCAAGGGAGATGGTATCCACCCGGATATGGGTGTGGTGGCCAGGTTATAGCTATCTCTGAGCCTTGAGCCTTCAGGATCCTGTACTTCCAATAGGTGTCTCTTTTAAAGGGACAAGAGGTGGCCCCCGCACCATCTCTACTGATGGTGAACTACAGACCAGGGCTTCCTCCTCCATCCTCAGCCCCATCAGAAATCCCTGGAATCTCAGGGCCAGTCCTGAACCTCACAGTAATGGACTTTGGGAAACTCTCTTAGTTCAGTTGAGGGAATAAGGGAACATAGAAAGAATGGCAGATAGGAAAGGAAAGCCATGAAGAAGAGGTAAAGAATAAGGGACTTAGAAAGTTATAAAGAAAATTAACAAATTTTGGGAGACCACTGTCCTAACATTGGGAGATGATGATTTCTTTTCCATAAGAACAAGATAAGGAGAAAAAAAATCAGGCTACCACACCAAAGATTTAATTTAGACATTGGGAATGACTTTCCAACAGCAACAACTGAGAAGGAGAGGACTGGGTATCAAGAAAGATGGTGGCACCATGTTCTTTGGAGGGCTTTAAAAATAAACACTTTTTTAAAAAATCAGTTTGACATGTTTCAGATATGGTCCTGCCTGCACCAGGAAATGGAGAAGCTGAACTCCTTAGATCCCTATTTGAACAGAATTTGTCTTACATCTTAGAGAGCCGGCTCTTATGAAATAAAACCATTCTTTTTAAAGAAATAGATCATTATGCTTCAACTTGCTCAGTGCTGAAACCATGGAAGGGGTAACTGAAAGGTGACCTCATATTTACATAAATTATAAATGTAATTATTGTAAACCTTTACATATGAAGAGCGCTTTTGATTGGTAAAAACCCTTTTGTATCTATGATCTTCCTTAATTTTAAGAGTCCTCTGAGGCAAGCAGCAGGAATTCTCCTGATGAAAACAGGCTCCGATAGGTTATGACACTTCATCTCCCAAAGCCCAGCAAGAGCTTTTTCCTGTAGGCCACACAGGGAGTTGCAACCTCCAGAGCCAGTGACGCCCATTCCTGGTGGAGTGTGATAACAAAATCTCTAAAGACTGCGGTGGCCAGGGAGGGAACCCAAAGGGTAAGATCTCTTTCCCTCATACGTCCACAACCTCCTCTTATTTGGTACAGAAGCATTAGGCCTCCAGATTTCTGGATGATCCCAAAGTTGAGAAGATCACAGTTCAGCACTGGAGACCAGCCATCAGGAGCCCGTGCCCACAACCTGAAGACACAGCTCTCTGGTCAATCAGCTTACTACCCTGGACCCTAACTCTATAATCAAGGAAGAAGGACTCCTCTGCTTTTGCCAGGTATTTCACCCAGGTGGCCTTTCCCCCAAGCTCCTGCCTATCTGCTGTAGTCAGAACCCAAGCCTTATAGGTCCTCATCCCAACGTGGGAGAGCAGCAACCCACCAAGCAGGTGTGGTCCAGTGCAAGGGGCAATGGGGTGAGAGGGTGGACAGGTGAGGGAAGGGCTAGGCCCAGGTTCTGTTGGTCTCTGCAATCAAGACAAAGAGCCAAACAGAGTGCATCAGGTGTAGATAGTTCTGTACAGGAAGATGTTCAGGAATCAGGGACAGACAACAGTGGGATAGAGAGATGGAAAGGTGGAAAGTTTAAAAACACATTAATAATTGTGAGGTCCATAATTCCTTTCTGGAAACTTACATTATTTTGCAGGCTTACTTCAGAATCAAGAGTCAAACATAGTACATCCTTTATAGATTCCTTTGCCAGGGTTTTTTTAAATAAACTACTTGAGTGTGCTGCCCTCAGAGTCACTCCTTTAGGCCATTTCCTCAACCCTTTCATTCTCCTACTCCTCAGGCTCATCTGACACCTAAACCCACATAGAGAAGACTGGCTTAAACACTCACACTGTCACATAGACTGTATTAGCCACACCCTAGTCACACACATCTCTAGGGTTCATTGGGAATTCCTTTTAAGACAGAGTCTGAGTTATAGGCAATGGAGAAAATTGGTTTCATCTGCCATTGTCTAAGTTCAGTGACTCCATGTATTTTCTTGAATAGTCCCCTTTCAAATATTTTATCCTGTTTCCCCCACAAATCATCAAAATACACAAAATATTCTGATACTTTAGCGTTAAGATTACATCTTTCTAAAGGAATGTATATATTCATAAAAGCTCTGTCATCACTCAAAACCCAGTTTTGGTTCAGATATTAAGGCAGGAAGCTTACTTCCTCTAGTATAGCATAAACAGAAAGTATCAGATAGTAAAGATCCCGAAATGGAAACTACATAGAATATGGCCTACAACCAATGGATCTCCACCCTTGGTTCCTGTTGGATGTCTTGGGATGGGGGCATAAGGTCACCACCATGAGGACTACTTTTACTTTCAGAGTCACCTGCCTAGTAAACTATCTAGCAGGGAGGAGAATAAATTTATTTTCTTCCCATCCATGTGACTGTGACATCTAGAGCATAGCTTCAGTAGCTTGAAAAAGAGAAGATATAGACAGACATCATCACTGATCCCAAAAGAGAGAGTGGTGTCCATGGGTGGAGATGCCAGGGTCAACGGCTGCAACTGGGAATTTGGAAATCAAGTGAGACCCAAGCACATCTCAACTGACAAGCAAAGAAACCAACAAACAAACAACTGATGGAATAAATGTGATGTAAGAGACATTTGCCCTCTTGGTTCTTCCTGGGTTGCAGAATGTAGTGATAGAATTTCCAAGTATGGTGTTGCATTTGGTTCAGAGAACAGCACAATAGACTGGGAGAAGACATGCATTATTAAGTCATAAACCCACTCTGACTTTATCTAAGTTATTCTTTGTGGGCCTCAGTTCCCTCTCCTGTAAAATAAATAGGCAGGAGGAGCCAAGATGGTGGATGAGAAAAGCCGCCAGAGTATCTCTGCAAAAAAGAAAGATTTTAGAAGAAAGTGAGAAAAAATAAACTAGCAGAAAAGCATAGATCGGGTGAGGGTCAGAAGGAAGGATGCCTGAAACTATAGGAGACTCCACGGGAAGGCATTGCGGAGGAGAACTGGAAGGAGAAAAGTCCCTGAGAGGCTCAGAGACCAGCGACAAGGGTAGGTGGAGCAGATAACTTTCCCCTCCCTTGCTTCTCAGACTGTTGATGGGCTTCTGAGCAGTTGGAGAGACCTGCCAACACCAGCCCAGAGACAGCTGCCACCAGTGAGCAGTGAGCCTCTTGCAGATTCAGCGCCAGGCTCCCAGCTCCCTCGGGGCACCTCCCCGCACACAGACCCGAGCCTATCAGCAGACGCCATATCACTCCATTCTCTTCTTCCCCTTCCCTACCCGTGGGTGCCCAGAGAGACAATTTAGCCATCACACGGAGGCATTTCCGAGGAATGGGACCTTTTCTTTTGGGGCCCTACAGCAGACTGAGGGGTACTCAGACTGCGAGCTCCCTACTGCCAGCCCTCCCAAGTGCTGCTTGCCTGGTGACTCCAGGAGAGGGGGACAAATCCTGAGGTGGAGTGAAATAGATCCAGCTTGGTCACCCTGTAGGTGATTCAAAACCAGCACCCCTCCCCCTGGCAGGGTCAGGGATTGATCTCCAGGGCCCAGGGGACGGGCCTGCAGACCAGACCCCATACACCGAGGTCACGATCGTACTGCCCCTGGGCACAAAAGGGAGATCTGTGAAAGAGTCTACTGAGGAGTGTGTGCCTTTAGGGGCAGATCAGCGTGCCTGAGCGACAACCCTCCTCCCAAAAGAGGGCTGTGCAACCAGCTCAGGCTGTGATCCTGAGTAGGGAAACTCCCGGCCCAGATCACAGCCAGGGGAGATCCACTGGCCTGAGGTACTGTTTGCTGGCAGAGGCCTGGGAGAGGACACAGAGTGGGAGAGGGTGGAGGGGAGCAAGACATGCTCAAGAGTGCGGGTTCGGACAGCCCCACCCCCCCCAAGCCCAGACTTTTCAGCTGAGTGGAGCCATTTCAGCCCCTCTCGGCAGCTTTGCACAGAAACAAAGAACAGACCTTTGACCACTGCTAACAGCAGTTGTGGAAACTGAGGGCAGTCTTACCCAACCCAGACCCGCCCAGACTCACTCCTGGACCTCCCCCACTGAGGTGGAGAATAAGGACACACTTGGAAGTCCCAGGGCCCCACCCACCTCCCGAGGCACAGGAGGGCCTCTCCAGAGGAACAAGAGCTGGCTACAGACCCAAAAACAGCACTGAGGCTCGCTCCTCCCAGCAAGTGCCTCCTACTGACAGGGAGGTCATTCTGCACACCCTTTTACTGCATCTACTGATTCATCATAAAGGGTGTGGTCGAATCTCACCCACAAACACCACCTACTGGCTCATGAGACTAAACAGGGAGTGTCATGATCCAAACGAAAATCTAAAGGCAAGAAGGAACAACTTATCCAGATGGGAAGGAACCAGTGAAAGACTCTGGAAGTATGAAGACTCAAACGGAAAGCACACTCCCAAAGAGGAACAACAACTCCCTAGCAATTGACATTAACCAAACTCAGAACACTAAAATGACAGAAGAAGAATTTCAAACATGGATTGTAAGAAAGCTAAATGATATGCAAGAAAAAATGGATAACCAACACAAAGAAAAAATCCAGGACTTGGAAGAAAAATTCACTAAAGAAATTGAAATATTAAAGAAAAATCAAACCGATCTCCTGGAAATGAAGGACTTATTCAGGGAACTACAAAACACAGTGGGAAGCCTCAAGAACAGGGTAGATCAAACAGAAGAAAGAATCTCAGACATTGAAGACAACTCCTTCCAATTAAATAAGTCAGTCACAGAGATTGAGCAAAAAATTAAGAGAAAAGAAATAAGCCTACAAGAAATGTGGGATTATGTGATAAAACCGAACCTGAGGGTGATAGGGATTCTGGAAGGTGAAGAAGAAAACATGCAAGGACTGGGTAAGCTATTTGAAGAATTAATAGAGGAGAATTTCCCAGGCCTTGCTAAAAATAGATATACAGGTACAAGAAGCTCAACGGACCCCAGGGACATTCAATGCAAATAGGAAGACACCATGTCATGCAGTCATCAGATTGACCCAAATAGCCACTAAAGAGGCCCTTCTATGAGCTGTAAGGCAAAAGAAACTAGTAACATACAAAGGAAAGCCCATCAGAATAACTCCAGACTTCTCAACTGAAACCCTACAAGCAAG
>NW_012137191.1:93894-120512 GCF_000956105.1 Propithecus coquereli | reverse complement strand
ATAAATGATATTAAAGAAAGAATTTCATTCATTTACATAGAAAACATTGTCTGCTATTAGTCAAGTACTGAGCTTAAAGAACATGGAGATTAATTATAGTCGGTAAAATATCTCCTGTTTAAATGACATTGAGCGATGGAACACTAATGTCACTGAAGAACATCAAAGATGATCCAGGATTTCACCTAGAGCACCTGGGTGGAAGGAGGTAACACATTACTAGAAATTGAGAAGACTCTGAGAGGAAGAGATTTTTTCAGGTGAAAACAAAGGCATACTTTTGGAAATGTTATGTTTGAGAATCTAGGAGACATCAAAGCAGAGCCTTCAAATACATTGTTAGATATAAGAGTCTGGACTGCAAAGGAAAAATTTGATAGCTTTTTCAACCAACTGGTCAAATATACTTATTTTCTTTTGTTACCATGCCTTCATTTCTGAGATAAGGGATAGGGAGGATCTAAACAAGTTTTACTTCCTAAATTTTAAGGGAAGAGAATATAGCCGTAGAGAGTAGTGGGAAGTTTGGGGATGAAAATTCATGGAGAAAGCAGGACTTTGAAGGAGCCAGGACAATGGGAGAGAGCAGATTTTACATATCAGTGCTAAGGATAAAACCCAATTGGTAGGGAAGATCGCTACATTTCAGAATGTGTGTGTGAATGTGCATATGTGCATGCACCCTTGCCACACATCCTCATTTCCTAGCTCACCTGTCAGCAAACCCAAATTGGTTAGCCTAGGGAAAAAATGAGAAGGTAGCTTTTTACCTATTTGCCTAAGTATCAATGACATGGGGACAAGGGAATAAGTACAGCAGAAGTAATGCATTAAAAATGTTCTTAAAAGCCATTGATTTCTAACAGCCTTACTATATTTCAACATAGTTCTTTTTTATTTCAGCATATTATGGGGGCACAAATGTTTAGGTTACATATATTGCCCTTGCCCCACCCAAGTCAGAGCTTCAAGTGTGTCCATCCCCCAGATGGTGCACATCACACTCATTATGTGTGTATATACCCATCCCCTCCTCCCGCCTCCCATCTGCCTGACACCAGATGAATGTTATTGCTATATGTGCACTTAAGTCTTGATCAGTTAATACCAATGTGATGGTGAGTACGTGTGGTGCTTGTTTTTCCATTCTTGGGATACTTCACTTAGTAGAATGGGTTGTAGCTCTATCCAGGATAATACAAGAGGTGCTATATCACCATTGTTTTTTGTGGCTGAAAAGAATTCAATTTCAACATAGTTCTGAATGTTCTAGACAACACAGTAGAAACAAAGAAAGGAAAAAGAAATGACAGGTGTAAACACTGGACAGGACAGGATGATATGTGGGCAAAGTATGGAGATGGCCTATGTGTCTACTTGGACATACTCTCCATGCTTCTATTTATAGGGATGTCCTCTACTTGTGCACTGGATCCACAAAGGATCAAGCCGACTCAAGGAGAGTGCTGCAGCAATTCTCTCCCTTTTTCCTCAGTCATTTTTTCTTTTTTATTGTTGTTGCAATTACGTTCAATATCATCTATATATGCTGCAATTTCTTACCACCTCCAATCTTTTGTTATTAGCAGAACCCCTCCAGCTGAGGTTCTCTTATGATCAGAGCTTGTGTGATATATCTTTTTCCATCCTTTCTCTTTTAGACTATATGTGCCCTATATTTATATTTATATTACATTTATATTTAAAACTTGTGTTTCAGTCTTACTTTGTTATCCATGCTACAATTTTAGCCTTTTAATTGAAGTTTTTAGACCACTTACATATAATGTAAATGTAAGTAGTTGGATATAAAGTATTTTCTGTTTTTCCATTCTGTAATTTATTCTTTTTTGCCTATTCTCTTACCTTCTTTGGGGCTAACTGAGTATTTTTCAGTGTTTCATTTCATTCCCAGTACTGGATTATTAGCCATAAATTCTAGGGTTTTTTTAGCGTTTTCTCAGTTTGCAATATGAATTTTTAACTTAGCACATTCTACTTTCAAATCATATACCACCTCACGTAAAATGTGAAAACCTGAAAGCAATATATTTCTATTTCCCCATTCCTATTATTTGTCATACTGATGTCATGTATTTTACATCTATATATGTTAAAATCTATTATCTTTTTGCATCTTTAATAATTTATATTCAATAAAACTAACCCATTTCAAGTAATACAATTTGAGGAGCTTTGACAAATGTAGACAGCCATGAAATCATCACCAAAATCAAGATATAGAACAATTTCCATTAACCTAAAAAGTTCCCCCATGTGCCTTTGCCATCAAGCCCTGCCCCCAACCCACCAGGCTTCCCACCCTCCTTGACAACCATGGATCTGCTTTAGGTCCCTACAGTTTGCCTTTTTGAGAATGTTATATAAATGAAATCATACAGTACGAATATTTTTACCTTCTTGCCTTCACTTAGCATAATGCTCTTGAGATTCATCCTTATTCTTCTGAATAGTTTTTCTTTTTAGTGGTGAATAGTATTACATTATATACATATACCACCAAATTTTTATTCAAGGGTTAATAGACATTTGGGTTTTTCCTAAGGTTTTGACCATTATTAATAAAGATTATATAGTAATTGATTGTAACCTATTGAATAAAATAAGAATCCATGAGTCCGAGAGAAAGAGAGAAAGAGAGAGAGAGAGAGAGAGAGAGAGAGAGAGAGAGAGAGAGAGAGAGAAAGAGAGAGAGAGAGAGAGAGAGAGAGAGAGAGAGAGAGAGAGAGAGAAGGGAAAGCCCTTACTTACAGAAGAATGTGAATTAATAAAGAAAGAATGAGGAAGTTAGAAAATATCAAAGGATGCTAAAGCTATGGGGTAAAAGTTTAATAAGGAACAAAGTATTTATATAGTCTCAAACTATCTCCCCACAAATTACTGATTAATTACAAAGAGAAAATTAACTTTACAGTGAAGATACTTAGTGGATACTACATTAAAATCTTTTTCAGTCTTCTATATATCTTTTTTAAATTTACAATGAAAATATTTTTTTAAAAAAACTATCAAGGATAACCTGAGGAAAACAAAAACAAAGTTAATGCATCTAGGTGCCTGAAATGAATTAACAAACTTGATTTCAAGTTGTAAAAACTAAGGAAAAAAAGGAAACATATCCAGTACATAGATTATCTTTTTGTATCTTATCTTTGTGGTATTTTTTTCTCCCATAACTATATTGATTTTATCATAATATCTAAACAACATATAATTGACAAGTATGTCACCCATAGATTATATTCTGTGTTAATTAGAAAGTGTAGAAATAACGTGGAAAGCTCTCAAGCCCTCAGGATCCAATTTGTGCTCAATATTAGAATTTTCCAATAACAAAATGCTCTGCCTTATCTAGAAAGCCCCAGCAAAAATAAGACAAAAAAACAAAACAAAGTTCTGCAGAGTGACCTTTCCAAAATAAGATGTACTTAAATAACTCCACAGCTGAAAGCCATTTAGTGATGCTCCATCACCCACATAACAAGGTCCAAATTCCCTTACACGAAATAAAGACAATTGATTACCATCTGGTCTATTCTAATTTTCTACCCTCATAATTTTCCACACCATACTGCCAAAAATTATTCCTACTGCAAGTATACCAGGCTTCTTTCTGTTCTTGGAGTAGGTCACGTTTTCATCATCTAGGGACAATGGATAGATAGTGCTATTACTCTACCTCCACTTGCCAAGCCTCAATCTGCCAAACCTTTGCATAACTCTTATTAATCCCACTATTCTATTTCACATTTCGATTTCTCAGGAAAGCACTTCCTTATCTGCCAAGTTGGAATACTACTCCCAAAATGCATTATACTTACATTGATATATTTCTTGTGAAATCATGTTTGGTAGTAATTAACTCTACGGACTTTGAATTAGGCTGCCTTGATTTGAAACTTACATTTGTCATTTATTTTTTTTTCTTTTTTATTTCAGCATACCATGGGGGTACAAATGTTTAGGTTACATATATTGCCCTTGCCCTACCCAAGTCAGAGCTTCAAGTGTGTCCATCCCCAAGACAGTGCGTACCACACCCATTAGGTATGTATATATCCATCCCCTCGGCCCCCCTCCCATCTGCCCAACACCAGATGAATGTTATTACTATACATGCACTTAAGTGTTGATCAATTAAAAACAATTTGATGGTGAGTACATGTGGTGCTTGTTTTTCCATACTTGGGATGCTTCACTTAGCAAAATGGGTTCCAGCTCTATCCAGGAGAATACAAGAGGTGCTAGATCACCATTGTTTTTTGTGGCTGAGTAGAACTCCATGGTATACATATACCACATTTTATTGATCCACTCATGTATTGACGGGCACTTGGGTTGTTTCCACATCTTTGCAATTGTGAATTGTGCTGCTATAAACATTCTAGCGCAGATATCTTTTTTATAGAATGCCTTTTGTTCCTTTGGGTAGATGCCCAGTTCTACTAAGTGAAGTATCACAAGAATGGGAAAACAAGCACCATATGTACTCACCACCAAATTGGTATTAAATGACTTAACTGATCAACACTTAAGTGCACATACAGTAGTAACATTCATCGGGTGTCGGGCAGGAGGGAGGGGGAGGAGGGGATGGATATATTCACACGTTATGGGTGCGGTGTGCACCATCTGGGGGATGGACATGCTTGAAGCTCTCACTTGGGTGGGGCAAAGGCAATATATGTAACCTAAACATTTCTACCCCTGTAATATGCTCAAATAAAAAAAATTAAAAATTTTTTTTAAAGTAAAAAAAATTTAACCCTAATATTCTATATATTTTTTATTGTTGAAGTATTAGTAATATATTACTTTTTTCTTTCATTTTTCTGAAATATTTCAGTTATAAAGAGTATAAAATATATATGTGCAGTTTAAGTAATAACAATTTAAAAAGAGCAACCTCAGATTCTGGCATGCTTATAACAATATCTCATTGTGGTTTAAATTGCATCTCCTAATAATGTCGACCATATATTAATTTGCTTATTAGCTATTTGGAAAACCTCTTTTGTGAAAGGACAGTTCAACTGTTTTTCTGTTTTAAATTTGCTGTTTGAAGTTTGTAGGAGTTATTTTCTTATTCTATATATATCTCTGTAGTGTACATACATAGTGTATGTATCTTTACTCAATCTGTAGTTTGCTGTTTCACCATCTTAATGCTATCGATGAATAGAAATACTTAATTTTCATTTTAGTAAAGTCCAATTAATCTTTTGTTTTAAGAAATAACCCACAAAGAGTAAATAATAAAAATTATTCATCATGTTTATTAAGGCAAAAACCACTATAACACTTTCACTATACATTCTTCACACTGAAACACATGCATACATACACATAATCAAAGATGTATATATATATATTTTTAATGGGGAACATAATAATATGGAATTTCAAGGAACTTTTACAATATACATATATATACATGTATAAATTCTTAGATATATCTATGAATAAATGTTCTAATCAAAAAATAAAAATAAGAAACTTTAAATTCTATATTTATTAACAAAGAAAGCAAATGTTTTGGAAAAGTGGATTGATTATTCTAAACTTCCTTAAATTGTATTTATTTTGCTTAATTAATAAATTGGCAAGGGACAGTAGGAAATAACTCTTATGTCAAAATAGTCTAGTATGAATGAAACTCTTATACCTCATTGTAAACAAATAAATACAAATTTTCATTTATATTACAGTTTATTACTAATTAAGACTCTAATAAACTATTAAATCTATGCTTCCCTAAATACTCCCAATCTATGACCAATCCAACTGTAACAGGTCCCTGTGTAGCCATCAAAATGTATCCATCTCAGAGAAAATAGATTTGAATAGACAGTTGACACAAATGACTATGCTTATGAACTTTTCATTTTTTAAATTATTTTATCAACAAATCATTTTTCACAATAAATTTTAATGGAGATGATTTCAGCTGAGAAGTACCAGAGAGAAGATCAGTCCTTAGAGTGTCAACTGAAAACTATTCCTTTCCTGCTTGGGGAACCAGTCAAATAACCCTTTGGCCACTCTCTCTCTTTCAACTCCCAATAGATTCCAAAGATTTAGATTTCATGATTATAGGCTATTGCATCAAACCACACATTCTAAAAACCACACCTAAAAGATCCCCATTGGTCCTTAATAACAGTCTATGTTATTAAAAGTTCTTTCCGACTAAATCTGGCTTCATATTGTGACCATAGAACACAAAAGCTGTTGTCCCAACCATCTTCTGGGACAAGGGCAGAGAATCACCAGAATGTGTAGCTGAGACATGCTGTTAGAAACAGGGAAAACTAAAGGATATTTTAGACCCCACCCTATGGCTGTCTAACTTTATTAGTGTAGCATTCAGTAAAACATTTTATCATCAGTAGGATTTTATAAACTCAATCATGATACAAGATTTAGAAAGCAACCTTCTCCAGTTCATCTACATTTTTAGTAGTTGCATCTAAATAAAAGTCCTGCAGCCAAGTTGGACAGAAGGTTGCTTTACTGGACCAGATGTATAGGTAAGCTGTATTTGGGCATGAGAAGGATTTTGAGACTGAGTTTCTGGCTAAAGACTTAATTATTAAAGATTCAGATGTCTCCCTTGACTGGGCTTTGAACTTACCGGAAATGCGCAGGACCAGGAAACTGACTGAGCCATCACAATAAGTCCTATGAATGACCCAAGGTCAGACTAAGGGTTAGGGTTATAGCTGGACATTGTGGGACATTGTGTGCTTCAGTGTTCAAGCAAATAGAGCATTGCTGTAATCAAGACCCGAAGACTCATGAGATACATACTTGAGAGACATGAACACATTCTTGCCATGAGGAAGAAATTTGGGATATGAAGACTGAGGACAGCGTCTCAGGGTGAAAATCAGAAAGTTGATTTAACTATCTGTACAAGAGAGAAATATAAAGGAATGAATGTCCTATTCTTGTTTTTAAACAGCCTTCTGTGAGTATGATCAGAGAAAAGTTAGTGGGAGGGGAATTCTTTCTACAGCGTAGGGATTACTAGCAGCAGATGCTTCCAACAGAAGCTAGGTTTTCAGAGTCCTACAGGATGAATTCCTAAACTTCTTTGCTATATTATCTGAGAGAGTGGTCCAGAATGTGTAGTACTGAACAGAGTCTTCTGTCCTGGCTGCTGCTACAGTCTATTCAAGTATTTTTGTGTCATGAAATCCTTTAAAGTCTTCCTCTTGCTTACTCATCCAGAGATTCCAGCGCTTTCTGGGATACACATACATCCTAGTAATGCTATTGAAGATCTCCCTAGGTGGCTACATGAGTCCCAACTTATTTCTTTCCCACTTGTCATTTCTGAAGTCTGGTAGCAATACCTATTAAGAGGAATTACATGCCCTCCTTTCTAAGTGATGACACCCACAGTAATTGCAAAGTGATTTACCCTTTTAAGAGACAGTCTCCACTCTAAAATAATTCCCAATTTTTCTTCTGAAGTCATGAGCAGGAATGGGCTTCTACTGGTAGAGATTTCAATGTGATTTTCTTATACCTCTCTTAATAAAGGCACAGAAAGTAATAATAACAACAACATTAGCAGCAACAACTTTGCTCTTTGACAGTGCTTCACTCTACAGAAGAATTTATCTGAGTTTTGCTTAGACTTACAATCTCAAGAAATAATTATAATAATAAACATTTAATGAATAGTTAGGAGTAGGTGGTTTTAAAGCACTTTATATATAATCTCATAATTAATCCTTAAAACTCTACATGGTACTATTATCTGCATTTTATATAGTAGGAAATTGAGGTACAGAGTCTTATGTGTTTTGTACGAGTCATTTAGGTAATCAGTGGTACAGCTGGAATATATGAACCTAGTCTGATGCAAAAGTCCATGTTAGCCATTGGTCTATGTTGCTCAATTACACTCAAGGCTTAGCTTTTCAAAACCATCCATATTTTACTAAACATGCCTTGACTTTTCTCAGTCCTGAGCTTTTGAACATATTATGCATGACAACTCATTATCCCCTTGACACTCATTTTTCCTAGGGCAGTCATATGCTTTCCAAAAATATTTGTTCAAATTTCCCAAATGTAATGTCATTTCTGAACCCTTGTAAATTAAAATTTGAGCTCCCTTTGTATTAATTACACTGCTATAATTTCTTGTTTTTATATCCATTTTTTCAATGGACCATTCAAAGAGCAAAGGCCACATCTCAATCATCTTTATGTTTCATATGACTAACACAAAACCTAGGCCATAGCAAGAGCTAAAAATGTTTATTGAATAATAGTGATATAATAAGAGAATAAATACATTGAGAAATTGCTTGGGGAGTAGTAGAACCTTGGCTGTCATGAGTTTTATATTAATTCTAGGAAACAGCCTTTGTAAATGGCTTTAGGGAACCACAGCACCATCACTGAGTTCCTCCTCCTCGGGCTGTCTGCTGACCCCCATGTCCAGGCTCCGCTCTTCGTGCTGTTTCTGGGGATTTACCTCTTGACCATAGTGGGAAACCTGATGCTACTGCTGGTGATCAAGGTTGATTCTCATCTTCACACGCCCATGTACTTCTTCCTGAGTCACCTCTCTTTTGTCGACCTCTGCTTCTCTTCAGTCACTGTGCCCAAAATGCTGGAGAGCCTCCTTTCCCAGAGGAAAACCATTTCAGTAAAGGGCTGCCTGGCTCAGGTATTCTTTGTGTTTGTCACCGCAGGGACAGAAGCCTGCCTTCTCTCTGTGATGGCCTATGACCGCTATGCTGCCATCTGCCACCCACTGCTTTATGGACAGATCATGAGTAAACAGCTGTATATGCACTTTGCGTGGGGTTCATGGGGACTAGGCTTTCTGGACGCACTCATCAACATCCTCCTAGCTGTGAACATGGTCTTCTGTGGGGCCCAAATCATCCACCACTACAGCTGTGAGATGCCATCTCTCCTCCATCTGTCCTGCTCCGATATCTCTAGGAACCTCATTGCCTTGCTCTGCTCTACTCTCCTGCATGGGCTGGGAACCTTCCTTTTGGTCTTCTTATCCTATACCCGCATTATCTCTACCATCTTGAGCATCACCTCTACCTCAAGCAGAAGCAAGGCCTTCTCTACCTGTTCCTCCCACCTCACTGCAGTGATACTTTACTATGGCTCAGGTTTGCTCCGCCATCTCCTCCCAAACTCAGGTTCCCCCATAGAGCTGATCTTCTCTGTGCAGTATACTGTAGTCACTCCCATGCTGAATCCACTCATATATAGCATGAAAAACAAGGAAGTGAAGGTAGCTCTGAAAAGGACTTTGGAAAAATATTTGCAACATATCAGGTATTGAATTAAAATCATAAGATTGTGGAAAATTGGGATAAAGCTGCATACAAGACATTGGATAAGTTTGCAGTAATAAGGAGTACTTACTTCTGATTTCCTGCAATGTCTGGTACTACAAGCTAAATTAGCAGTGCATGACAGAATGGCACAAAGTTACTATAGGGAGGATAATTCACTTTAATCCCTCTTAGAGATAAAGCCAATTATTAAATTATCACCTTAATCTAGAAAGTTTTGTTATAAACATATTGATTCATTTTTCTCATTCTAAAATATTTGCCTCAGGCTTTGCATTTAGTAAAATCATTAGTGTCATGAATCTATGATTATTTTTTATTTACTTTGGGAAATACACTAAAAGCAATGCATTTAATAAGAATGTGGTGTCATCTGTGGGCAAGAAAAGTCATGCATAAGAGTTCATAGGGATAAAGAAAGAATTCCAACAGAGTGGCCATAGAAGACAGGCATCAAGAGCTAAAACAAATTGCAGAGAGAGAATCAAAATACTGAGGCAGAATTTAAATTCAGATAAAATTTCCAAGAACTTTGCTATATGTGCAGCCTGGGGGCCAGATCTCCAATTTGAGAGGCTGCAAGGAGGCTCTGTGGTTCTAGAAACCTCATTTCTCACATGGTCATCATTCACTTTATAGGAGATTTATATTTTATCCAAATTAGCTGACCTCACCAGTGTGTCTTTTCATTGTAGAGGGCAGGCTCTGTACCCTAGACAAGTAATCTTGTTTTGCTCACATGACAAGTAAATCCTGAAATCACCTTTGTCTCTCATCTTTCAGCTGTTAAACGGCTGGTCACTGTTTAAGGGCAAGTGGTTTGCTGGTTATAAGGCCGTTACATCATTTATATAATAATCCATTTTTACCTATAAAACACAAATCTTTTCTCACTGCGCTTCTGTTTTCTTTAAGTTATATTTAACAATTGTCTAATTTACTGTAATTACCTGAAAAGGGGCAAAAAAACTAAGTAAAAATCATTGAATTTGTTTAATATTAACTTGTACTTTTCTTAAGCTTTCACAAACTCACTTTGTTCTAATTGTGATTTATAAAGGCTTTCATCCTCATCTGGCCATTGATATCTCACAAATGGAATCTCCTCTCAGTTGGTACTCCAGAAAACTAAGCACATTATCATCCTGCACACACAGAAGGATATTCAAGGCCTGCTTTGCTTTCTTTGACTTAAGGTAGGGCCCCAGTTAAACTCCCAAGGTCAAGCTTCCAGTGGTGAAGGAGAATGCAAAGAACTGAACCCTAAGAGAAAGTTGCTTATAATCAGCACACAGATGTCACAGGATCAGGATGGCAGTGATTGAGAGAAAGATATCAACAGTCTCAGTCAAATTCCTTTTAAGTAAAGGACATGGGATCATAACTGCATGAAGACATTCTTACAATTCTAGAGGTTCAGCAGTATTCTCCCCATTAGAAAGAAAATGCCCTTGAACTTTAATGCCCACGATGTTACCCCACTGCTTACTACACTGCCTTTCCGGTGAAAAGATCCCGTATAGACCTTAGGGAAGCTCTTCTTATTCTCTCAAGGGTTTTTATGCTCTCTTGGCCTCCAGAAATTTGAGGAGACCCTGGCTATACATTGATTTCTCCAAGAGGTATAAGAAACTGGTGACAATCCTAGCATATACCTGAGTGCTTATTATTGAGAGATTGGATTTATATGGAATTTCTCAGCATCAATTTCCTGGGTACACTATCCTCTTGGCAGGCCTGAGGACTCTTCCTATGAGACAGGTGACAAAAAGGGCAACAATACATCAGAGACTAAGTCATGCAAAGTAATAATTCATGCTGAATTTTTCAATATTACCCTGGTTATATTATGTTCTCTGCTTTTTTACTATTAAAATCTTTGTGAACTAATATCACAAAAAATACAATAAGCAATTATATTATAGAAATAATGGAAATACAAACTCACCAGCTAAAAGGAAAGTACTCTAAGATTTGTATATATGTATATATATATATATATATATATATATATATATAATTAAGATTTCAAACAAAGTGACTCATGAAGGTTGAAAGTTTTTAAAACTTGTGCTAAGATCTAAACTAGAAAATGCATACAAACAGAAAGGTATAGTTGTCAGTCAAAATTGAATCCAAAGCAAAAGAAAAAATAGACAAAGAATCTAGCACAGTGGCCAAGCATGTAGTAAGTGTTCAGCAAATATTTGCTTGTTGAATGAACATCACTTTCAAATTTTGAAGTCTACAATGCACAATGATGTCTACAAGCCACAAAGAAGATATAGCAACTGTGAACTTTAACTGCTCAAATCGCATAGCATAGCATAAAACACTCGAGAAAATAACAAGGGAAATGAACAAATTAACAATAATGTTGAAAGACTTTTACATACCTTTTATAGTTCCTAACAAATTAAACAGACAAAATAAAAGTAATGGCAAGAAAAAACAGGATAACACAACTAATGATAATGTTCTAATAACAACATATCTAACTATATACCCTGCAAATCAATATCCATGGAACATTTATAAAAACTGATAAAATAAAAAACTTCATAGAATTCCAAAAAGTAGAAGTGCAACAAATCAAATTCTGTCTTATAATGTGATAAAATAACAAATATGTACCAGATGTACATGGAATAAACAGAAACCAAAAGAAACACAATCATTTGGATATTTTTAAATACTCCAATAAAAATATCAAAGTAAAACTCAAAACTGAAAATTAAAACTAGGAATAAAATTAATGAAATACTACATATCAAAACATATCTAGTATGACCAAAACTGAACATAAGATGCATAGTTATAATTACTCATATTACTGAATAGAAAATGAAAAAATAAAGTAATAATAAATAAATGATTCCAATTTGCAAGGCCAGCAAAATTAACTTTAAAAATCTGGGGGAAATCTGAGAGTAACATCAGCAAGATGATAGAATAGGACTTTGCAGCACTTGTCCCCTCACAGAAACATCAATTTGAGCAACTATCCATGTATAAAAATGCCTTCAAAGAGCTAAGAAAGCCAGGTAGAGATTATAGCACCTGGATATAACACAGAATTAAGAAAAGCCTCATTGAGAGTGTAGGAAGGACAGTTTTACATTACCCGATTCTCCCCTCCCCCAACCCTAGTCAGCCAAGCATGAAGAGAGATACCCTTCTCATGTGAAAGGAGAGAGGAATGAGCACTGGGCTTTGTCTCAGACCCCACCACTGGACCTGTGCCGTAAAATCCAGCACTGGCTGGCCCCAGGCTCCAAGCCAGTCCCCTTGGTGCCAGGGTCCAGTTCTGCTTCAGCAGATCCAGGATATAGACCCACTCAAGAAGACCCTGGTACCAAGCCAGTCCCCACAGACCGAGTCTACAGGACCACCCCTTGAAGACTCAGGCTCCAGGCCTGCCCCTGTGGACCAAGGAACCAAGTCCACACCCACATATTCAGGCTCCAAGCCAGCCCCAGCACAAGGCCAGCCCTGGGTGGACTCAGGCTCCAGGCCCATACGAGTGGACCCAGGCACTAGGTCCATCCCAGCACCTATCCAGCCCCTGCAGACTCAAGCTCAATGCCACCCCAGTGCCAGTTCAGCTCCCATGAACCCAGGATTCAGGCCAGTCTCTGCAGATACTGGCACTAGGCCACCAGATCCAATCAACATGTACACTCATATGGATCCAGGCTCCAGGCCCAACTTCACAGACTCAAGTGCCAGATGTGTTCACCTAATGGCCCAGACACCAGGCCAGCCTGCCTGAGTACTCCAAAAGCAAGCCCACCTGCTGAACATGCCAGACAGCCTACCCAGGATCTCTGGACAGGCTGACTGATGAAGGACTTTCCCAAACAGACAAAGCCACTGTGCAAAGATAATAATCAGTCTCCACTTCTTCAAATGTGCAGACACTAATGCATAACCACAAGAATCAAGAACAATCAAGGAAACATCACTATTCCAAAGGAACAAATGAAGCACCAATACTTTACCTTAAGAAATGGAGAATTATGGCCTGCCTGGCACAGAATTCAAAATAATCATCTTAAATAAATTCAGTGGGTTACAAGAAAATAGAGATAGACAACTAAACAAAATTAGGTAAACAATACAAGAATAAAATTAGAGTTTCAAGAAACAGACAGAAACCGTGAAAAAGAACCAAACAAAAATGCTGCCGCTAAAGAACACAATGACTTCACTAAAAAATTCAATAGAAAGCTTCAATGGCAGACTCAATCAAGCAGAAAAAGAAACAATGAGCTTGAAGACAGATCATTGGAAATTATCCAGACTGAAGGACAAACAGAAAAAATAATTAACTAGAATGAGGAAAGCCTACAGAAATTATGAAACACCATTAAGTAAGCAATTAAGTGAACTTACATGGGTGTCTTAGAAGGAGCAGAGGAGGAGATAGGGATTGAAAGCTTATTTAAAGAAATAATGACAGAAAACTTTTCAAATCTGAGGAAAGATATAAATACCCAGGTACAGGAAGTTTAAAAGTCTTCAAATACATTCAATCCAAATAAAACTACACCAAAACATAATCAAACTGTCAAAAATCAAAAACAAAGAGGATCCTGAAAACAGCGAGAGAAAAGAAGCACATTACATAAAAGGGAATTCAAAATAGCTATAGCCAGATGTCTCAAGGGACACATTATAGGCTAGGAGAGAGTGAGATGATATATTCAAAGTGGTAAAAGAAACAAAAACTGCCAACCAAGAATACTTTACCTGAAAAAGTTGTTCTTCAGAAATGAAAAAGAGATAAAGACTTTGAGAGACAAATAAAAGCTGAAGTTTATCACCATTAGACCTGCCTTACAAGAAAGGCAATAGGGAGTTCTTCAATCTGAAATAAAAGGATGCTAATTAGTAATGTGAAAACATATGGAACCAGAGAAGACCCCATATAGCCAAAGCAATCTTAAGGAAAAAGAACAAATTGGGAGGCATCAATTTACCAAACTTCAAGCTGTACTATAAGGCTGCCATAACCAAAACAGCATGGTAGTGGCACAAGAACAGAGAAATAGACCAATGGAACAGGACTGAGAACCCAAATATAAAACCATCCTTATATTGTCATCTGATCTTTGACAAAGCAGACAAGAACATACACTGGAGAAAATAATCCCTATTCAATAAATGGTGGTGGGAAAATTGGATAGCCACATGTAGAAGATTGAAACAGGATATACACCTATCACCTCTCACAAAAATCAACCCACAATGGATAGCAGAGTTAAACCTAAGACATGAAACCATAAGAATTCTAGAAGAAAATGTTGGAAAAACTCTTACAGACATTGGCCTAGGCAAAGAATTTATGAAGAAGACCCCAAAAGGAATCACAGCAACAACAAAATAAATAAATGGGACCTGATCAAATTTAAAAACTTCTGCACAGCCAAAGAAACTATCACCAGAGTGAATAGACAACCTACAGAATAGGAGAAGATATTTGCATGGCATACATCCAATAAAGGGCTGATAACTAGAATCCATATAGAACTCCACTGAGCTCCATCACATATGATGGTTAGCAGTCCCATGCATATAATCTATGAACTCTCATTACTCTTCACTCAGCTAATCCCAAGGGTCTTCCCAGATAGTCAAGGGGTCCAGAGAAAGAAGGATGAGCTCCTACAGCACTCTGGCATCTGGCAAGGGATGGCTGAGGATAGGAGAAGCCACCTCCTCTTGCAGGTGGAATATACCAGAAGGCCCAGAGATCCATCTTTAGGGAGGGCTCAGTAGCCATAGCAAGTTTGTGGGGTGCTGTTTCCATGATCCAAAGCATAATGGGAAGCAGGGTATGGAGGGCCACAGGCCCAGGGTCTGTGAAAGCCTGTATTTCCAAGAGATCTAAGTAGGTAGTCAGTCATTTGTTGTTTTAATGGTGTATAACACAAGGCCACGAGGGACAATACCTTGCATCAGAAGCCCTGAGTCAACTAATGGCAGCATAAGTGGTCCAGAGACTCCAGGAGGCATCACAAAAGGTTGCCAAAGCCTCTACAGTGAAGGAGTTTTTTAACAGAACTAACAGGAGTGCGTGTTGGTTTTAATTGAGATATAGGAATTATCTTGGGCTTCCCCCTTAGGCATGCATTGAAATACTTTTTAAGCAATTTGAAATTTTATTCACTGGTCCACCATTGCAATATTAAAAGGCTGAGTTGCAGCCCCCAGCCAACATGGCCATGTGACATCATCCTCATAAAACTCTTCCTCTGTCTAACCTCCCAAAAATTTTACTTAGAAAGTAAAGACTATAAAATTTCTATATAGAAGAGAGTTGGAGGTAACAATACGGTTGGGGGTGGTGGGTTTAAAGTTCTGTTGGTATAGGAGTGATGTAATGGTTTGAATTTTTGTCCCCTCCAAAACTCATGTTGAAATTTCATCTCCAATGTGGCAATATTGAAAGGTGGGGCCTTTAAGAGGTGACTGGATCATGAGGGATCTGCCCTCTGGATTAATGGGTTATCATGGGTATGGGACTGGTGGCTTTATAAGAAGAGGAAAAGAGACATGAGCTAGCACACTCAGTCCCCTCACCATGTGATGCCCTGTGCCACCTTCAGACTCTGCAGAGAGTCCCCATGATCAAGAAGGCCCTCACCAGATGTGGACTTCTCAGCCTCTAAAACTGTAAGAAATAAATTTTCTTTCTTTATAAATTACCCAGTTTCAGGTATTCTATTATAAGCAACAGAAAATGGACTAAGACAAATGATGTCAGCAATATGATGGATTAGAAGGTCCAATCCCTCATCCCTCCATAAAAACAATAATTTAACAACTACTCACAGATGACAATAACTCTTAGAGAGCTCTGGAGTACAATTCAGAAGTTGCAGCAACCTAGTGGAGCACAAAAAAACAAAGGACAGCTACTATAAGATTGTAGCAAACATTTGACTTACATCATCCCATCCTCCAGACCAGCACAGCTCAGAGCCAAGAGGGATCTCCTCAGCCATGACTTCCCACTCTGGTGGAAAAGAAGGAGAGGAGGGTCCCAGCAGCCTTTGCCACAGGATCCAAGCAGCCCTTGCTGCTGCCATGGACTCCCACAGCCTCATCACCAAGGACCCCTGCATCTTTATCCATGCTGAACCCAGCCAGTGGAGCTGTCCAGAGTCCGTACCATTGTGTCCTTCAGAGCTTAAGCCATCACTGAGCTCCTTACCCAGATCTGGGGCCACCACTGGACAACCCTCCACCCCAAGGCCAGAGTCACCACTGTGCTCCCACAAAGCCAAGGCCACTGCAACACCCCCTAGCTTTGGTGCAGCTGCATGCATACCCTCACCCTGAACCTGATGCTACCACAGCCTCCCCCACAACCAAGGTCACCAGAACCAGTGCTATCATGCGCTCTGGATACTAGCACACACACAACACACATGCCTCCAGAATTGGATTCCCCACATGTTCCCAGACTCAATGCTGGTGCTAACACCACCACAATACCCCCGCTCCACAACTGATGTACTTGCACCCAACCATAGGTGAAGATCTTTCCCCACTAAAGATAATCCATAAAATTTGGAAGAGGTGACTAATCCTTCAAATGCACAGAGACCAACACAAAGCTATAATGAAAATGAAAATCAAGGAAATATGACACCACCAAAGGAGCACAATAAATTTCCAGTAACCAGCCCTAAACAAATGGAGATCTACAAATTCCCTGACAAAAATTCAAAATAATTGTTTTAAAGAATCCCAGTAAACTACAAGAGAACACAGACAACTCAATGAAATCATAAAAGCAGTACATGAACAAAACAAAAAGTTCAACAAAGAGATAGAAATCATTTTTTAAAAGAAGCAAACAAATCCTGGAGCTGAAGAATAAAATGAATGAAATGAAAAATGCAATAGAGAGTTTGAACAGCAAATTCAACCAAGCAAAAGAAAGAATCAGTGAACTCAAATACAGGTCATTTGAAATTATCCAGTCAGAGGAGAAAAAAGAAAAAATGGATAAAAAATAGTGAAGAAAGCATACAGTACCTACAGGACATGATCAGGTGAACCAATATGCACACTATAGGTGTTCCAGGTGGATTAGAGAAAGAGAAAAGTGAAGAGAGCTTATTTAAAGAAATAACAGCTGAAAACTTCCTAAATCTTGGGAGGAAAATGGATATCTAGATTTATGAAGCTCAAAGGATACCAAAGATGATCAATCCAAAGAATACTATACAAAGATCCATTATAATCAAACTGGCAAAAGTCAAGGACAAAGAGAGAATTTTGAGAGCAGAAAGAGTAAAGCAACTCATCCATTTCAAGGGAATCCACATAAATCTAACAGATTTCTCAGCAGAAACCTTATAGGACAGGAGAGAACAGGATAGTATGTTCAAAGTACTGAAAGACAAAAAAAAAAACTGCCAACCAACAATACTATACCTTTAAAAAAAATCTATCCTTTAAAAATGAAGGAGAGAAGATTTGGGGAAGATGATGGAGTAGGAAGCACGAGGACTTTGTCTTCCCACCTAGAGAACAATTGCACAAGCAGAATCTGTCTGATGGAACTATTTTTGGAACTCTGGAGTCTATTAAAGGCTTGCAACTTCCACTGGAAGGCTTAGATGGTAAATTGTGGTTAATGTTAGTTAATTTTGGCTCTTAGCACAATAGCAGCTACTTATCCCCCATCTCCAAACCCTGTGGCAGACAGCTATGCCTGTGTTCCAGGAGCAACCTGCACACAACAGGTGGGAGCCAGAGTCGGTAAAAAGAACCCTGTCCTAAATATCAAGAATCTTAAGGCTGGGTGTGGTGGCTCACACCTGTAATGCTAGCACTCTGGGAGGCCAAGGCAGGAGGATCACTTGAGCTCAGGAGTTTGAGACCAGCCTGAGGGAGAATGAGACCCCTGTCTCTACTAAAAATAGAAAATATTAGCCAGGCATTGTGGCACATTTCTATAGTCCCAGCTACTCAGGAGGCTGAGGCAGAAGAATTGCTTGAGCCCAGGAGTTTGAGGTTGCTGTGAGCTAGGCTGACGCCACAGCACTCTAGCCCAGGTGACAGAGCAAGACTCTGTCCCAAATAAATAAATATCAAGGATTTTTGCTCTGATTGCCAACTGTTACTCTCGATCAAAGAGGTCTAGACAAAAAAGTCAGCAGCAATTCTTGTTGTACCTCCCCTCCTTGTGCAAGCCCTTCCCCTTCAGCTAAAGTGACTTCCGCATGACTTAAAGGGCCAGTATTCTCTATGTTTTTCCCTTCATTTTTCTCTTTGTCCCCTTCATAAGACAGATGTTAAATATTAGGGCATTCGAAAGCAACTGCATATGTGAGGAAAATTAGAAAGTGACCACACGAGCCCAGGGAAAGGGGCTGGCTCAGAAAAGAACTGAGAAGACCTTAATTGTATACCTCGGGGTGATCCTTGGCACAGAGGTAGCCTGTAACAATCAAGAAAACAAAACGATAAACAAAACAATAACAGAAAACTCTGAGGAAGGGGAGGATATGATTTCCAGAGCTACCACATTATTAGATTCAAATGCATAGATTTTAACAAAAAGCACAGCATACAACAAAAAAGAAAAGTATGGCCCACTCAAATAAAAAATACAAATCAACAGAAACTGTCCCTGAAAAAGACCTGATGGCAGATCTACCAGACAAACACTTTAAAAATGTCCTAAAGATGCTTGAAGAACTAAAGGAAGATATGGAGAAAGCCAAAAAAACAATGTATAAAAATAAATAGAAATATCAATAAAAAGATGGAAAATCCACTTTTCCTCTCCTCTCAGCCCCTTAACAATCCCTAAACTTTCTATTTTTGTGGATTTGCCTGTTCTGAATATTTCATACAAGTAGAACCATACATTATGTGGATTGTGACTGACTTTTTTCATTTAACATAAAGTTTTTAAGGTTCATTCATATTAAAAAAAAGAGAGAGAGAGAGAGAAAGAGAAAACCACAAAGCAAGTGGGACTACATCAAACTAAAAAGCTTCTGCACAGCAAAGAAAACGATCATCAAAATTAAAAGGCAACCTTCAGAATGGGAAAAATATTTGCAAACCATATATTCGAGAAGGGGTTAATATCCAAAACATATAAGAAACTTGTATAACTCAATACCAAAAATAGAAATAACCTGATTTTAAAATGGGCAAAGAACCTGAATAGACATTTTTCCAAAGAAGATACACAAATGGCCAGCAAATATATAAAAAGATTCTCAATATCTCTAATCATCAGGGAATGCAAATCAAAACTACAATGAGATATTATATCACACCTGTTAGGATGGCTATTATCAAAAAGAGAGAGAGAGAGAGATAATAGTGTTGGTAAGGATGTGGAGAAAAAGAGAACCTGTACACTGTTGGTGGGAATGTAAATTCATACTGACATTACGGAAAACTATATGGAGGTTACTCAAAAAAAATAGAACTACTATGTGATCGAGAAATCTCACTTTTTAGTATATATTCAAAGGGAATGAAATCAGTATCTCAAAGACATATCTGCACGGTCATGTTTATTGCAGAATTATTTATAATAGCCAAGATATAGAAATGACCTCAATGTTCATTAACAGATGAATACAGAAAATGTGATATATAATATATATAACAATACTATTATAATGTATTAGATTATATATTTTTTATATATAGCATATATATATACCTGGCCTAGTAATACCCAGTAATACGCAAGGCAGGGTTGGAAAACCCCAGGTCACGTTGTATCATACTGCTAAGTGACACATAGTGGAGGTTCTGCAAGATATTTTAGTGGGCCTTGTGGTTATTGTTAATCTTATAGCCACAATATGTCTCTTATGGTATACTAAACCCACAAAGGGTCTTATGACCAGGACAAGAGGAAGTTGAATTAGTGAATATTCCATGGACAGTCTTGCTAGGAACTGGATGAGGATAATCTATGCCATGATAGATTTCCAAGAGATAAAGGGCCACACTTGAGGACCAGAGGTGATGAGTTAACATGTGGCACAGGAAACCAGCATAGGACTCAGGCAGTCCACCACTGAGAAGATGCCCCTGGTCACCAACATTACAGTTACTTTAGGGATAGGCCCCAGAGCGTAACATTGTGTCCTGCTAAGAGACAAGAAAGAGAAAATCTTAAATGTGTATAGCTATTAAACCTTAAATGACTGAGAAATCATTGAATTTTTCACTGAGTTCACAATTATGTGACTGGATTAAATTTCTGCATCAGGCATAAATGAAAGCTTGAAAGATAAATTAATATATGCTGAGTATCCCTAACCCAAAAATCGAAAATGCAAAATTTTTGAGCACCAACATGACATTCAAAGGAAATGTTCATTGGTGCATTTTAGATTTTGAATTTTCAAATTACAGATGCTCAAATGGTAAGTATAATGCAAATGTTCCAAAATCCAAAAAAAATCCAAATCCAAAACACTTCTGGTCCCAATCATTTCAGATAAGATATGCTTCACCTGTAAGAGTTATATAAAATAAAGTTATATTTTGCATACCTGAGTCTGTGGCTTAAAAGATTAAAATGTACCACCCATCAAGAAAATGCAAGTTATTATTAACATTACCTTAATTCCCTGAGCCATCTGTTTCTATGAATAGGAGACAGAAATGAGGAACCATCTAGTGTCCCTAAAGATTTTCAGACAAAGTTAGAGGGTTATCTTTTTGTTGTTTGACTTCCACAATCATCAAGCTATATATTATGAAATGCAAAAAGTGTTACGATGCAGTACTGCAAAGATATGGCCTGGTCACACCCATGAGCTGTAGAGGTGCTCAAGTAGTGACTAAGCCTATCTTATATAATAGAATTCGCCACAATCATTGAGGGGAGATGAAGAAGGCCTTGCTCTTACTCTTAGCTGAGCTAATTACCCATCTGTGAATCCTGATCTGAGAGGGAAGCATGTCCTGGCATGGCCCTGCAGAGAGAGGACAACTAGAACTCACTCATGCCAGGCCTCTCTGGACAACTTGCTGTGAGGCAGCGTTTGGCTGTGCCGTTTATCCTTACTTGATGCTATTGCTATGTTGTATCCTTTTCCTGCAGTAACCATAGATTTGTTAGCATTGTTATTTGGGGTCCTGTGAGTGTCCTTTAGCAATTGAACTCTGCCTAACTGCTGCCATTAGTTCAGTTGGTTTCAGAAGTGGGATGAGAAGTCTGTCATCCACCAACTCGTTTTTACTAAAACTATCATCAAGGTATTATTTAGACAGAAAAAAAGGTGGGTCTGATAAAGGGAATGAAAATGAATCATGATGCCAGGTGGTTCTTAAGTCACCCTTAGTTTGAAATAGCACATGCTTTGAAATCAGTTGCTGATAATAAAACTTATCAGTGGAATCTTAAAATGATAAAACCTAAACCTCAGGAGCTAGCGAAATGGATTAATAGGAAACTTCAAACTGGTGGCAGATCCACTTAAAATTCAGTTCCGTGGTTGCGGCATTGAACGCTAGCAAAAATAAAAGCAAGCTCAGATTCTTCAGTTACGCTTCACCCTCTCTGGCCAGGAGATGGCGTCCCAACCAAAGGAACCTGGGCAAACATGGCCTGATAAATTGGCTATACCTGAGACCAATTACTACTAAAAAAGGTGATTCAAGTGGGGCAAGCTGACTGACAATGGGGGGCAAGAAACGAGGAATGTGGGTGATTGTTGAGTGAAAGAACTAAGACATTTTATAGTGTTAAAAGTAGCTCCCTGGTGCGACCTTGTTGAAATGGCTCCTGAGAATTTTAGATCAAGGGGCAGTGTCCTTGTCCTTGAACACCGCTGAATGGAGGAGACCGTTTGCTAGCTCCTGAGGGAATATTTGGGCTTAACCTGGATCTTTGATTGGCTGTTACCTTTGTGGGGCGGTTCACAGGGCAGCCCCTAGTTTACCAGACTGGATCAAGGGAGGAATGTGTCATACATACCCAGATGTGTATGAGCTCCTGGTTCTGATATGTTTCACACAGTTTACTGGTTTCTAATCAAGAGAGAAAGCACATGCTGGTATAGCCGTGCATGGGGAAGACTATAGGAGCGCCCCCCAGGCCTCCCTGAACCCCTTGCTATGAGGCAGGCATTGGCTGTGATGCGTATCCTTACTTTAATGCTGTTGCTACATTGTATCCTTTTCCTGCAAAGCACAGATTTGTAAGCGATGTCGTTTTGGGTCCTTTGAGTCTTCTTTATCAGTGGAATCCTGTCCAACTGTCACCATCAGTACAAAAAAACCTCTTGCCCTCAGGAAATTTGCAGTATGGTAGGAGCTAAATAGCAAGTGTGGGGTCAGCAAGGAGGCCCAGCACAGCTGGCAGGAAGGGTTTCTCATGAGGCACAGGGAGAAATGGTTGATTGGTCATTCAGACTGCAATGAACAAGGATTATTTTGCTCTAAAGCCATAACCAAAGAGACTACTGGAGGTTTTGAGAAGGGGGAAATTAAAAGATATCTAGTTTGGGATAAATTTTATCTGGAAGAAGAATAAACAACTACTCAAGGACTTTATGAAGTCTCTTAAGAACTTGGAAGTGTATGTGTTAACAGAAAATAACTCAAACTCTGTAAAATAATTTAGAGAGTTTTATTCTGAGCCAAGTTTGAAGACCATGGCCCAGAGCCACGCCCAAGAAGTCTTGAGCAAGTGGTCTCACCGTGATTCGGTTTTATACATTTCAGGGAGACGGGAATTATACATAAAGTCATAATCAATACATGGAAGACATACATTGGTTTGGCCCGAAAAAGCAAGACATCTCGAAGTGGGGGCTTACACATCATGGGTAGGTTTAAGGATTCTTTAACTGACAATTGGCTGAAAGAGTTAAGCTTTGTCTAAAAGACCCAGAGTCAGTGGAAAGGAATGCTTGAGTTAAGATAAGGGTCTGAGCACTCAGGAGGTTGAGATAAGCATCTGCTAGGATGCTTGAGTTTTTGTCCTGTGTAGCCATGTGCCTGTTAATGAGTTACCAAGAATATCTCCAAGAAGAGAAGGGTTATGAGGAGGCATGTCTGACCTCCCTTCTCATGGCCAGCAACTCAGTTTTAGGGTATTTCTGGGGTCCCCTTGGCCAAGAGGGGGTCCACTCAGTCCGGTGGGGAGAGGTTAAGATTTTATTTTAGTTCACAAAAGTAACAGATTTCTCCCTCTGAGCATGAAATAATAAGATTAACACAATGGATAAGGCTAGTGGTACGCAAAATCAGCTGAAGATGCAGCGTGATTGACCATTAACATATCTAATGTGTCATTATTGTAGTGGACCCCCCAAATGTAGTAGGTTATGATGTTAGATTAGAAATATATTGAGATTTGTGGGTTAACACTTAACTAGACAAGAGAATCGAAGAAATCACGCGCTGACTTTAAAGTAGATTGCCTCTATTCTACCTTCAGGACTGTCCTAAGTTAAAATTTAGCGCCGTCACTTCATTTGCGAAGAATCTACTCTTGTACTTTGTACTAGTGGCTAAGGATGGAAAACAAAGTGATCAAGCTGAAACTGATTGTTTCTTATAACTGATTGTTTAAACTTTCCAGCTGCCTTACCTATGGTTGAAGTTTTACTGTGCTTGCTCAACTGGAGAAAGAATGGTCCTTAACCTAACTAATGCTATCTGCTTCTGTAAACCTGCTTGCTTTACAGATTATAATCAGTCGCTCGTAACTGGAGTAGGTGGTCCAAGGCAGGTTCCGGACCCCACGGTTATGGAATATATGATGTAATTTGTCCCACTTCCCGTCTTTGTCCCACTTCCCCATACCTTATGTCACATAGCCCATCTTAGGATAGTATAAGACCCCCTTGCTTTTTCAGCTAACCACCATTCTCTGTACCTGTACTCTGACAGGACAGGGGTGGTCGCTGGCCAGCTAATAAAGACTCATAATTCGGCTCAATTCGGTCTTTAAGTGGTCATTTCTCGCACTCTGTACCATAACAATTATATCTAAAAATGTACAAAGAGCTGGCAGCTTGAACATGCCCTACCATACCCTCTAACCCCAAGTCTGAACTCCCTGGCTTTCCTGAGCTGAGCTGCAGCTAGAGCCATCAGGAGGCCAAGAGTGGAAAAGCCTCAGGTCCCATGAGAGTCCTATCAGGAGGCGTGTGTGCAGGATTTCTCCCAGGGCCTGAACACGTATGTTCCTAGGAACATTCACACTCAGGAGACAGACACACAGGTGAAAGGTTTGTTCACAAAAGCCCATGAAATCTGCAAAAAGAAAAACAGAGAGATAAATAACCTGCAGACTGTGGAGATGCCGCCTCTGGCTGTAAAACAAAAGCATGCTCCTACTCCGGAGAATAAAGAAGAGGCCTGGCTTAAATAGGGAAAGTTCCCACCCCAGCCCTCAATCCAGTCTATATATGTAAATGAAAGATTTAAACTTGTTCCGTCTCAATTGGTTGAAAATAACTAAGTCCCAGTTGGGTAGTTTTTAAGCCCAAAACCAGAGGTCTCCTTTCAGATCTCTGGTGGAAGGAGTATTCCAGCCATGGTAATATAGGACAGGGTCTCTTTGGAACCAGGGGAAGGGATTCAAAACCTTAGCCTGAGGAAACTGGTAAATATACAAAGACAAAGGTTCTAGAATAGCCAAAACAATTCTGAGAAAAAAGAAGAAAATGGGAGTATTCACATGCAAAAAGAAAATGAAAAACCACCCTACCCCCCTCACCCCCCATCAGCTCTTCATGTAAAAGGGAAGGTAAAGGCTTCAGGCACCTGCAAAGAACTGGCCCCACAGATCATTCACTAAGGAAACTCCTTGCTGGCCTCCCATAAGCAAGGATATACAAATTGTAGCTTTATGTCTGCACGCTATATCTAGCTCCTAAAACTAAATTCTGTTTGATTTCACATTAATATGAATTATAAGTTTATCTTCACAGGTGCAGAACAGAGACAAGATAGGCTCAAACATTCTTCCACCTACCCAGGGATATCTACATAACTGATGCTTCCTTTACTTCCTTTTTCTCTTCCAACATTTGCCCTATCTTATGTAAAATGTAGATTTTCCTGGATCTCACAAGAATGTAACCATTTGTCTCACTATTCCCCCCACTTTTTTTTCTTTCTATATGTTTTTAAATGCTGAAACTTCCAAATTCCTCTTTGGAAAAACAGCCACAGCTTTGTCTGTGGTTTGTGTTTTTCCCAGGCATGTCCCCAACTTTGGCTTAATAAACCTTCATTGATTGATATTTTTGCCTCAGTCACTTATTTGGGGTCGACATCCATTACCCAGTTCCAAGACTTACTACACAGTTACGGTAATCAAGACTATTGTATCAGGAAAAGGATAGCAAAGAGACAGACATATGGATCAATTAAACTGAACAGAGTCCAGAAAAGATCCATACAACTGATTTTTTGAAAGGTGCAAAGGCAACTGCATGGAGAAAGGATAATCTTTTTCAACAAGTGGTGGTGGAACAATTGGATGGTATAAGGGCAAATACAAATTAAAAATGCCAAGTCTTCCTGTTGAAAATAAGGGAAGAGCCTGGGCGCGGTGGCTCACGCCTGTAAGCCTAGCACTCTGGGAGGCTGAGGCAGGCCGATCATTTGAGCTGAGGAGTTCAAGACCAGCCTGGGCAAGAACAAGACCCCTTCTCTACTAAAACAATGGAAAGAAATTAGCTGGACAACTAAAAATATATAGAAAAAATTAGCTGGGCATGGTGGTGCATGCCTGTAGTCCCAGCTACTCGGGAGGCTGAGGCAAGAGGATCACTTGAGCCCAGGAGTTTGAGATTGCTGTGAGCTAGGATGATGGCACTCTAGCTGGGGCAACAGAGTGAGACTCTGTCTCAAAGAAAAAAAAAAATGAAAAGAAGGGAAGAGACTTCTTCCCTCTCCCTTTTCTCAGTGTATTTACTTTAGAAAACTTGTAAATTCTTTCTTTGTCTCTTTGAAATGCATGTAAATCTTTTCAGAAGCTAAAGAATCCTCTTGCCAGCTCTAAGACCAGTAACATCTTTCTCAAAGACCTGAGATTCATCTTTTAAAAACGTAATCATCAAGAAAGCTAGTGCTCCTTTCTCTCAGTTTCTGCGGGTTGGTAGGAACCTAACTTCAATGCAAGCCTCACTCCAAGTCGCAAAACTATCTCCCGTCATAATAGTGTGAGATGTTTGTTTTTCCTTTGGATAAAGCCAATTAGCATGCACAAACAGCCACCCCAGTTATCAG